>NW_027526204.1:27886492-28353992 GCF_048455015.1 Haemaphysalis longicornis | reverse complement strand
ATGGTACGAACGTAGATTCTTACCGAATCGCGGACGCGGTGTCTGACTCTGCAGAAAAGGAACGCGTGAGGCGACGACGGTAAAGAAAAGGTGGCGCCTCCGGTGGCCACGTATGCTCAGGCAGTAGGTAGGTTGCAAGTGGAGCGGAGTTACTTTCGCGCGAAGGACCCTCCCAGTAGAGACAGAAGTCCCCAAAGTTTGTATTTTCTCTTCTAGTAAAGTTTCTAGGTTCTTGTATAATACATTTTTTCGCTCACTTTGTCGCGTTCTGTTGGGATGAAAGCGCTGCGGAAGAGATGCCTTGTATCTTGTCGATTTTAGTTGGTTGGTACTTCTGTGCAAAATTATCTTTTTGCGCATGCGTGCGTTATGTCGCATTACCCTTCTGCCTTCTTGTTGGAGCCTGTTTTATGTCTTGATATTGCGCATACAGTGCTGCAACTTCACATAAACCTTTCTCAGTGAGGCATATTGCCACATACTTGCTGCCTCCACTTGTTCATGTCGCGGCTTTTATTGGTTTGTCTCTACCGCCTTCTCCTCCCAAGGACATTGTACTAGAGGACCGCAGTACCATGTAAATAAATAAATAAATAATTGGACCTCTTGCTCTCAAAGGGCTGCAGCATGCGCCAGCAGACATTGCCAAAAATGTACACGTGAAAAAAGGCCTATAAACGCTCCTGTTTTGTGTCTCGGTTGCTTTTTTAAGTTTGGCAGACCATACGTTTTGTGGGTAGGTAGGAGCGATGGCGTAGAGGTAGAACACCCATCTCACATGCAGAAGGACAGTGGCTCGAATCCCGGTGCCGGACAATTCCCACCGGAATAATAAAAAAAATCCGCGTATTGATGGAATTGCACAAAGGGGCTTGGGGTGCGGCCTGACCCCGGCGACCATTGCCGGTAATGCACTCCCTCACCAGAGCAGGATTGGCCACCCTGGTGTAGTAACGGCCACAACCTCCCATCAATACCCCAATGAACCCTCGGCGCTCAGTCCCCAGCGGCTGCAAAGCAACTGACCTCGGCGGCGGTCAGACCTGTGCCGCAGCAGAGGGTGCTAAGAATCCCTGGATCCGGACAGGCCGCCAATGGAATCTCAACCTGGCAACGCTTAACGCGCGAACCTTATCTAGCGAAGCAAGTCTCGAGGTGTTGTTCGAGGAGTTAGAGGGCATTAAATGGGATGTAATAGGGCTTAGCGAGGTTAGGAGGGAAGGCGAAGTCTTTACGGTGCAGAAAAATGGACACGTCCTATGTTACCGTGGTCTAGAGGACAGAAGAGAACTGGGAGTGGGATTTCTAGTCAATAAAAGCATAGCTGGCAACATAGACGAATACTATAGCATTAGCGAAAGGGCAGCAGGTCATGTAATCAGGCTAAATAAGAGGTACAAGCTCAAGGTGGTGCAGGGGTACGCGCCTACATCCAGCCACGACGACCAAGTAGTGGAACGCTTCTATGAAGATGTGGAATCGGCAATGGCTAAAGTAAAAACACAGTATACCGTAGTTATGGGGGACTTCAATGCTAAAGTAGGCAAGAATGCGGCTGGAGACAAGGCAGTTGGGAACTATGGTCTGGGCTGTAGAAATATTAGGGGGGACCTACTAGTTGAGCTTGCAGAACGGAATAACCTACGCATAATGAATACCTTCTTCTGTAAACGGGAGAGTCGGAAGTGTACCTGGAGGAGCCCGAATGGGGAGCACAAAAATGAAATAGACTTCATATTATGCGATAACTCTGACGTCGTACAGGATGTGGAAGTGCTCGGAAGGGTAAGGTGTAGTGACCACCGTATGGTAAGATCTTGAATTAGGCTAGATTTGAGGAGGGGCCGCAACAAGCTAGTACGAAAGAAGCCGATAAATGAGCTAAGAGTAAGACTTAAAGTAGAAGAATTCAGGATCGCGCTGCAGAACCGATATTTCGCTCTTAACGGGGAAGCCGAGTTTACGACACAGGAAGCCAGCGACAACCTTACACGCATTATCACGGAGTGTGCAGTAGAAGTCGGGGGCACTATGGCTAGACAGGATACTGCTAAACTTTCACAGGAGACGAAAGATCTAATCAGGGAACGGCAAACCATGAGAATCTCCCCCGCAGCTGACAGAATAGAACTAGCGGAGCTCTCGAAGTTAATCAATAAGCGTAAGACAGCTGACATACGGAAGTATAATATGGAGAGGATCGAATACGCTGTAATGAACGGAGGTAGCCTGAAATCAGTGAAGAGACGTCTTGGCGTGGGGAAAAATCAGATATATGCACTTAAGGATAAGCAAGGTATTGTCATCACAAATAGGGATAAAATAGTCACAGTGGCTGAGGATTTCTATAGGGATCTGTACAGTAGCCAGGACATACACGATAATGCCGAACGAGACAGTAGTTCACAGGAGATAGACATCCCACCAGTAACGACCGAAGAAGTAAGGAAGGCTTTGAAAGAAATGAAAGGGGACAAAGCATCTGGCGAGGATCACATAACAGCAGACCTCTTGAAGGATGGCGGAGAAATTGTCCTTGAAAAACTGGCAAACCTGTATACGCAATGCCTAATGACCGCAAGGGTACCGGAATCTTGGAAGAACGCGAACATCATCCTAATCCATAAGAAAGGCGACATGAAGAACTTGAAAAATTAGAGGCCGATCAGCTTACTGTCAGTCGTCTACAAGGTATTTACCAAGGTAATCGCTAACCGAATTTCTGCAACCTTAGATTTCAGTCAACCTAAAGAACAAGCAGGGTTCCGTAAAGGTTGTTCAACAATGGACCGTATTCACGCGATCAATCAGGTGATAGAGACGTGCGCTGAGTATACTGAACTCCTATGTATAGCCTTCATAGATTATGAGAAAGCATTTGACTCGGTCGAAACCCTAGCAATCATTCAGGCGTTACGGAACCAGGGGGTAGATGAGCATTATGTAAGAATACTGGAGGATATCTACAATGGGTCTACAGCTACCATCATCCTCCATAGGGAGAGCAGTAAAATACCTGTAAGGAAGGGTGTCAGACAAGGAGACACAATCTCTCCAATGCTATTCACAGCATGTTTACAAGAAGTATTCAGAACGTTGGATTGGGAACAGGTGGGAGGAAGGGTTAATGGAGAATACCTCAGTAACCTCAGATTTGCTGATGACGTTGCCTTGCTAAGTAACTCGGGGGACGAATTGCAAAGCATGCTTTCCGCACTGGGCGAACAGAGTAGAACCGTGGGCCTGAAAATTAATATGCAGAAAACTAAAGTAATGATCAATAACCTCGGGACAGCACAGCGGTTTGAGATAGGTGGGGAGGCAGGGGAAATGGTAAGCGAATATATCTACTTAGGCCAAGTTGTGACCCCAGATCCCAACAATGAGGCAGAGATAATCAGAAGGATCAGAATGGGGTGGGGTGCATATGGCAGACATTCTCAGATAATGAATAGCAGCCTACCATTGCCGCTGAAGAAGAAAGTGTATGACAGCTGCATCTTACCGGTACTCACCTACGGGGCAGAAACTTGGAGGCTCACTAAGAGGGTTCAACTTAAATTGAGAACGATTCAGCGGGCAATGGAGCGGAAAATGATAGATGTAACATTAAGGGACAAAAAGAGAGCGGAGTGGGTCAGGGAGCAAACGGGTGTTAAAGACATATTAGTAGAAATTAAGAAGAAGAAATGGACGTGGGCAGGGCATGTAATGCGAAGGCAAGATAACCGCTGGTCATTAAGGGTAACAGAGTGGATCCCTAGAGAAGTCAAGCGTTGCAGGGGGCGGCAGAAAGTTGGATGGGCAGATAAGATCAAGAAGATTGCGGGGATAAATTGGTCACAATTGACACAGGATCAAGGCAATTGGAGAATAATGGGAAAGGCCTTTGCCCTGCAGTGGGCGTAGATTAGCTGGTGATGATGATGATGTTGACGTTTTGTATAGTACGTTTCTCCCGCAGGTTTTTAAAACTCATCAACGAAGCTTTACTTCCTTTATCAACAAAGAAGCGAGAGCGGAGGGGGGACGTGGGTGAGCGGAGAATAAAGATAAATTATGTTGCAGGCATGACTGACAACTATTGTTGTTTGGCGACATTCTTGACACCGTCTTCATGACATTCAAGAAGATATTTATGACATTGAATGACCGGAAGAAGAGTGTTTTTTAAAGCAGTAATATGCGAAGATGAAACGAAGTCTGTCGAGGCATATACGTCGTCTGAAATATTTTGCCTGGTCCTATTTCGCACAGTCGAGACTGCTAAACAGCTGCGCTCAACTTCGGCATGAGGAAGTATCCTACACGTTAGCAACAATTTATCGTCCTGGAATTACTCGAGCGAAGCAGTGTTCTGCTTGTGCTTTACGTAACCGAAATCACACACTCAGAAGCGGCTTGTCCGTGCTTTGCCTGAAGATGTCTCCTGTTCTCGCAGTAACAAGAATCTCGTGGAGAACCTGACCTGCCTCATACTGGCATCCTAGGAATATATTCCACTACATCCCTTCTTGAAAGTGAGGTTTCAAGTTCTACAGCCCTCGAGCTCATCAACCATGCATATTTAAGAGAAAAAGACGACCCCTTCCTCAAAATACTCGGCTATTTTTCACCGCTAACAATCCTTCCGTCTGAGCGTACACCCTACCCACGACTTCCTTTCCGCGGTGGCCGCGCGCATTTGACATGGATTGCAAGCACGAACCTGCTACTAGTACTCTCAACTCCATAAAACATTACCAACCAGGTACCCCTACGAGTTCTCTGACTGCGTCGATATCCGAAGATATGGCCCCACCTCGAACAGCTTGTTTCCACCAACTCCATCTTCATCTCCTTTTCCGTCCTCTCTCAAGGAGTGCGCGGGCGTGATTTGCAGCAGCCGACATGAAGACCAGTTGCACTCGTCTGAGTCCCTCCTTCACTCTATTTGCTCCCTCAACTCGGCTGAGGGGAGAACTCCGAAAAGCTTAATCCAGGAAATCAATTTCAAGGATGTCCTCCACTGGAGGACTCAGTGGAGGAAGGACTCAGAATACCAGGGCAAGACTTCCTGATCAGTAAACCCCGTACGGCCGCCAAGATACGTAGAGAATGGGACTAAAATGACCATCGACCAGTCATCCTCTTCGTGCTCTTCTCCCCTATCCCCTTTGTTTCTATAAATGTTTTCATCGACATATAGAGAGTTTCAAAATATAAGCTGTAACAGCTTGATAAGAGCTACTTGATGTCACAAGACGAAGAAAGCTTGTAACACAGAGGTTTCTGGATTAGGCATTGCGCTGTGTCAGTGTCGGATTTAGCAGCGAAAGAATTCTCTGCGATAGTGTCAGCCCACAAAAACTCACACGTATCGGGCATTCCTCGAATCCAGGTGTAATTTTAACAAACTAGTCACGGGGATCACACAATTGTCCATATCAAACATCGAGTGTATTGGCGTGATATGTATTTCGGTAAAAACGAAGAGCAGGTGTAATGACACAACAAGGTTGAAACTTTCTGCAGTCTGTTTATTTTCTATCTCCGAAGGGCGAAGCGTCTTCTAAGAGAACACCTGCACCAGCATAAAACGTGTTGAAAGTGTTTGGTGTCCACGGCTTGTCTTCTACCCGACTACGCCGCAGAAGCCTGTGGGCGAGCCAGGACCGGCTGGAAGGCATCCATGGCCAGGGCAGCAGGAAGGATGCAGAGTTGTGCACTGAAACAAAACAACGATTACTGAAGGCAGGTACTTTAAAGGTGAGTGACTACCTTCCACTCAATGGGGGCACAGAACTACAGGGTTGTCATTGTAGCAATAGTCCCAGATTCCAGCTATTCCGTCTAGGGTCCTCGTTTTTTGGCCACTGTTTCGTCGAGCACACATTGTAGCTGATCCACGCTGACTACGTGAAAACATGCATCAGAACAGTGCTCACCCAGCTAAAAAAACTATTTCTCGTCTGAATCTACGCCGACTGGTTTTTCAGTCCCTTGGGCACTGTTTTCTCCGATATGGAATTTGAGTGTATGGATCAATCACACCAACCAGAATACACAGAACACACAAGTTTTGAAATGAAATGTCTCGTAGCATACAATTCGGCACATCTTGAGCAGGGGTAAAAATATACACTGCCGGCGTGTCCGCTGTCATGGATCTATATACAGAAGTGGCCCTTTCGTGGGGAGTTTACACTCGAAGAAAAAATAGCAAGAAAGCCTTGAGTTCCCGGAATACAATGAAATACTGACATTGATGCTTCTTGAGTGTGGAGTTTACTGCGCCGCGGCAACACAAGTGGTTAGGCGCACCGTAGTTGAGGGTTACAGATAAATTTTGGCCTCCTGGAGATCTTTGACGTGCGCCGAAATCTCGTGCTCACACAGGCGTGTTTGCTTTTCCCCTCCATCAGAAAACGGCCGCCGCTGCAGGGAATCGAACCTGCGACCTCGTGCTCAGTAGCGCAATGCCTTAGCCATTTAGCCACCATGTCGGGTGAAAAACCGACATTCATGTATTGCGTAGATTACATAGTAACTGAGGTGAACGGTGCCGAGAATAACACGTCCTGTTATACTTTAATCAGTAGGTCGCGACCATACAAACGTTTCTTTCATTTATTGATAATGATGTTTAACGCCCCGACACACAAGCGATAAGGCCCGCCATTGTGGGCGGCTCTGGACTAATTCTTACAACATGGGGATCTTTCACATGCAGTGAAACCTGAAGCACATGGGCGTTCTCGCTTTCCGCCTTCATCAGAGAAGTATCCGGCTCGGCCGAGAATCGCATCGAAATGTTCGGGAACAGCAGCACGCCACGTTGACCACTTAGTCAATAAGAGGCTAGAAAATGAAAGTGTTCCTCAAGTAATAAGGCAACATTTTAAGTAATAATGGGAACATTAGGTTGAATAATGGCGTTTCAATGACTGGGTTAGGGGCAGTGTGATTTACGCCAGACAGTTGCGTTTAGTTAATTTATTACTTTCAATTGCTTTTTGAAGCTGCCGCAGCTATAATTTATTGTCTTATTCCATAATGTGTCCATATCTCAATCAAGTTGTTTGCAACTCCAAAGGCGGATGTTTATAAATGTTCTCAATGCAATTTGCAATTAAGAATTAATGTATAGTTATTTGTCTATGGGGTTTGCTTTCCTTGTTGTCGATAAAAGACATGCTTCTTGTACTGTAACACCTGAACGAGCATCCTGAGTCTGTTCGGACCGGCCTACAAGCAGTTTGCGCTTCTGCGAGAACGGAATGTACTACATAAATAATGTTTTATGTATGTATGTATGTATGTATGTATGTATGTATGTATGTATGTATGTATGTATGTATGTATGTATGTATGTATGTATGTATGTATGTGTGTATGTATGTATGTATGTATGTACGTATGCCAAGTAAGCGTTGGCAGTCAAGAAAACCTCGGAAAGCAAAGGGAAGGTTGTGGTGGGTCATAGAAAGAGATGAAGAATTTTTTGAGTCGAAAAGAAAGTGGTGAAAAAATGCCCGCCGGGTGGGATCCGAACCGAACTCTTTCTATGACCCACCACAACCTCCCCTTTGCTTTCCGAGGTTTTCTTGACTGCCAACCCTTACTTTGTGTTTATTTTACAGAGCCCCTCAATTCTCAATTTCTGATATGCTACATGCTTAGCGAGGGCCTCTGTTCTGGCAGTCTTGGTGTCCATAGGAAGCCGAAGAGGGTTCAACGCTGGTCGACCACTCTCGACATGTCGTAGACACTCGAATCACGGCCCGGGGGTTAAAAAGAAGGTCCCCTTCACCCCGAGTAGTCCGAGTGGCGCTGGCTACCACCCCAAAGTGCAGGAAACAAAAATACCTCAACATAAATACCCGAGAAAGTGCTGGGGAAACAGCCCCGCCGGTAGCGTAGTGGTTATCGCACCAGACCGGTATTCTGGAGGTCGTGGGTTCGGATCCCACCCGGCGGGCATTTTTTCACCACTTTCTTTTCGACTCAAAAAATTCTTCATCTCTTTCTATGACCCACCACAACCTCCCCTTTGCTTTCCGAGGTTTTCTTGACTGCCAACCCTTACTTAGTGTTTATTTCACGGAGCCCCTCATTCCCAATTTTCTGATTCGCTGTATGTGTGTATGTATGTATGTATGTATGTATGTATGTATGTATGTAGGTATGTATGTATGTATGTATAAACTAATGAAGTTCTACCACAATACACATACACGTCACCAAACTTGTATTCGTGTGTTTAAGATTGCGACTCTCGAGGGGATTAATTTCTCACCGGAGTTCCGACACACGCTAGTGCAACCGCCATTTGGGCCAGGATCACAATGGCCATCATAACAAGGAACCTGGAAATCTGTTTCAAAAGAGAAGTGAGTTACTTTATGTGTAGGAAACTATTCACAAGTTCTTTCGTTTGGCAAGATGTATAGAGTGCAGCCGCTAACCCGGGGATCATGGTACCTCCCTTTTTAACAGAAAATTAATCCTGTAGTTACCTAGTTTTTCTGTATTGCATGAGACAGTCAGAAGCCATTGGACATGCGGAACTAGAAATGCGTTTTTTTTTTGCTGTTCAAAAAATAACAATCATACGTTTTGGGTAGTGGTCAACTTCCGCAATGTTTTCACTAACGTTGAGTGGGTTGTGGCGCACGCCAGACATCACGAATAGGTAACTTGTCCTTCAATTGAACAGCATCCCGGTTTCTTTCAAATACTTGTGAAAATATAAAACAAAGTGTTTTAAGAAGTCTTCGATTTTCCAAACTGTACTCGTCAGCCACTTCTGATTTTTGCCGATGATAATGTCTTTGCAATGTGATGCGCTTTTTTCGAAATGAGGCGGATATAGAAACCGATAATAGGTTAGCAACAACTGCAGTTACAACAAAAACTCGGCAACTTTCTCATTAAAAAAAGCAAGGAAATAGTTGAGGCAACACCCTACAAAAGTGTACGCAGATCATAGTTCATGTGAAGAACGTGCCAGATCCTCTTCTTTCTCAGATCAAAATTAGGAAAATCCGTTTGCCCAATGGCAGTTTGGTTTTGGATTGACTGATCAGAGTTTTTCGGAGGTGTTTTGAGATGATTTTTTTTTGTTTTCGGAGCTGGCTTACTATGAATTTAGATGACAATTAGGAGATCGGCGAAAGTTTTGTCCTCAGATTTCGACGACGAAGTTAGGGGTAGAAATGCACGACATAAAACTGAGGGGATTGAAACAATAATTTATTCTTGTCTGCTCTCTCCCAACAGAATAACTCTAGATATATCTATTTTTTACTCCCGTATTTAAAAGTAAACAATAATTAAATAGCAGCCGCTTACAAACCCTTGCAATTTTCTCCCTCCCGCTCTTAGGACACGAACCACATCATCTAGTTGAACAGAAAGATATGGGCTGCCTTTTTGGTACGCGTATTTTAAATACATGGCAATGTAATGCTAAGCTTGTTTACTACTTGAGTGCCTTCAGGCGTCCCCAAGAAAGTCA
The DNA here is from genome assembly GCF_048455015.1 of Haemaphysalis longicornis. Classification (NCBI taxonomy): domain Eukaryota; kingdom Metazoa; phylum Arthropoda; class Arachnida; order Ixodida; family Ixodidae; genus Haemaphysalis; species Haemaphysalis longicornis. Next base: position 28,344,493 of record NW_027526204.1, on the reverse strand, counting down.
TCCTACAAAAGAATTATAAACAGCCGCTAGTGGCGCCAAGAAAAATAACTTGCGTCCCATGTTTTGTTGTAGTGGTCTTAAAGCCAAGTTGCATAGGTTTATTTCTTTGCGTCCGCAAAAATGTAATCGCACCGTTGTTGAAGGTCTATTTAAATAACGTTTTCATAGCAAGGCCGCATCAGCTAGAATGTATAAATTCAATAGAAGCCAAATGCAAATACATCATCTCAATATTGGTAGAATTTACCGCATATTTTAATTACTTTGAGCCATATACTTCCACTGGCTAACATTTAAAACATATCATACTATAGCTTTGACAGCACTGCATTAAGGTCCGTGAGCAAACTTCCGTTTTTTTTTAAATTCGCTATATTTGGGTATAGCTCCTTTCGAAAACAAAAAACGGCCCCATACATACCTTGTCTAAAATACATCAATAGGCCCTAGAAACAAAGCCTTTTCTTTTTTTATCATTGCGAACATCCGAAGTTTATTTTCTGTCGGCTCGTTTTTGCCCCACTTCCGATTATTGCGCTCACATCGTTTCTCTGAATACACGAAACCTTGTTAGGAAACAGCTTAATAACTGCTTATTTCAATCAGTAGACATATGTGTTAACGCTTTACCAGTTTAATTTTGATAAGCGTTTTTTTTATAAAAGGCACCGAATGAAATAGACTGGAGTAGTGATATAAGCAATGTAGTTGTTTACATGACAATTTCCGTCTAATGTAATGTCTGTTATGTTACGGAGCGATAAAGGGGAACTACATCGTTGCTTTCGTTTAGTTGTCCACTACAGCAAAAATTGTACTATGGCACGAAAGATGCTCACATGTCCAGCGTCTTTTCAAGAATTCTGTTTGAATAGAAATTTTTACTTGAACGAATTGAATTTGTCGTTCCCACGGGTTATCCTACGTAATCCAATCTAAAACTGCAACAATATACAGGTTTTTTTTCGAAGACAAAAATATTTGTAATACGCTGAGGTTTCTTTACGGTTGCACGTGGAATGTCAAGGTTAGAGAGTATGGCCCAGTGCATTAAAGCCAGAAAAAAAAGGTGGGAACAAACAATGCGTGAGACGGGCATGGCACATTTCAATTTAAAGCAACGCTTGATTTGTTTTCACCTATGGGACGTTACAAGCCGGATACAAGAGAGGCGCTGGCATTGGCAAATTTAGTGCTGGAATGACCTCTATCAGCACAGACTCCGGAGCGAGCCATTCACATTTACACTGTAAAAACAATTTCTTTATAGAAATAAATATATAGGGCGTACGAATAAATAAGTTTCCGCAAAAGACGAAGGCGAAGATACAGAAGTCAAGGCGAGCGCAGGCTATTCTACAAGAGTAACACGCGCTCTGTTATTACTTGCCCCCGCTCAAAACGGTTATTTTACATTTCAGATGTACGAGACCCATTGCAACTAGAGATTTTTCCTGCAACGATTGTGAACGTAATTCATTGGATGCAAAGCAAATGAACTAAACGCAGAAACATGAATAAATTGGGACCCGCCAAAGCATCTTACCAGATTGAGAAACGCCATGTCTAATGCCGGAGTTTGTGCTCTGAAAACAGTGAAACAACAATCACAGTTAGGAAAAGCTTATAGCTGTGAATAGAAAAAAAAACGCACCGTAACTCGAAGCATCAGAAAAATTCGAAAAATTACATTTCCTGCTTTTATGTTAAAAATTTTGAATACCTTTTCCGATATCATATTTTTCTAATCATTTCTTCAAAACCAGAGCACTAGGCGAGAACGAGATAAATAATGCAATATTGCGTATCAACGCAGGTAACAAGCCGGTGATAGCGCCGCTCACAGGCTGCATACGCAAGTGACGTTCATTTAAATACGCGCTATATAAAAGAAACTACGAATTGTAAAACTGTCTTTTGAGTAGCAAAAAGCTTAGGGTTCCTTGCATTTTTTTTCAACTGCTGACCTGACCAGTAATACAAAGATTCACCTGTGAAATGCCACGTTGGTGCCCGACCAAAATAGAATAACTGATTGAGCTCTACAGTAGAGTACCTTTACTATCCTAAATTATTCGAAACCTCGCATTCACACGCAATTAGCCAAACCGAAAACGATACATCAGACTCTGCTTACCACACTTCTTAGTCTATGGCTCGAAAAGACTGCACTTCTGTCGACTGAGCTTGCACGAATGTGGCTGACAGGTTTCGGCGAGCTGGTTTTTAAAGCACACGCAACCAATGAACTGCTGTGAACTTCGGCAGGTGTTTTCCGGCCTGCATCCTGCGTCGCTGCCGCATTAGCACCTGCAGAACCAGCACATCCCGCGCATTTCTTACTTTTTTGTGATGTGAGTAGTAGTACTTTACTGTGATGTGAGTGCTTTGTTTTTTTTGCTTCCGAGCTACCAAAAGCAATTTAATATTCGCTACTTCCTGCAAATCGGCCAAAGTTAGGGTTCACTCTACAAAAACAATTGATAAAGTCAAATTTTTTCTCTAGCATTCAATGAAGAGGTTTTTTAACCCCTCAAAGCGTGATTTGGGCGAGAGGCAGCAAGGTTTGGAGTTCGCAGACATATCGGGCACCTGCGGCAATATTCCTCTGAAGAATGACTGTTAACGTTTCCGCCACACTAGGGCAAGAAGTATAGGTTTATTGGAGAAAACTTAAAAACTGATACTCTAGACAATTTTCTGCTTTCTCAAACCAGGAGGCAGAAAATTGCAGCATCTTTCTCTTAACTAAGAATATCCTCTCTAGTGTTTTCTTAAAGGCTGAGAACAAAGTGCGAGTGAACAAACCCCAAGCTGGGGTATTGTGTAGGGCCACTTTGAGTACTGCCTTTCTCAAAGCAGCACTCAAATTGTTCGTTGGAAATTTTCAAAAATATAAATACCTACCGTGGTAAATACTCGGTTCATAAACAATCAGGTGGAACGAGAGAAAAGTCACAAGCCAGTTCCGGTATCACTATTAGGCAGTTGAACTAAAAAAGATTGTATGGTGGTACGAGGTTTTGAATGCGATATGTATGCAAATACTGTCGTTATGCAGACACTCGCTTTTTTGATAAAGCACGGTAACTGAGTAGCCAAAACCAAAAAAACACAACATGGAAGTAATCACTGGCACAAACACTACAAACAAAAAAATCTTTCCACGACAATCGGGGAGAGAGAAAGTGAACTGTTACCCATGACAAGCTGTGTTCAGGTTAATCAAAGTATTCCGGAAAAACACAACACATAGTCTTTCGCGCATACCGAACTTGAAACCTCTTATACCATGGGAGAACCAACAGTAATGGCTTTACCGGAAACTGTGTTACAGTTTCGATAATGAAGGGTGTTGAGGCAGAGACTGTATTTACGCTGCCCAACTCTCCTTCTCAAAAAGAGAATTAATTTCAAGTAACGTTATTACTTGAAACACATACAGATACAAATACAAATGCAAAGACATAAAATGCGATTATTACTCGGTTGATATTAAGGTTATATCAAGAATACTATATTAAACGCAAAATAATAAAAATGTTCAACTAGAATATGCCCTGGAGCTGGCAGTTGGAGGCTTCTGAATTTGTAGTCGGAATCTGAGGAGATGCTCTGGTTGAATATGCTGCAAGAAATAACTTGCAGATATTAAATATATTTCTCTTGAAGCAGAATAATGCAAACAAAAAGAATGACACACAAAAATTCCGAACGAACGCGAAATAATACATTTGCAATTTACGTTAAGGAATTGAATGACTAAGGTTCGTCTATTTATGTTCTTCGCTAAGCTATTAGGTATTCAGTAGTCGAAAAAACTTAAAATCCATTAAAGCAGGAGCAGGAGAGCTTTGGAATAAACAATAGGAACACAAAAATAAGAAAGGTTACATGTAAAAGAAGAATGACATTAAACTGCGAGAAACTTCCGTGCCAACTTGTTGGCGACTAACCACAATTCACGAAACCGTTTCAAAATACCTTGCCGTTGAGGACAGGCTGCATACTTGACTGTAGATGAAGTTGAAGATGCTGTCGAACAACAGAATTGTTGTTGCACAAAAAAAAAAACTCGTCGATGAGTATAAGATTTAAAGATCATAGGCCTATTTTGTGTTGCTTACAAATTATTACGATTGTTTTACTTCATGTCAAAACCAGTACCCTGTGGTATAGTGTGTACAATGAAACAAAAAAAATGCCACACTCATGCCACACACGCATATCGCTTGAATGGCGCACTCCTACCAGTTTGTCACAAAAATGTGGGGAACGGCTTGCTCTTCTCCGAGTGTACGTCCTTGAATGATGCCAGAAAACAACACTTCCCAAAAAATACAAATACTTCATTCCACTAAACCCTTCACTATTCTCAATAGATGAGCTAATGTTCACTTACAAATATTTTTTAACTTCTCTTGCAGATGTCAGTTTCTTAAAACTCATTAAATACAGGGCGTGACTCAGACCTGAGACGCTCTCGTCTTTCAGGGAGGTTCTGATGACTCTATTCTGCACACTTGGAGCCTTGGTGCGTACCATAGTCTGAGGCTACAGGCACCGTCATGTATCAACCCTGGGCTCTTTTATCCGAAATTATAAGCACTTTTATGCTGTTGTGTACGGGCCCTCTACACCCATATAGGCAGTTTTTCTAGGCAGTACCAGACCCATCCTCATCTCATACACATTTGGTGCCGTTCAGACAAATTGCAAGTTTGTTCTATTCGAAAGATTGTTTGTTTTGGGGTGCCACCAGCGCTAGTTCGGAAGCGAGCGATGCTTTATTCACTCACATAATAATAAACTTGAGTTAAAAGTTTCCCCATCCAGCAAATCGTGTTTTCGTGAGGTGTGCAATGGTGTCTTATGGGGTGGGAAGCGTTGCTTTTCGTTAGTCAACCTAGATGGCGGTGCCATACCACGGCTGGCCGTTTTCTGCATTTGTTGTTCATCGTATTTGCACGTTGCATGTTTTTGGTAAGGTAGAAATTAATCGTTTTGTGAAACATGGTGTGTCTTTACAAACACGGTCCCATGAGACAACGTCGCTTACGCCAATCGGCCTGCTTCATGTAAGACAACTCCAAAGCGATATACTGGTGTGCACCTAAACAAAGCATATTGCGCTCACTACCAACAGCAGTTCCCATAGGTATTTTTATTTCACGTGCACTTTCCTAACTTTCAATGTTTACCCCACATTCCTTACTTGCTATAAAAAGAATGTGCCCCAATAGTAAGCGCACATTGCTCGTTCGGCAAGGTTATAAGCGCTGCTAGTTTGCCTTTTCATTTGCGGGCCTCAGCCAATCGCAGTGCTGTAAACTATGGCACCATAGGTTCTGCTGCGGGGAATGAGCTAATGGGTCACATGGCCATTCCCTTTTTTCCTAATTATGTAGCTTATTTGAGCGAAGTTTCGTTAAAAGTGGTGTTAGAATGATACTAACCAGGCAATCTTTCGAATGACCAAAACGTATTTTGTCTGGAGCACCTCGGTGAAATAAGGAGGGAGGGGGGAGGGTTTAATGAGGCATTTGTCATTTCCGGATGGAATTGGTGAACTAAATTGGGTTATACCATCGGGCGCTTGTATGAAATACTCCCAGATTCCTCTTTCAAATGTTGGCGGTAAAAAAAATAAGGCGAATAAGAAAGAAGGGTTTTATAAAAACATGAATAAGTAAATGTTCAAGCTAGCTCCTACAATTTCTCAAAGAAAGCAATGTTGTTCAAAAGCAAAACGATCTCATTCAGCCAGTCACTAGAACCACTATGAAGAACAATCTATACTGTGAAAAGCAAACATGGTTGAGGCAAGAGAAATACTTTGTCAACAATACTGTATTAGACTTACTGCAGACCAAAGCCAGAAAATTCCGAAACAGACCAAGTAAAACAACGCATTACATTATCATCTATATATTTCTCCAAATATGGTAGTGTTTCTTCTAGTAGAAGTCGCAGAGGAATTCAATTCTGTTTTTTTCTTCTGTGCTTACGAATAAATTCTCTTTAACAAATAGGACTATGTTGCTGGGTAGTTGGTTCATGACACACGCAGGAATAAGACTACGCGTAATACGAGGACGAAGACAAAGGTTGACAGGACGATCGCGATATTTACTTAATTTTTGCGTAAATACCAACGCACAGATATACTATCCATAATATCAACTGCAAGGCAATAAAGATCCGCACGAGCAATTTCGGTGTGAAAAGGTTACAAATCATACACAACAAACGCAACAATTCGAATATACGAAGTAACCAACAGTAGGCACGAGATAACGTATTTAACCTAAAAAATAAACGAGGCGTATAAAATCAACATGTGTCATTAGGACCAGAAAAAAATTAGAGCCAGTAAGGCCTTAAGTCAACAAAACAAAATTAACAGCAGGGATGAGAAAAGGAAACTGCTGAAGAACACAGATTGGGTATTTGCAACATTTAGGAGAAGGCTAAATATGCCGCAAAACAAAATTTCAAGGAAGTCCTTTTAATCGCTACAGTGTAAGAATTTTACTTTTATGGGTAGCAGGCATCCGGAGGGCGTGCTAACGCAATCCACCCGTATTCTCTAATCCTGTAGGCTTCGATCATTTCTCTCCCGGTTTCTCTCTCGATAATTGATCTATTTCGCTCTCTGCCATTTTGCAAATAGTTTGGTATCTACAAGCTTCGAAATGCACCCGCAAGGTTTCGGATGCACAGCCGGAATATACCCCTCGCATTTTTTTGTTTTACATTGAGATTGTTGTGTTGTCGTTCTTTCGTTTGCTGTTATAAATCTAGTTTTGATGACTTTATGCCTTACCAGCTCAGGTTTTAACCATTGGTTTAGGACTCACACGTGTTGAATACAGACGCCTTGTGTAGTCTCTGCATTGAATGTGTGATTGGGTGTCTCCCCTTTGGTTACTCCGTTGTATCGCGTTGTTTTGCTTGTTGTATTTCACAATTCATTGATGTTCCACCGAAGTGGGTGTTACGAGTGTTGTTAGGCTTACGGGTGGTGCCGATGTGAATAATATGTGTTTGCAGTCACTTCGCTGAAAGTTAAACTTTAAAATGGCGCCCGTCTTGTTACACTCTGTCCTTGTCAGACCTTTCACGCAGTCTTTGTCCTTGGGGTGCCCGTTACGAACGTATGTTGAAGCGCAGACGATAGTTCCTGCAATGCATTGTGGCATAGGTATCCCCGTAAAGGGAGTGGTCCAGGTATTTATAGATTTCGAGTGAACTCGACACCTGGTCCTGACGTCATACACCCCGAGCAAAAGTAATAACTAAATAGGCATATGCTGGCTCCAAGAATCTCTATGTTCTAATCAAAACGGACAGGTTGCCCAGCTTTTGCATGGAAAATGGCCAGCGTCATCCTCATTTTCAAATGTGACTCTTGTGTGCCTCGAAATGACAAATTCATTTTATTAACAAGCATAGTTTGCTAACATGAAAATACATATTATCATCTGCCGTATTGAGCGAAGCCAAATAATTTGCTGAAGTGCATTTCGGAAAAACTCAAATATTCGATCTGCATACAGATGGATATTGCAGTACGCTCGTGCTCACAAAATATGCTCTATTAATCACTTTCTTCGAGGCAATCGAAAAGTGTTCTCATATCACATGCGCCTGAAAAAAAGATCTTTTGATCTATATCAACGCTAAGGTTAACAGGTGGATGAATAAGATCCAGAACAGGCCGTATGAGTCAGTGACACGGAACATATCTCGCCTTTCTCTCAAGATCAGGTGCCCCGGGGGCTCAGTCTTTGGTCCTGTTTTATGGTTAATATATTTGTCAATGAAATATAAAATACTAGGTTTTCTACTATTTGATTATTTGAGATGACAGCGTTAATTACAGACGAGTTGGAAACAGCACAACTCCTTATCTCTTTTCTGTTTCTGAAACAAGGACAAAATTCAATTACAGCATAATATAGCGTAAAGAATGCAAGAGAGAAAAAACAAAACGTAACATAAGAGACAACACATAGTAACAAAGTTTAGCAAAACTAAATAACTGAAAGGAAGTACCGTTTAAACTGTTTGCGATCAGCAGAAGACCGGAAAAATACAAGGGGAAAAAAGAAACAAGACCGTAACAAAGGTTGTAAACCTAAAGCATTCAAATTAAGTACCGCTAAACCTCTCGCGGAATGAATGTGGAGACACAAAAAAGTGGAGAAACGGACGAAGTGAAGACTGATGCACATTGCGCAATGTGTGTGCCTGTTTTCACTTCATGTGCGGATCCCTTTTTTGCGATTTTATTTACTTATAGTATCATCTAACAGCACCCTAGAAAGAGCCATCAATAAAAACATGATAGGATAATAACGATCATGTGCGTTTTGTGGGAACGGGCATGCCATACAATATACCTTATGTGTGGCCGCTTGTTATAATAAGTATTACGTTCTTGTGGATTTGCTCAGCCGCTTCTTAGTCATTGAGAGCGAAGCAAATAAAGTTTGAATTGGGCCGTTAGTGTTGGCGACCCTCGAAACGCCTTTCACGAACGCCTCGAAACGCCTTTCACGAAGCTGTATGAAGATAACAAATATTATTAAAATGACAATAAGTGTGTGGCACCTACCCATTAAGGGTGATTGTCAGACGATAACGCGTTGAGTGCCCTGAAGGAGCTTGGGCGCAGCTGCAGCTCCTGTTCGTCACTCGCATTTCGTAGCTGAGGTGGGCGCGCGGCACGAGTGATATCACGCCTTAATTGGGGCCAATCACCGTTACAGTGTTTGGTTGAGTCTCGATTGCGCTTCGATTTTGGTGATTTTTGTTTTAAATAGGTGAAGCTTTGTGCCCCACCCTATTTTCGCAGAGGTACGTTAAAACGTTTTTTTTCCTTAAAAGATACTTTTCACACGTGCTAATGCCACGAATTGCCCTTAATCATCGTCATCGCACATTTAGTTTATTTCATTCTCAGCTTGGTGAAAAATTAGAAGAAAACAATCCTGCGTCTCCCTTTCCCTCATCATTTATTTGTGTCATTTTTTCCGCTGTGCGTTTTAAAATGGGACGAATTTGTTTAAGGGCTTGCATCTGTATGAAATGCTGTTGGCTTTGGCATATGCCTTTTAGTGGCCGTGGCTACAAGTGAGACGTCTCCGTGGGCGAAAAGTGGTATGCATATTCGTGCGTATGATACGACGTTTAATAGGTTGCTGCCAATCGTAATAGGGGAAGGTGAGGGGCCGTCTCTGGTATGGCAATGCGAAGACCTCTGAAAGATTATGGAGGACAGCGTGAGTCAATGTCGCCGCCTTGTGAGAAGCCCCTAGATGGGCTCACTTTTGGTGTTGTTGGTTGATTACACTGCTTAACGCGCCGATGCAAGTCGTGCGATAAAGCGCGCCATAGTGGACCGCTCCGGGTTGATTTTGACCAGCTGATGATCTTTATTGTGCCCCCGAAATCTCCACCACTCGGGCAGTCTTGTTTTTAAATGCATCAGAAAAGGGGCCTCCGCTGGCAGGAATACAACTCGAGTCGTTGGGCTCATCAGCACAATGATCGGCGTTGTGAAATCAGAGTCTGATAAGTGGCTTATTCTAGTAGATCTGTAGAAGTGAGGAGTTAGGTATAATGCTTAGCTAACATGCATATCGAGCTCACCAAGATACATTTATTGAGAGTAATTTGACTGACCATTTTGTTTACGGCTGGTATGAAGTAAGCAGGGACGCATTGTTCGAGAATTTTTGTGTACATGTGCTTATGCTGTGCGCAGATCATCTGACCTGCACGCATGTTTTCCTTTTTTTTTCTTTATTTTTCTCCCAATTGTTGCAGCAATTAGGTCATTGGGCGGAGGCCGTGTCAGTTATTATTCTTCCGGCGCCCCCTTTGTCGATCTGCTCATCATGGTGCCCTAGGGTATTTATACCGCTATTATGGGGTGCTTTAACTCGACTACCCATAAACTTTTCTGTTTGCCAGCGAACCCTCAGTACTACACGTGTACGAAGGGACTGTTGACCGGATAATTCTCGTCCCATAAAGGTGCGGTTCACTACTCGCGGATGTCCGTGTCCAAGCGAGTTAGCTCTCGTTTATTACAATGCAATACCCTCCTCCGCCCCGCTTCAGGCAACTATTGTTGAGGCAGAACATACGGTTTATTTTCACTTAATAATTTACTTATCCCATTCTTGGCTCCTGTTCCTGCGTTTATCTTTTCGACAAAATGGCTTTATCCTTTTTTCCTGTCCACATTTTTACTAAAGAAAACGTTACTTTCCCACTCAAATTACGTTGAAACAGCGTTTAACTTTGGCCCAGATAAATTTCCTTTCCGATAAGTAAAATGTTACACACGTGTACACTGGCCAACGTAAATCTCTTCGTTCCTGTTGGCACTACCTTATTTAAAGTATAGCCGTTTCGTGAACATTTGCCACAAAAAATCTCCTAAGCGCTTCAAACATAACAACGTTGTTCTTACGTTTCGAATAAAGTTTATATTTAAGACGTCTGCGTACCAAAAAAGGAGTTCTTTGGGACCCAGTTGCGTTCCTATTACAAAATGAATGGGCAAAATCAATTTATCACTCAACGGTGAATTTTTTAATCAATATTCTCGTACTGCTGCGCTGTACTCTCCATAAAGTTGTTTTTCTAATAGTGTTACGAGATTACTTATTTGTATCTGTTCAAATAATGCTCTACAGAAATTTTTGTACTTCGTTTGTTGTCCAGAAAGAAAAAAAAAACAAATTGTACTACGGAAAAAAATTGCATGAAGCCAACAAGCGGCACCCTCGAATAACATAATCACATTTTGCTTTGGCCGCTGGTTACTTGCAATGCGAAGAACTTAAGTTATTTTGCTTTTTGAGCTTAACAGAACCAATATTTCTCTTGTAGTCTCTGTACTGTTTCTCTCAATATCACCTTGGGGTAAAGCGTTCGAACATTTCATCACAGAAAATAATTGGTGCAGCACGCAATATGATGCAACATATGGAGAAATAGCGGATCTGGCATTGACCCAGCCTCATCGAATTCTGATAAATTCAGCTTATTTTTAACGACTATCCTAACTTTTATTTGCTTTTGCGCTGTTCTTGGAAGGCGAGGCTTAGGGTTGACGGGTGAAGCAAGTTTACTCTAGTGTTTAAAGGCGGTGTCATTCGGTCCACCACTAGAGGGAAAGCAACTATGTCGACAACACGCTCCGCTATTTCTCTAGCCTTGCACAACTACGCCATGGTTCAGCAATTTGTTTCTGTTTCAGTAGCCGAGCAAAACCTGTTACGTCTGAACTTGTATATCAAGGAATGCGCATCCGCATACGTCTCTTACGCTCACACTTGAGCAGGAGCGAAAGCTTACTTCAGTTATAACACACAATCTGCGGTGTTATTTTTTTCTTGGTACTTTTTATTTGTTTACGCAAGAGAACCGAGCTCGAGCTTGAACAGCTGTGCTGGTGCTCATTCTTTTCATGCAATATTCTGTTACTTACATAAGCACTGTACGCGCGACAATATGATAGCTCTGAGTTTAAAATACAAGATGTTGCGGGGAAATTTTATTACGTCAAACACACTGCTTCGCCAATAACACACCGCTCGCTTCGACGGGACCATTACTTTTGACATACAAACTTTTCGGGCGGCTCTTGGGAAGGCGTACCACTCCAAGCTCGGCACGCGAAAATATGCAAACTTTTCTAAACAGAGTACACAAGATATAAAACACCTTTTTACTCCAGAGCCACACCTTCAAACACAGGCATGGCACCACAATTAGACCCTGGTTATTACAAGTGGACGACAATGCTGCGCCTCGAAAGAGTGCTTTGTCTGTGCGGCGTTGATGCTTAGTGTACGGTGTTATTATTTTATTAAAGCAAAGATTTTTTACATCTACCCCCCAAGGGTTCATTCGCGACTGTTGGTTTCAGCAGAAAACTCCCGCGAACAAATAAAAAAAATTGGTGGCACCACCGCGAATCGAATCTGAAACTAATATAGTCGCAAAGCCAGATCCCGTTCACTTACCGATCGAGCTACGAGCCCACTTTTTTTTATTGCCGGTCTTCGACATAACGCAAATCATTCAACACACCACATACAACAGGCACAAACAAAAGGCAGCCAGTCGTGACTCCGACTTGGCTTTGTGATTGGTTCATTACTTAATAGCCATCAGTGTTTCAACAAACTCCAACCACTCAGGAACTGGCTGAAGCATTCTTTGCCCCTCAACAAATTGTGCAACGCTTTCTCGCAGTAACTACCGCGCCGGTCGAGCGTCCGCGTCGCCATGGAGCCAGGCCATGCGCGCACGCCAGATGCTATGGAGGCCGAAAAGCATCACTAAGTCGTAGGGGACCCCTTCTTCATTGTCTGTGCATAGATACCGGATACCGTGTGAATTAAGTGGAAAGTCTTTGCATCACATTCCAAAAGTATACCGCCATCCAACAGTGTATGAAAACGTGTTCTATGTTCTCTGGTTTGCAAATTGTGCAGTCTGTACCCCATGGTGTCTCTAATCCCTTTTGTTTTAAACATGTTTTCACTGTTAGTGTCTCTGAATGAAGTTTGAAGAAAAATGACTTCAGCCCGGATGGTACAGGCATCCTTTTCACTCTCTTGAGTACGTCCTGCCCTGGCCCTGCACTGTACAGTGCTCTCTAGCACGGAACCGGAAACAGACTATCACACACATCCTCGTACAATTTTTTCCGCGACACTGTACTCAAGTACTGCACAGAAGAACGAGTTGATAGAAACGTTACCGAGATTACAACCTCTTTAAAATAACCCAAAATCCGCCCCTGCCTTTGCACACTTGACACAACAAATTCCGGTAACGCGTGAGACAGCCGCACTTGACAAACTGTCCGCAAGAAGGGGTCGCTCGTATCTCGCAGAAAGAGAAATCTGCTCACTAACTGGCGGACAAATAGATGGGTCAGTCCAACACCGCCCTCCTTGACCCGCCGAAACAGGTTATCCCTGCTACACCTTTGCCAAGTGGAAGACTATATAAACACCGCGAATGATCGGTGCATTCTTTGCCCATTCACACGTGAGCAATGTAACACTTGCATTACATACCACAGCTTGGCAAAAAAAAATTACATACGGTCGCTTTCGCAAACATTGACAGAAAGGCCCCTTTTCACTTTTCCCCCTTTTCCCGTATGCCCTGCGTCTGGACCCGCCAGTACGGTTCGCTGTCCTTGTAACATTCAAGCGGCGTACTGAGGTACTTAACAGGGTTGGTTTCCCAACTCACGTTGGCAAAATAGTCTGGTGTCGATGGCCAGTCCCGTGCAAGAAACCCAGGCACTTCCCTTAGTTTACCACGCTGGCCATAATTACCCCAAACCGTTTAACACTGTCTACTGCAGTTGTAACACTTTCCTTCGTGGTACAAAAACAGCAATGTCATCAGCATATGCAAGAAGTTGCACTTCCGCCTCACACAGCCGAAAACCACGAACGTGTTCATCTTCGATTATCTTTAAACACAAAGTTTCAATATACAGACAAAATAAATGTGGGCTTAGAGGGCAGCCCTGGCGTTCCGACCGTTCCACGCTAATGGGAGCCCCCAGAATCTTGTTAACGATTAATCTCGTAAAGCTTTCTCCAGGTCGAGCAGGAGAACAGCGACGCGAGCTTCGGCAGCGTCGCAGCATTCTAGAACACACCTTGCCTTATGCGTGTTTGAAAAAATCGTGCGCCCTGTTATGCCACACGTCTGATGTGTTCCTACCACTTGAGTGATGATTGTTTGCATTCTGTGGGCTAACACCTTCATAAAGATCTTATAACCTACATTAGTCAAAGAGGTTGGGCGCAAGTTGTGTGCAAGTGTATGTTCTTGTGTGCCTTTATTTTATAATGTTGTAGTTCACGTTTGTTTCCTGTTGTTTATTTGTCACTTTGTTTAATTCAGTGTTTGCTGATTCTCAAAATTGTGTCTCTTGATATTTGGATTTCTTTTTCTTGACTAGGTATGGTCAGGTATTATTGTTTTGTTTTGCTGCCTTATATATTTGCGTTGTGCATTTCTCATCGAGGGTCCCGTTACAGTCGTCAGACTCTGGGACCCTCGCCTGTATAATAATTTGCTTGTATGTTGCCGTACAAATAAAATGAATTTGAATTTGAATTTGATATGCTGTTGCGTGTTTAAGATTATCTGTGTTGTCTGTTTTAGGTGTTAGTATCGTGTGTGCCTCTGCGTATGACAGCGGCAATGCCTTAAGTTCCAGAGCCTCGTTAAACAGTACGGCCAAGAGAGGCGCAAGCTCGGCCTTAAACGCTTTGTAAAATGCCGCGCTTAGCCCGTCGGGTCCTGGCGACTTTCCGGAATTTAGGATTTTAATGGCACTTTTGACTTCTGTGGGCGTTATGGGCTGTTCTAACCTTTCTTTACTTTCTTCATCGATTCTCGGCATTGCGCCGAGGAACTCGGTTTTAAAAGGCTCCAAATAAACCCTGCGAAATGCAAACAATACTTTGTAGTAGTGGAAAAACGCCCGCGCGATTTCATGCTTATCGTCTGTCACCCGCCCCTCAAACTCTATCTGTCTTATCTCGTTAGGTCGCGCGTTCACCCGCTCTAAACCCATTGCACGCTTAGTAGGCGTCTCTCCGGACGCTAACTGGTCTACTCTCGCGCGCACTAGAGCTCCCCGATAGCGTTTGTCGTCCACGAGCTACGAGCCCACGCGGAGACGGGGGAAGACAAGTGGTGCACTCAGCAAGCACATCTACAGGTTTAACCCATGCATTCTCACTGAATGCCACGAGATAGCAATAAAGGAAGCTCACAACAACCCATGGCATCTCACTTCTAGAGTGCCCATGTGGTTTCCAGCGTTCACGCAAAAAATCTCATCTCCTTGTAATCCGCCCTCAAGCCAAACGACCCCTCACGGAACACATTCCAATATTCCTTGACGGCCAGGCCATCACTCGAAGCCCCAGCATCAGAATGCTGGGCCTACATCTTCAGGCCGACATCAAGAGTGACGTATCCTTGCAGAACCTCAAACACAGCATCAATAAACTCATACACATGATCAGGCGAGTTGCCACCAAGAAGCGAGGCCTCAAGGAATACGATACCTTTCGATTAGTTCAAAGGTTTTGTCCTCTCGAGAATCACTTAATTCAACCCCCTGTCTTCTTCTCTGCATGGAGGACATAAAGATGCTTTATATAATGATTAGAAAGGTGGTTGAGCAAGCCATTTGTCGTCCCATGATTGCGTCCACAGAGAGGCTGCTTAGCACGGGCCTTTAAAACATTGTGGAAAAGGTGATAGAGGGCCATTGTTCTATCCAGAAGCTCCGAATGCGCAGACCTGTGGCGGGTCGCCGCATCCTTCACCAGATTGGCTGGGCAGAACAGAATGTCACTCCGCTTGATCTACTCCTGGTCTTTTGGCTAAAAGAAATGAAGATGCTCACTTTGCTTAGAAATATGAACGCCTCACAGGACCAGGGCCGCCGACAAGCATTTGCTCAAACGCTCAACACCACCCTCGGTGGGGATCATGCAGTTATCTACACAGACGCATCCAAACACCGAGGGCAGCAGTACGCCACCATCCTGGCTACCTGCAGAACCAACCTCCTTGCTCGTGCCCCACTCAAGCTTGAAGATATGACGGCAGCAGAAGGGGCAGCCATCGCCTTGGCTCTCACTCAACTAGGGCTTCGTAAGGTAGTCAGTGATTCCGGACAAGCCTACCGAAATTACCAGTATGGTTTGGTGTCCCGACCTGCAAAGCGTGCGCTTACAAAACCACTGCTCAAATGCTTCTATCCAGATTTTCTGGACACACGCTCACGCTTCCATGGAAGGCAACGAATACGCTAACCAATCCTGCACTTTTACCTGCCGTGCTTCCGAGCCGCACGAGGACAGTCACCCGCTTATCTCGTTCAGGCACATAACACAGCATTATCGCCTTCTGAGGCAGACCCGACCTTCGCTTTACCCTCACCTTTCCACATGACAACAAACTACCCTATGGGTAAAAAAATCCGTCCCCTTCTGACAGCCGACGCGTCTCCACTTAATGCACCCGAATCACTACGACGCTGATTATAAATTTTGCTGAGAAGTAGAAACACTCTGCCACATAATCCAAGTGTGCAACTTCAGCCCTCACCACCCTCCTCTCTTTTTGGCAAGTACCGAACACGAGCAATGGGAGATGCGGCTGTCCAGCCCCTCTCTGACTACCCAGCTTTAGCTGGAGGACACAGCACAGGCGGCACATACTGAATATGCGCTCCAGTGAAGGAACCACTCCCCTCGGCCGCACTGTGGGCCATTCAGAAATCTTAAAAGAAATATGTCCTCCTCGAGCTCCTGCTCATCCTGCTCCTCCTTCGTCTCTGTCCGCGGCGCAAAGACGGGGAGGTGAGATCGTCCAATACCGGCCTTGAGCTGTAATTTTATAAAAAAAAGAGTTTCCACTCAAGTGCTACACCAATAAAACTCAACCAACTACCGTTTATGCATCATGCATTAACGTACCCTGCCTAGAATACCTCTTTGATGTAATAAAGAGTGTGGCAAGTGCATTTCACTGATTCCTCGTTTGAATATTTATAGAGAGACGTGAGTGAATTTAAGTAACGTTGCAAGGGTAATCTTTATGGGTGCCGTTTTCGATGGTTACCGCAAATCTTGATTTTACTAACATGCCCATGCAAAACTTTTTTACATTTAAACTGGGTGTGTTTCTACAAAAGAGAACATCAGTTTTCGGTTATCAAAAATCAAGAATGGATCAGGCAATGCCTAAGACAATCCAGCGATACGTCGTGTATTTTTACAACTACGTGAAAAGAGACTCAAAGTTACGCCCTTTATTGAAGCTTGTTAGGTAGCCTCCTTTATTTTCCTGACAAAAAACTTTTGGCCAGTTTCTGGACAGTCGTAAACTGCTCAAACCAAAACTTTCTTTTTGAAAATGCCCTTCAGGACTCTTTTACAGCACTTATGAGAAGGCAAAAAATAATAAACAAAAGCGGCCTTATAACCTTGACGCGAGATGCCTCAACTATACAGAATATGATATGGTACAAGTATTTCTATGAAATGACCGGAAGTTTTTCTTCTTAAATAGCACTCTTCGAAACACAGGGCTGTGCTAACTGCGGGTTGGTGGTGCAACGGGAGTAATTGGTTTCCGAGATAAAGCACAATCACACAGGGCAAGTAAATGGCGACACTGAGGTTGAGAAGCACGCCGTTAAAGTGAACTAGAATGTTTGAAAGGGAAAAAAGGAAATGGAAAATTCAAGCCCGAAATCTGAAAATGAGCCACAATGTATGATGTAAAATATAGGAGGGCAAGTAGGGTGTAACGCGTAAGAGTTTGTATAGCGACCTAGTGAAACACTTATTTCCGTTGAAAATGTTTTGATCCAGTTATCTGAAATGACCTATTCGTGATGTTCTTAAGCGTGTTAAGCGAATGAAAGTTCCTGCTGAGGTCAAAACATTCTTTTTTTTTCCTAAAATCTATTCTCAGACGACACCGGTTACAACATGGCTAAACGACAGATTTGTTTAGTTGCCGTGGGGAAAGGATTGCAGGCTCTGTATGACGGCTGCAAATCGTGAGTATGTTTTCATTGATTGTTGGGACACGGTATTTTTAAGCATGCCCTTCAGATTGGTACGTTGGCGAAAGTAAAAAAAATACCAAGAAAAAAAACTGCGTCGGTTGTAATTGGGCAACACCGCAGACAGTGTGTTATAACTAAAGCCGGCTTTTGCTCCTGCTCGAGTGAGAGCACAAGAGGCGTATGCTTATCCCCGTCCCTTGCTGTACATATTTAGACGTGACAGCCTTTCTTCGGCTACTGAAACGAAAACAAATTGGTGGATCATGCCCTAGTGATGCAAGGCGGGAGAAATAGCAGAGCTTGTTGTCGGCATATCTTCGACCCCTGTCGAAGCTAGGTCGGAGGTCGATGCAGGGTCGAAGCAGGGGTCGAAGCAGGGGTGGACCTGTTGTCGACCCCTGGAATCCGGTGTAATTGTGCCAGACCTAATGAAACAGCCCTTTAAGGTCCGGGTAAACTTGCCTCACCCCTCAACGCTAACCGTCGCCTTCCAAGAACATCGCAAAATCAAATAAAAGTTTGCAAAGCCTATCAAAAATATGCAGAAGTTATCATAAGCGGATGAGGCTGGGTCAGTCTCAGCTACGATGTTTCTCCAGAATTTGCATCACAGTGCATGTTGCGTATATTATTTGATATGATGAAATGCTTTCAACGCTTTACGCCGAGATGATATTGAGAGAAGCAATACGGCGAGTTGAAGCGAAATATTGTTTGCGTTAAGCTCAAACAGCAAAAGAACTCAAATGCATCCCATACGCATGTAACCAGCGCCAAAGCAAACTGTGAAATTGTTAGGTGAGGATGCTGCTTGTTGGCTTCATGCAACTTGGCCGGGATGCATTATGTTTTGTTACTTTCTTTGCAACAAACAAAATAATCCAAACTGTGCAGAGCATCATTTTAACAGATACCAATATGTATTTTTGTAACTTCGTTACAGATAACTTGACGAAGGGTATAGCGCATCAGTACAAGAATATTGATTAAAAATTCACCGTGGCGGTGAGAAGGGAAGAATTGATTTTATCCAACCATTTGTACTGACGGCGCAAGTACGTTACAAAGAACTCCTTTCTTGAGTACGTGCACGTATTAGCTTTACATTTTATTGTTAACGTAAAAACAACGTTCTTATTTTCACGTTAACAGAAGAGTTTTTGTGACTGCTGTTCAATAAATGGCTATACGTTTAATAAAGATAGTGCCAACAAAAACGTACACATATAGGTTGGCCAGTGGAAGTGTGTGTAACATTTTACTTATCGCAAAAAAAATTTAGCAAAGCGCAAGTCAAATACTGTTTCAATTTAGTTAGAGTGGCAAACAACGTTTTCTTCGTGTATAAATAAGCGCAGGAAAAAAATGAGAAGGACGTTTTGTCGAACAGAAAAAAAACAGGAAGAAGAGTGAAGAAGGAGGTAAGTAAATTATCAAGTGAAAATACACTGCATGCTCTGCCTCAAGAAAAGTTGCCTAGAAGGGGGGGGGGATATTGGATAGTAATAAACAAGAGCTAACTCGCCTGGACGCGGAAATCCGCGAGTAGTGAACTCCACTTTTATGGGGCGAAAATCATCGGGTCAGCAGTTTATAATAACACATGTACTACAAAGGGTTCGCTGACAAAAGAAATTACTTCATGGATACTCGGGTTAAAGCACCGCATAAAAGCGGTCTAAATACTCTAGGGCAGAGTGACCAGCAGACCGACAAAGGGGCGCCGAAAGAATAATATTTGACATCGCAAACGCCTTATAACCGGATTGAGACAGCAGTTGGGAGATAATTATAGAAATTAAGAAAAAATATGTGCAGGCCAGACAATGCACACTCAGCATTACCCAGTGTATGCGAAAATTCTCGAAAATTGCGTCCCTACCGATGTTCATATCTGCAGTAAAAAAATTGATCAGTCGCATTACACTTACTAAATGTATCTGGACGAACTCGATATACATATTCGCTAAACATTCGAGGCAAGCGCTTAACTTCTCCGCGTCCACTAGAGTAAGCCCTTTATCAGACTGATTTCACAACGCTGATTCTTGTGCTGTTGAGCCCAAGGAGTCGAGTTTTATTCCGGCCAGCGGAGGCCCTTTTCTGATACATTTAAAACCATGAATGCCCGAGTGCTACAGATTTCGGGGCACAATAAAGATCATCAGGTGGACAAAATTAATCCGGAGCCCTCCCCTGCAGCGTGCTTCAACGTTTGACTTGCGTCAGCGCGTAAACCCCGTAATCAACCAAGAAAACCAAAGAAAGACCATCTAGGTGTGTCTCACCAGATGGCGACATGGACTCACGCTGTCCTCCACAATCATCTCAGAGATCTTCGCATTGCTATACCCAAGACAGCCTGTCGCCCAATACTGTTACGATTGGCAACAACCTATAAATGTCGTGCCACACGCACGAATATGCATACCGCTTTTCGCCCAGGCAGATGTCTCACTCGTAGTCACGGAAACCAAAGGGTATATGCCAAAACCCACCGCATTTCAAACGGAGGCAAGCCGTTATACAACTCCATGGTTACATCTGGCGCTGGTTACTACCCAACCATTCAACGCCTCGGCCAACTAAACCTTCGGTATAAGTCTAGCAATTACTCAAAACACGTCCCCGAACATAGTCACGTACTCCGAAGCCGTTTGTACAGTTTTCTTGTTTGGTGAGGTGGCCTTACCAGGCCTCTATCCACTCAGCATCATTACCCAACGCAGAACATCGACAATGTCGCAACGCCAGTTCACTGCTCACAGGTGGCCAAAAATAGCCCCACAAGCAAGCCGGCGGGACTTAGGTATCACAATAAATTCGATCGCTGACAGGGCAAAGAAGAAGGCATGAATGGGAGCAGCGCTAACATTTATTAAAATGGTAATTTGGAATATACGCATATATAACATGTATTTACTGTATACGCAACATGATACGATGAAGCAAAGAGACAGCAAAGCCCTTCCTTCCCAGGTCTCTGGCCACAATTGGGTCACTCCATCCTTGGTCATCTTTCAGACATCACACAGCATTACTGTGCCCTTAGACGATTCCCTAAGCTTTCTCATCCTAATTTAATGATCCTCGATGAAAGTGCTCTCCGTCAAATTTACGCTAACACTTTCCTACAACACGCGCTACAACACCACTGCAAACCTTAAATATCACTAAATATAAAATTTGTTCACGCCTAGGCACTCAAATTCCCCTGATCATGGGGTGTGCTCACACCCAGCCATTCCACACATTCCCTCCTTTCTCCCTAGTCCGAGAATCTGAGTAGAACTTACCACCAGCGCTGACCTGGACACCCAGAAACTACTGGTGTACAGAGCAGGTAACGCTCAGTTGTCACTTGGGCTCCAGAATTACTCCAACTTGTTTAGAGATCCAACTTGTTCTTACTTGTCCTCTGCTACAACTGAAAGTTGTAAACTTCAAAGAAAATTTTAACGAGCTTTTCAAATTGCGTGTACATGTGACTTAGGGAAGGAATAACCTCCGATGGCAAAAATGCCAGTTCGTACTATTTTAAAAAGCATAGCGCAGAAGCGACAAAGATAAAAGATCAGAGAACAGGCACACGCAGGACTTTTTTTTCTAAATTTAGCTGAGAATAAAATGAACAATATTGAGCCATCATGGAAATAATTCGTGGCATTAGTGCATGTGAGAAGTATCTATGAACAACGACAAGTTATAAAAATATATATAACCTTTTTCACTAAGGTTTCTTTGAGTTCTATAAACTACTGGATATTTAACAATTTGTTGAAGATTATAGGTTTGCGCACCACCGTCAGTCGATTCTGTAACGTAAATTTCTTCTGTAAGATATTGCGTTCGTTGGTGATTTTTGTCATTTATTTTTTGTTTGTAGTATTCTGCTTCCCGAGAAATATATGTGTTATCTGCGAGTTATTTCTTGCCGCATACTCAACCAGAGCATCTCCTCATATCCTGCTTACAAGTTCCAAAGACAACTGCTACTCTGTACGAAAATGGTCGTTATTTTGCCTTTACTTTAGTATACTTGCGATAACAATAGGGACCACTGTGTAATATTTCTATTTGTATAAGTTTGTGTTTGTATTTGTATATGTACGTAATTCAAGTAGTAAGGTTACTTGAAACAAATTCTGCTTTTAAGTTGGAGAGTTGAGCAGCGTAAATACAGCCGGTTTGCATTAAGAACTGCTTCACAACCTATTCGTGGCGAAATTTTTCAGTATTTTTTTTTATTATATTATTGTTGGGATAACATTGAGAACAACTGAGTAATATGGGCAGCTGTATGTGCTTGTATTTGAATTTGTATGTGTACGCCTTTCAAGTAGTAACGTTACTTGAAACGAATGCTGTTTCTGAGTAGCGTTGAGCAGCGTAAATACAGCGTGTTTGCGTTGCACCCCTTCATATGAGCTCGCGAAGTAGAATGTAGCAGCTGTTATCGCGCATATACAGAACAACAAATAACCTTGTGTACAACGTATACAAAGGGAATTCTTAACAAAAAACTCGGACAAATTTTTCAGAATTTATTCCATATTCTAAAAGCACACAGCCCCCCTTGTCTTATCCCTCGAAATCGAAACAGGATAGCGGATGACAGAACAACCATTCTTGGGGAATAGGACACGATTGATTTCGTGAGATGTCTGCTTTATGCTTATATTACCGCTGAAAAGAGTGGACTAAGATAGGGGCACATATAACACAGGACGCGTTAGTATATGTGCACTTTCATTATAATCATCCTAATCATCATCCTACACCACACATTAAAAATGAACCGGTACCAGCTCGCCAATTTCGCAGTAGTTTAGGTGAGCTCCAAACCTCCTTTAACAATGCCATTTGCACACTATAAGGTTTTGGCACCAGTAATAAACCACGCTATCCCAATATGCTGGGCGATATCTGCGTTCTTCTCGTGCGTGTCTATTGTTTCTTTATTGTTCCTTTCCGTACAGAAATAAGTTAAATAAGCTGTACTTCACGTAGGTCTGAGGTGATAGAATAAATTTCCTATTGTTTTCTTAGATGGTTAGTATTATGCGAGTAATACAAAATGAAAAATGCTGCAAGAATTAGAGGAACACAGGAAGAGAAAATGAGCCATGGTAGCTTGTTTCTTGCTATATATTTTAAGAGGGAAGACGCTCTCCAGCGTCATCTTTTAAAAAATGTCGGACCATTTGTGTATTTACTTATTTAGAAAAACCTAATAGGCTTTAGGTGGAGCTAGTGGTAAGGGGTCCATACAAACAAATGAAACTTGACGTCCTATGTGCAACCAACAGGAAAAAGAAATATGAACAAGAATATAAGAACATCATTACGCATTACTTAAGAAAAAAATACTCAGAAAAATTTAGAAGCAATCAAAAACAAGCAAACTTCATGGAAGTAACGAACAGAGATACAAAGGCATCGTTATTATGTATGTTAGAAGCGCAAATATGAAACAAAAATATTATAAAATATTCGCATTTAGTTGTTCACGGAATCTCTCAAGGTTTGATTTAGAAGCGATGGCGTCAGGAAGATCATTTCAATGAGGTATGGCATACAATTGAATACAAATGTGTTTTCATAGATATGCTTGACGCTGAATTGAATGTGTAAACATGAGGACATGCGGAAAGGGGTTCGAGGGGGAGCAGGAATGGGTTATCATTATGGACGTATTTGTGAAACAGACACTGAATAGCGACCACGTGACCAATTTGTAATAGTTGTAATTGAAAGTGAAGTTTTATCTGTCCGATACTTGAATTGCGATTCTAGTTGCAAGAAATAAAACAAGCGGCTCTGTCTTAAATGGATTCGAGCAGAATAACTGAATAATTGTTATGAGGTGACCATACGGTTGAAGCGAATTCTAGCTGCGGGCGGATGAATGTGCAGTAGGACAATTCACGCACGGCTGTTGGTGCCATTCGCAGGTTACGCCGCAGGTATCCTTAGGGTTTAGATGCTTTTGTGCATATTGCAGTAATCTCCACTATTGTTAAACCTGGAGAGGGGCGAAGAAAGCAGTGCATATTCTTAGCGCCTTGGCTTTTTTGCCAACCGAAATGAAACCGTTGGGGGTACACGAATACAGCTTTGCCGAAAAAGTTTGATGTGTTTAAGCACGAAGCGTGCTAGCGCGAGGCGTAAACGAGTGTCGTGGTGTTTTATTAATAAGCTTTACGAAGCTTTCCAGCTCGAGTAGTAAACAAGTGCCCGGGCGTTTTTAGTACACTCTGCAAGGCTTCTAGCAGGAGTTGTAGACGAGTGTCTTGGTGTTTTAGTACCGTCAATACATAACATGACGACGGATACGATGATGTGCCTAGACGCCAAAAAACCGAGCTAATAAGGGACTTTACCCCTGAAAGCTCTTTTTATACCATTGCTATGTCACTGCAAACGAAGTCGTCACTATCGAAACTGTTCCATGGTTTCTAGTAAGGCCGCCATTGGTGGTTCTCCAATGGTTTAAGAAGTCTAGAGTTCGGTACTCACGAACGACTATGTATCGTGCAGCAGATTGGCGAGTTGGACTAGTTGGTGAAATTGCATGTCAAAACCTTCAAAAAGCTAAAAACTTGAAAAAAGAAAACACAAGTGAAGAGAACACAGGATGAGTGGTCGTCCTGGGTTCCCTTTGTGTCGTGTTTTTTCGAGTGGTGCGCTTTTTGAAGGTACTAGGTATCGCGTGTTTACCGAATAATCTACACGGAAATAGCATGTCATAGGTAACTGTTTATTTCCTTCCGTCGATGGTTTTTGACCGACATTTTGTTTGCACTTATTGTGCCAGTGCTTATGGTCATGTTGTGTCATTTTGCTATTTCTACTCAGTCACCGTGCTTTGTAAAGGAAGGGAGTGTCTGTCTAACGACTGTTTAATGTACTTGCATACAGATCACAATGATAAACTCGTTGCACCATGCAATTTTTATTTATCACGACTCCCAAGCACTAGCACCAATACTGGCTTGAAATGTTCCCTGGTTGCAACTGATTGTTTCATCACCATCAACATCACCACCAGCCTATCTACACCCGCTGTAGGAAAAATGCCTCTCCCATAGATCTCCAATTATCCCGTTCCTGTGGTTACCGGACTAATTTATGCTCGCAAACTTCTTGATCACATCTGCCCACATGTCTTTCTGCCGGCAGCCTCTGCCATGCTTGCTTTTTCCACGGTCCACTTGGTTACCCTAAATCACCAACGGTTATTCTGCCTTCGCATTACATGCCATGCCCACGTCCATTTCTTCTTCTTAATTTATACTAAGGTATCCTTAACACGCGCTTGTTCCCTTCCACACTGCGCTCTCTTCTTGTCCCTTAATGTTACACCTATCATCTTCCATTTCATTGCGCGCTGAGTCGTCCTCAATTTCAGTTGAATCCTTTTAAGTGAGGCTCCAAGGTTCTGCACCGCAGGAAAGTACCGGTAAGATATAGCTGTCACATACTTTTTTCTTCAGCGACATTAGCAGGCTGCCATTCATAATCTGAGATTGCCTGCCGAATGCACTCCATCCCATTGTTATCCTTAGTGTCTCTGCCTCATTGTTGGAATCCGGGTGTCACAACGTGGTTTAACTAAATATATTCGATTTCCACATCCAAAGCCTTGCCACCTATCTCAAACAGCTGTGCCGTTCCGATTTTATTCATCAGTATTTAGTTTTCTGCATGCTAATATTCTGGACCAGGGGTCTACTCTGTTTGCCCTGTGGGGTAAGCATGCTTTGCATTCATCCCCTGACATACCTGGCAAGGCGACGTCATCAGCAAAACTGAGGTTACTGATGTATTCTTCATCAACCCTTACTCCCACTTGTTGCCAATTCAATGTATGAATACTTCTTGTAGGCATGCTCTGAATAACATTGGAGAGGTCGTGATTGTTTATGAAGAAATGATTTACCGCGGTAAGTAATTTGGAGTTTTTAAAATATCCGATGAGCCATTTGAATGCTGCTTCGAGTAAGGTACTGCTCAAAGTGGTTGTAAAAGATACTCCAGCCTGTGCGTTATTCACCGGCACTTCGTTCTCAGCTTTTAAGAAAACACTAGAGTAAACTCTTAGCTAAAGGAAAGATGCTGTAATGTTTCTTCCTTCTCGTTTGAGAAAAGCCGAAAATTGTCTAAAAAATCCCTTTTACTGGCTTGTTCCAATAAATCTTTCAGTTTTTGCCCCAGTGTGGTGGAAACGTTAACAGGGAATCATTCCTTCAGAGGCTTATGACCGCACGTGCCCGATATGTCTGTGAACCCCACTAGTTCCTGCCTCTCGCTTAAACCACGCTTTGATGGGTCAAAAACCCTCTTCATTGAATGAACGGAGCGCAGCTTGGTTTTATGACTTCTTTTGTAGAGTGGCCCCTACACATTGGCCGAGTGGCAGGTAGTATTGTACATTAAATTGGTTTTGTTAACTTGGAAAAAAAAAGCACTGAAATCACAAAAAAAGTTAGCAATGCGGGGAATAGGTCGGTTCTGTAGGTGCTGCTTCGGCAGCGACACCGGATGCATGCTTGAAAACACCTGCCAATTATCCCCTCATTTCATTGGCTGTGTTTGCTTTAAAAACCAGACCGCCGTCACCCCTTAGCAGGTCGTTCCAGCTCAGCCCACCAAAGTGCAGTCCTTTCAAGCCACACAGCCGCCATTGTGGTAAGCAGAGTCTGAAATATCGCTTTCGGTTTCGGATAACCTAAGTAGATAGAAGAAATTTTAGTGTAGAGCTCAACCGGCATTCATTATAAGTGGGGCAACACCCTGGCGTTTGGCGGGCGACTAATAATCTAAATGGTCATGTAGACGTTGAAACAAAAAGCGGTGCTCCCCAAGCTTTTTGCTACGCAGTGGCGAGTTTTACAATTCGCAGAACCTTTTATAAAGCGCGTATTTAAAAGAACGTCACCGGCGCGTGTAACCGGTGAGCGGCGCTGTCGTTGGCTTGCAACCAGCGCTGGCCTATGGCTTAGCTTTCGAATCAATGATTAGGAAAATATGATACCAGAAAACGAATTCAAAACTTTGAAAATACAGGCAGGCAATAAAATGTTCGCAATTTTTCTTCTGAAGCGTCGAGTTACGGCGCGTTCGTTCTATTTACACCAATAGGCTTGTAACTGAAATGAAATTGTTCTTTTACTTTTCTTTTAGAGCACAAATTGCGAATACGACATGGCGTTTTTCAATCTGGTAAGATGTTTAGACGAGTCCAATTTTATGCATGTTTCTCTGTTTACTTTTAGGTACAGGGCCGTCCACTCTAGGTGCGAACACGGCGCAGCGTGGCCTCGCTCCGCGGAGCGCCAGCACACAAACCGCGGCCGCGCATCGAAGCAAAGCGGCGCAGGCGCATAGGGGCTTGGAGGCGGGGCTTCGTGTCGTCTGCTAGCGCGGGAGAGCACCGGTCTTGGTTTGCTGTGAAGCACGCCTAACTGTAGGCATGCTTATAGCGTCTAAGCGCGCCGCGACGGCGTTGCGGGAAAGCGCACTTTCATTACTGCGGCGCGTTGTGTAGTTTCTGCGTACGAGAACTCACAGCTTCCGCTTTTCAGTTCCGCGGTGCCGGTTAAATGCAAGTATTGTTGGAAACATTTCAGGACTGGCTTTGTTTGGTTCAATAAGAGATGCTGTATAGAACGGCATTGCATAAGTTCGACTACTAGGAATTATTTAACGTGCACTGGCCTTACGCAGGACGTATTTGTCTTTGCATTTTGCCTCCGTGGAATTGTGGTCGCAGCGGCTGGGTTGTAATCTGTCGAATTTCTTCCCGATGTTTATTGGCTTTTTCATATATATGAATATCGCGCATCATCTAGATGGTTCAAGCAGTCGCCCAGCCAGGAAGTCATGCCACCAGCACAATCATCTACTGTACGGTCGATTCCGGGACTGGTCCCACTCTAGTGTGCTAAATTGTAATGCATACGTCCTCGGTTGCGCTCCATACATATCTAGTCATTGGGAGACAGCGGCCCTTTTTTTGTTGCCAGCTGTACGTATCCTCCTTTCTGGTAAGACCCGTACTTCCTCTCAATGGGCCTACGTGAGCAATGTAACTGTGGTCACCAGTTCCATGCTACACAATTGTGGAACAGCTTCTCCGGTCTTTAGGTCCACAACTTCTGCATTCTTCTCTTTACTATCCCCATACACATGGCCTAGCCAAACGCCAGGAACAGAAAAATCACCAATATGTTCAATAGGTTTTCAACATGCTTAACAATGCATGCAATGCCTTACATTAAACAAACACTTGCATTGTGGACTCGGCATATTGTGATTTATTTTCACATTTACGATATTTCTTGTCGATTTCCATGAGCTGTTTGATCACATTCGAAGTCGCATCGAGCAATCCGGGAGCGTCTTCGAGCAAGACCGAGCATGTGAATACTCCGATCGAAAAAAATTTCGGAAAGCTAGCACTCACGCGCAAGACTTCATTGGCGAAGCTGTTGTACGTGAGCTTTGCTGGACGGAAATAAGTTTTAATATCGTTGTTTATTTTCATACTTTCGGTGCTAGTAATCGTCGTCATATGCATCAAGCAGGTCGTCGTCTTTCTCCAAGCGAGTGGTGGATGGAGAGTCGTCCTCTGCATTGTAGTATTCAACCAGCTCTTTGTCGTCGACTCGAGGCAGCGATTGCAGGATCTTCAAGTCGTCTCGGGAAGGATTGGAACACTCGTAGCCATGTCTCCAATATCCATAATGGCTTCCAGAGAATGTGTCGGTCGCTGTGACCACTACCAAACAGGATGTTTCTTTTTAAATTTCAGCTTTGCATCTTAAGCATTAACGCTGGAGTTTTCTTTCATGTGGGGTAGCGATTGACGACAGCGCTGGTGGTTCTGTTTTTTTTTTTGCTATAGCCACTGCGCGAGCCGGGGACTCGGCGTTTTCTGTAAGCCATGTGAATCATGTAAATTCTGTAAATCACGAGTGCTCGGCATTTTCTCGCTCCTCGAGGTTTTTGCCAGTTTTTTTATTCTCGCTAAATTTACTGCCCGTGCCGGGGACGTTCGGAGGTCACCGCAAGGCACGAGCCCACGAGCCTTCATAATTTTCTCGATTTTTTTTGCTGCGACCGCGATCTTACGGCCAGTAACATTTCCGTTGTTAAAAAAGCCGGCCGGATAGCATATCTGGGCATAAGGCCATCTGCTTTAGAGAGCACACGCAGAAAATACAGCTTTGCTCCCTTACCCTTTTAATTCTAGGGTGCGGTGAAATCTCGAGAAACCGCCAGGACTTGACCTGGCCCTCCGCGGTGGCTCAGTGGTTGGGGTGCTTGGCTATACTGCGCCGGGACACCCATGTCCGATCCCAGTAGCAAGTGCCGCTTTCAAAAGAGGCGAAATGCAAGAACGTGCGCCTTCTGCGTGGTATCAGTGCACGGCAAAGTTTCTTGGGTGGTTATTCGGAGCCCTTCTCTACAGGGTTTTCGTAGCAAGAGTAGTTTTGTGGCGTTAACCCCTATAACCCAAGCCAAACAAATTCTGAAATGCCTTTAACCTGCAACAATACTTGCATTTAACCGGCACTGCAGAACTGAAAAGCGGAAGCTGTGAGTTCTCGTACGCAGAAACTACACAACGCGACGCAGTAAGGAAAGTGCGCTTTCCCGCAACGCCGTCGCGGCGCGCTTAGACGCTGCAAGCATGCCTAAAGTTAGGCGTGATTAACATCAAAGCAAGCACGGCGCTCTCCCTCGCTAGCAGACGATACGAAGCCCCACCTCCAAGCCGTCCAAGCCCCTATGCGCCTGCGCCGCTTAGGGGCAGCCGCGCGGCCGCGGATTGTGCGCTGGCGCTCCGCGGAGCGAGGCCACGCTGCTCCGTGTTCGCACCTAGAGTGGACGGCCCTGTACGTTACGCCATTGACGTTGCGTGCAGTATAGTTGAAAAAAAATCTCAGGTTTTAACGGTTCTCGTACACCTGCAATGTAAAGAACCGTTTTGAGAGGGGCTCGTAATGCAAACGCCTGTGTTTCTCTTGTGCAATAGCGTGTGCACACCATGTGCTCTCTACTGACATCCTCGTCTTGTGTGGACTGATTTATTCGTACGTCGTGTATATTTCTTTCTTTAAATAGATTTTCAGTAGAGTGTAAACGTGAATGGCCCGTGAGTCTGTGCCCGTGAGTGGTGCCCGTTAGTCTGGGCTGATACAAATTATTCCGGCAGTAGTTTTGTCAATGCCAGCTCTGCTTTTTGTATTCGGCTTGGAACGGCCCGTAGATGAAAACAAAATCAAGCGTTCTTTTACCTTGAAACGCGCGATGCCCGTTGCACACAATATTTGTTGCCGCCTCTTTTTTCTGGCTGTTAATGCAGTGGAGCCACACTGTCATTCCTTGACATTTCTCGTGAAGCATCTTCAGCGTATTATAATTAATTTTTGGCTAACGCAAAACATGGATATTGTTGCAGTATTGGCTTTAATTAAAGTAGGATTAACAGTGGGAACAATACATGTAATGTTTCCAAGTAACCATCTCTATTCAAAGGAAATGCTTGAGAAGAGGCTGAACAGGCGACCAGCTTTCGTGCCATGGTTGAATTTTTCCTGGAGCGGACAACTAAAAGAATGCAACGATGTAGTTTCGCTTTATTGCTCCAGAACATAAAATACATTAAAATTAGACGGAAATGATCGGGAAACAACTATATTGCTTATATCGCTATTCCAGTAAATTTACTTCCTCGCCCTTCTTGGAAAGACGCTTGTAAGAACTAAACTTAGAAAGCATTACAATAAATCTCTACTGATTGCAATAAGCAGTTAATAAGCTGTTTTGTTACACGTTTTCTTGTATTGAGAGAAATGATGTGAGCTCAATGAAGGCATGCGGGGCGAAATGTGAAGTGATAGAGAATAAGTACGCCAGATCCGCATTATTAAAATAAAATTACATATGTGTTACTTCTCGGTCCTATTTATTTATTTTAAACGAGGTGTATAAGAGACGTTTTTTTCGTAATGACCCAGATACACATAAAGATAATCACAGAAAGAACGGCAAGTGTGTTACCGTGCCTAAATGCAACCCTGTCAAAGCTTAGAACGGCCCGTATGATATGATTTATAATGTCCGCTAGGGGAAGCATATAACCTCAAGCAATTCAAAATTATGCCATAAGTTTGATGATTATCGGAGCAATGAATTAAACATATGCAACTGGGTTTCCAGAACAGTTGAACAAGACTTTGGAAGCAGGAGATTCTTCTTTGCGCCTCTAGCACCTGTTTTCTAAATCTTTTGAATTAGGCATCTTGGGCATGCCAGAAGGCACTCACGATGTGCGCAAGCTTTGCATTACCTTGCCATGAATTTACAAAATGCTTCACAACAAGGCTGCTCATATCTTTCGCTTCACCTTATTGAAGTGGTTTATGCCCTCAGAGCGCCAGTGAGAGAATTGCCATGGCCTGTAAGCGGAGACTATTTGGTGAAAAAGTAAAATGTTTTTTTTTAATAAAAAATAATTTTACTAGCGTTAATCTGGGGATGAACAAGCCAAGATGAATAATTGTGTCAAACATCTCAGTTTTATTAAGTGCACTTATTGTTTCGTTAGCTTCGTTGTGGATATCTGGCGAAAGACCTTCCCCCAATCTCCTAATTACCGTCTGAATTCATAATAGGCCAGCTCCGAAAACCAAAAAAAAAACCATCCTAAAACACCCACGATTACGTCTGGACATTAAATACAAAATCAAACTCGCCTTGGGCAAATAAATTTGGCTCATTTTGATCCGTGAAAAGTTAGGATTTGTCCTATTTCTAACATGACCGGTGATCTGCGGAGACATTTGCCGGGTGTTACCTTAACTACTTTTTTGCTACCTCATTTTGAAGGGAAAGTTGTCCAGTTTTTATCGTAACTGCAGTTGTTTCTGACTTAGCTTCGGTTTGTGTATCTGGCCCATTTTGAAAAAAAGGCCTCCGATGGCGTAGACATTATCATTGGCAGAACTTAGAGGTGGTTGACGAGCACAGTATGGGAAGTGTGAGACTTTTTAAAACACTTTGCTTTACATATTTCACCATATTTTAAAGAAACCTGGATGCTCTTTATTTAAAGGATGAGTGAGCTATCCCAATGTCTGGCGTGCGCCACAACCCACTCAACGTTAGTGAAAAAATTGCGGAAGGTGGCAACTACCCGAACCGTATGCTCGTTATGTTCCGAAAAGCAAAAAAAAAAAAATGCATCTTTAGTTGCGCATATGCAATAGCTTCTTACCGTCACATGCCACAGAGCAAAACTAAGTTACTGCAGCACTCGTTTTCTGTTGCAACTACGTTCATCGGGTTAGCGGCTCCAGTCTATAAATTTTGCGAAACGGAATCACTGGTGACTAGTTTTCCGCTAATAAAGTGACTTCTCTTTTGAAACAGATTTCAAGATTCCCTGTTGTGATGGCCATTGTGATTCTGGCACAGATGGCTGTTGCACTAGCGTGTGCTGGAACACCGGTGAGAAATTATTCTTCTCAAGAGTGGCAATCTGAAACACACGAATGCAAGTTTACTGAGTTGTATGTGCAATGTTGTAGAAATTAGGATTTGTTTTTACATACCTACATACATACATACATACATTCATACATACATACATACATACATACATACATACATACATACATACATACATACATACATACATACATACATACATACATACATACATACATACATACATACATACATACATACATACATACATACATACATACATACATGCATGCATGCATGCATGCATGCATGCATACGTACATACATACATACATGCATACATACATGCATACATACATAATACATACATACATACATACATACATACATACATACATACATACATACATACATACACACATTATTTATCCAGTAGATTACATGCCCGCAGAAGCGCAAACCGCTTGTAGGCTGGTTCAAAATAAAAGAAGCATGTCTTTTATAAGCAAAAAATCAAACCCTATACACACATAACTATACAGGAATTCATTATTTGTTTGAGCTGTGGATACATGATGAAATGGGGTAGTAAATCCTAGCTGCGGCTGTTTGAGAAAAATATTGAAAGTATTCTATTGATAAAAGGACCTGTCCCACATAAATAACACTGCTCCTAAACCAGTCATGGACACGCCATTACTCTAAATAATCTACCCGTATTTACGTATAATTCCGCCCTATTATCTGAAGAACACCTTTTCATGCTCTACCATTTCATTGGCTCAGTTGGCATGGATGTATCTATGGAGTAACGTTTTGTGTTACTGAACCCGAAAAATGCCGGTGCCATTCTCGGCCACGGCGGCCGCCTATTTGGTGAAGGCAGAAAGCAAAAACGCCCGTGTTTGGTTTCAGCGCACGTTAAGTGATCTTTCGGTGGTCAAAATTACTCCGGACGTCTCCACAATGGCGACATTTCGCCTGTGTAGCGTACTTTTTATGTCATGTTAATAAAATATTCTTTTGTATGTTCTCGACAAACTGATAAAGTAAAACAGAATGTGTTATTCTCGGCACCGTTTACCGCAGTTATGTATATTTTACGCAACGCAAGAACGTCAGTATTCTGTGGTACTTAAGGCTGTCTTGCTATTTTTATTGGGCACAAACGTTCCGCAAAATTGCACCTTCACTATACAGATTCATGACAGAGGCCACGCCGGTAGTGTATATTTTTACTCCTGCCGTCGATGTACCGAATAGGACGTTACGAGATATTCAATCCAAAAACGTGTCTATGCTGTGTATTCTGGTTGGTGCGATTGAACCATACACTAATATTCCATATCGGAGGCTACACTGCGCTAGGGATTTAAAAACCAGCCGGCCAAGATTCGGAGTAAAATAAAGTTTGTTTATATAACCGGGTAAACACTATCTTGATGCGTCTGTTTAGGTAGTCAGCGTGAAGCACCCACGATGTGTGCTCGTTGAAACAATGGCCAAAGTAGGAAGACCCTCGTAGGAATAGCTGGCATCCAGGACAATTAGTTGAAGGGCGCCACTGTACTTACCTGCGTTTACTGCGTGGAGGGTAGTCATTAACGTCCGAATTGCCTGTCTTCAGTAATCATTATTTTGTTTCAGTGCACAACTTTGCATCCAACCTGTTGCCCCGGCCATGTGTGCCTTCCAGCCGGTCCAGGCTCGCCCAAAGGCTTCTGCGACGTAGTCGGGTAGAAGCCAAGCCATGAACACCAAACACCCTCAATACATTTGATACTGGTGCAGGTGGGCTCTTCGAAGACGGTTCGCCCTTCGCAGATAGAAAATAAACATACTGCAGATTGATTGATTGATTGTGGGGTTTAACGCGCCGACGCAACGCAGGCGATGAGGCGCGCCGTAGTGGAGGGCTCCGGATGAATTTTGACCACCTGGGGATCTTTATCGTGCGCCGAAATCTCGTACACACGGGCGTTTTTGCTTTTCGCCTCCATCAGAAAAGCGGCCGCCGCGGCCGGGAATCGAACCCGCGACCTCGTGCTCAGCAGCGGAACGCCTTAGCCACTGAGCCACCGCGGCGGGTAAACATACTGCAGAAGGTTTCAACCTTGTTGTGTCATTATGCCTTCTCTTCGTTTTTACGGGAATCAATATTATGCCCATACAGTTGTCGTTTGATTTGGCCAATTGTGTGAGCCCTGTGACTGTTTTTTTGAAAATTACACCCGGCTTGGAGAAATGCCACGATACGTGTGAGGTTTGCTATGGTGACACTATCGCAAGGAATTCTTTCGCTGCTACACTAACACAACACTAGTCCGAAGTTGGAAAACCTTTGCGTTACAAGCTTTCTTCGTCTCGTGGCATCAAATTGCTCTTATAAAGCTGTTACAGTTTATATCGTATTTATTCCCGTAATGACGAAACTTTTGTTTTTTTTTTTAATTGTTGCAAAGTTAAGGGTGCGTTGATTACGCGGGGTGAATTGTTCGCGAAAAACTTTTGAGCAGAGAATAGGCAAGCAAGTTGCGGGTCAAAGTTTCTTAGATAGGTCTCATGAACACATTAAAAATATGAAAGAAAAACTTAATAAAAAATCCACAAACCACCGCCAGCCGCCAAGTGGCGCAAAAGTGATTCAAAGTGCAAAGTGACGCAAAGTGCAAGGTGACGCAAAATGCAGTGCTTTCATGAATTGCGGAACGCGCCGGAAGGAGTTTGCTGTGAGGTGACAACTGGGCGACCAGTAAGTGGCGGCCGCTGTCCCAGTGCGGGACATCAAAACAGACATGGGGGCCGAGGCAGCGAGCTGAGCTGATTTTTAGATGCGACGCTGAGAGCATCTCTTGCCGGCGCATCTGTCACTCCTGCGTGCGTCTGTCGTAGTCGTTGTCCACACAGCCTTGCCCCTCCTCCTCTCGCCGTGATAGCGCACCCTCTCCCCCAACATCTGTGGCGCGCGCGCTCTCTCACTCCACCGGTGGGCGGCGCTGCACGCGGCGCAAGCGCGCTGTGCGCATGTGCAGCGCCCTCTCTCTCCGCGGTCTCCTCTCCTTCGGGCGCGCTGCGCATACATGAGTGGCATGCCGCAACCCTATACGAGCAACATGCCAAACCCTCAGGGCAGCGCCACACTCTGCGATCTAAACGACAACAACAACGTCTCTCATTTGCATGTGCATGGTCAAAATTACGCCCGCATCCCCTCGCGTGAGAACCCAGATGTGATTGAAACGCAATTCACGTTCACTACACGTTTCACGCAATTCGAGTATTCGACCCAACGGAAACGCATAATGGAACCCCCTTCAGCGTCGCATCACACCAGGGTTCTCGGTAGGGGAGATGGGAGTAATTTTTTCTTGATCCTCTGAGTAAATTACATGCATTATGGGAGAGGTTCTTCCTCATCAATATTTAACGCAGGCTTGCCAATATCGCTAGTATGGGCGGGTCTGCAGCCATAACGCAGCCATGTCTGCAATGAAAGGGAAGGAAACAGGCAAGCACGAGCATCACCAGCTAGATTTGGCATACATACGACATACGGCTGTGGCAAGTTTAGGGTGCGTTCATGGCGCGGGAAATATAAAAAATCAAATTTGGCGACAGACTTCAGGGGTGCGATTATTACGTGAGTCCGATCATTTTCCGAGTAAATACGGTGTTGGGAAATTGTCTATATGTTGGTGAAACCGTTTTTAAAAACAAAGAGAATAGGGAACAAGTGCATAAAGCGGATGACGACTGCTTGACGGCCATTTTATTTCTATGCTCCATGTAGCATGACTGCCGTCCGGTTTCAATGATCAGGAAGTCCTGCCCTGGTATTCTGAGTCCTTCCTCCGCTGAAGCCTCTAGTGGAGGACAACCTTGAAATAGATTGACCCACGCATTAGCATTGCGGATATCTTCCCTCAGGCGAGTAGAGGTAGCAAATATAGGGGAGGAGTGACTCACAATACGCCACTGGCCTTCATGCCGGCTGCTGAAAATCAAGCGCGCGCACTGCTTGAGATAGGAGGGAAAGGGAGTTGACTATGGAGTGGGCGGAACAAAGCAGTACAAGCTAGGGCGTTATGTTGCGGATATCGACGCGGTCAGACAACTCATGGGGTAGTTGATTGGTAATGTGTTATGGGGTTGTGCGTACTGGTAGCAGGTTGCGGGCGGCCGCCTCGGAAGATAAGGTGCAGCAAGGGGGTAAGCAGAGACGGAAGGACAGGTAGCGGTGGAGGGCAACCGAGTATTTTGAGGGCAAGGACTGGTGGGTAGTCTTCTCCTGAAAATGCACAGTGGATGGGCTCGAGGATGGTGGAATTTGCAACCTCCCTTCCAAGAAGAGACGTAGTGGAAGATATTCCCAGAATGCCAGTATATGGGAGCTCAGGCTCCCCACGATATTATTGTTACTGCGAGAATAGTGTACATCCTTAGGCAAAGCGCTGACAAGCCGCTTCCGAGTCAGTGCTTTCGTGTACGGAAAGCACAAGCAGAACGCAGCTTTGCTGGAGTTAATTTAGGAAGAAAAAAGGTTGCTTACTATTATATTAGCCCTTCATTCGGAATACAAGCGCAGCTGTTTAGCTCTTTCGACTGTGCTAATACGTACACGCAAAACACTGCAGACGACATATACGCATGGACAGACTTCCACTCAACTTCATATATAACTCCTTCAAGAAACACCCTTTCTCTAGTCCTTTATATGTTATAAAACGTCTTGAATGTCATGAAGAAGATAGTCATAACTGTCGTAAAACTGCAATAGTAGTTGGTCATGTCGGCAACCTAACTGGTTATTATTCTTCGCTGCACCCACCCTCTCGCCCTTCCCCACTCACTTCTGTCTTGATAAATAGCCGGTGCGTTCAACAAAAAAAAAACATGCGGGAGAAAGATAATAAAACGTATGATCTGCCAAAGTAAAAAAAAGAAAACCAGTCACAAACATGAGCATTTATGACCCTTTTTCACGTGTACGTGTCGGTCAATGTCTTCTGGCGCATTTTGCAGTCCTTTGACAGAAAGAGGCCCGTTTCTAAATATTTCAGACTTTGGTCCCCACTGTGAGTGTCCCTCGTGCGAAAGTAACATCGAAGCGTTTCCAAGCTGAGTATGGCCTGAGTATATGTGGCCGCCAGACACGCCAATTTTTGCACCCCATCGTCGCCTCATGTTTTAGTTTTCTGATTCTTTCGGTACAGCCAGTTACCGCGTCCCAGGTTCAGTAGGAGTCTGCGCTGTTACCGTCAGTGGCGGAAGTATCAGGAGCATTGTCGACTTTCCGTTAAATTACTTCGCTCATGCCCGTCGCCACACCCTTCGTTCACTTTGACGGTCATCGGCATAAACTACCGCATAGGGTTCTATATTGCAGTACCAAAATTACTCCAAGCGCTTCTCGTATTTCTTGACGACATCCATACAGAGCAGCCTCTCAACGTATCGCATGTTAGAACATTTTGCAGTGCTGCCGAGGTGAAGGTGAGTGTTCGCAATACGCATTTTTGTCCTCTTTTAGCGCTCCGGTGGGCCAAGAGGTCGGGACACTGCCTAGGGAGAGTTTACCCCCCTCTCGTCACAAGCCACGTGTTGGAGCTCTGCGTCCTCCAACTTCGTCGATGTGCTGGTGAAGCCGACAGACCCATCATCACAAGATGATTCTTCCTACAATGCGCTATAAAATGGGGGCGAACCAGCCAATCTACGAGAGTGTGCGGTAGCGCAATAAGCAGTGTAATCAAAAGTCGGTGACATGAGAATTACGGTAGTGCAGAAATAAATCCGCATTTAGCCACTCAGGTATATTGCGGACTGCCCCGCGGTTGTTGTGCGTAGTAACAGTAGCACAATTTTGCAGTATCCACTGAAACAACTTATCGGACGTCACTGCCCCAAGAAAAAGCGCGAGCAGAATGAACGGGCAGGCAATTGATTGATTCATTGTAGGGTTTAACGCGGCAACGCAACGCTGTGGATGAGGCGGGCGGTAGTGGAGGGCTGCGGAATAATTTTTACCTTCTAAGGATCTTTCAAGTGTTCCGAAATCTTGTACACACGGGTGTTTTTGCTTTTCGCCTCCATACGTAGAGCGGCCACCGCGGCAGGGAATGGAAACCGCGACCTCGTGTTCAGCAGCGCAATGCCTTAGCCGCTGAGCCACTACGGCGGGTCGGCAGGCAATGCGCACGTGGTTGTGCGCCATTTTCACGTTTCGCCTTTTTGCAAAAGACCGCAAGGATAATAACGCAGGTACCTTGAGCATAATGTATTCATAATTTGCGTTTCATCTTGCATTTACTTAATGGCAGCTAAAACCTTCCGGTCGTCTGTATGCTGTTTTCCTTCCTGGGTGAAAAAAGGAGGATATACTTCCGAAACAGTAGTGTTTAAGAAGTGATGGTAGGTTCTGTCGGCGCCATTTTCATGGCGAAAGGGAATAGCTTGAAGAGAATCAACCGGGCGCTGGTTTGAAGTAATTAATGCTTGTTTAATTACGAACAGCATCACGCTTACGGAGAAACTAAACACTTACTCCAGAAAACAAACATAAGTTAGTAAGCCTGTGCAAGATGTGTACTGACTGTTTGTCGACAGCGCGAGCGAACCGCCGAGACCAGATGTGGCTTTGACTTGTAACCTTATAGCAATTCACGCTTTTCAAAATACAAAAAACGCAAGAGGCTGGGTAAACGTATTGAGAGATATAATCAAACAATAAAACTAAGGTCGTAACCGAATATTTGCCTTGGTAATGAACACTCGTGCCCTCGCGCAACATTCTCCTCGTAGAGAAGCAGGCTTCATACAAGGAAGTGATAAGAAGAAACGACGCGATTGAGAGAAAAAAAGAAATAGAGTCCAGTCATGGTTTTGTTAATGTGCTCCGAACCCTTTGCCTTTCGGCATTTTAGCTATTCCAGACTGCAAGATTCTGAACAGACATCTTGGGTACAGTGTACTAGAGAAGAAAGTTTTGTTGTTCGGGACCGATAAGGGGTGTCCCTTTTTCGATGGAAAATTCTCCTCAGGAACTCCTGGTGTAAGCAGCACCCCAGGTGGCGTTTCTTGCCTGTTGGTTGCAGAAGTTTTGTTTCTGAAATTTCTCTTTGTTTACTGCCCTGAAATGTCATTTGTTATTTGATAATATAAGGTTTTATAAAACCAATACAATAAGTGTTTAGTTTGATTTAAAACGTTATAGTTAGCGCTGACTGCCACAGGAGTTTTAAGGGAAACGCCTGCGG
Source organism: Haemaphysalis longicornis (assembly GCF_048455015.1). NCBI lineage: Eukaryota > Metazoa > Arthropoda > Arachnida > Ixodida > Ixodidae > Haemaphysalis > Haemaphysalis longicornis. Next base: position 28,305,079 of record NW_027526204.1, on the reverse strand, counting down.
GCCATACTCCATGCGCCAGGAGAAACTGGGGAGCGCTGACATCCACCACAGCGTCGTCTAAAGATGAGTCGGTTAAATTGTCAGCTGTTTTATTGAGCCATATGCCCCTTCGAACTTGGACCCAAATGAGCCGAATGTCACGTAAATTGGGAGGCACAAGGCAGTGTAAGATAGAAATGGGTAATGAGTTGGAGGTTTTAGCGCAGTACAAACCGACCACGATTCAGAAATAATATAAATGTAGTGGAGGTAACCATTTCAGGCCATAACTATTGCAAAAAACCTTGCTTCGAATATAGGAGTAAATGCAGGTAAGCGACAGGGAAAAACTAATTAGGTTGCGGGCTGAAAATTTCCACGCCCGCCCTCTCCGCACGCTGCGATGCATCCATTGCCACTACCACGTTACAGCGCAAGTTCACCAGATGCTCGTCCAGCAAACCCGTTAGTATGCGTCTGGATAGCATGTATGTATGTATGTTTGCATTTCTTGGTACAAGGGTAACTAAGACCAAAGAGCGCCAAGTCTATGTTGTGTGGTCTTTCATGGTCATGTTTGTGCCTAAAATATGCATGAAATGAGTATGATATATCCTAAAACATTGTATATATGGGTGTAGACGGCCCATAGACTAAAACATGGAGATGTTCATGATGGCGGATAAAGGGGACTATGCATAGAACATGATTGTAGCTCGAGCCGAAGAGCATGCTACGTGAGCGGGTTCTCGTGTAAACACATTAAACATCAGGGTCTTGCTCAATGCGCGTAAGCTCTGAGGTCCCGCCCTGTACGAGATGAGCTTTAATGGTCCCGTGTGTTGTGCCAGCATTTACGAATTCCCTTCGGATCACTGGCTTCATATCGAGGTGAGGGATCTGCGCTACGTCAAACCCACTACAGAGGGCCGCCAAAGTGGCGTTCTGGTCAGCACTTTCATTGCCCAAAATGCCACTGTGTCGACGGATCCAGCAAACAAGTATTTTTATATTTAATTTATAAGCAGGTACAAGAGCTTTAAAAAGGTCATAGAGGAAACATTTTTTGTAGGTTTAAAGGAATCTAGTGCTGTAACCACACTTAGGGAGTCTGTGTAGATAATTGATTCTTGTATTTTGTTCTGGGCAATGTGCTCCACTCGCATTAAAATACCATAAGCTTCTGCTGTGAAGGTACTGGTATTTCTGTTCAAGGTCCTTGTGCTGGCGAAATCCGGGCCATGTGCAGCACACGACACAGCTGAAGCAGACGTCGAGGCGTCTGTGTAAAATGAGGTGTATGGATATGTGTGTTGTAAATGTAAAAAATGATGTAAGATCAATTTACGAGGTGCGCGGCGCTTATCAATGAGTTTACAGGATGTGTCGCAACAAATAGTGGACATTTCCCAAGGCGGGACTACATCAGCGATGGAGGTCTTCATGCCCTCTTTAAAAGATACACCTATTTCCTCTGCAAGGCTTTTTACACGCAAGGACATAGGGACAGGGATCGAGGGGCCTGCTAGATATAAACGGGCCGACGAGGCGTCGTTCAAAATAGACCTGCACGGGTGATTCTCCATACACATTGTTCTGATAGCATAGAGCAGTGATGTATGAGCACGCTGGTGCTCTAGGCACCAGTGGTCACATTCCACATGTGGATTTTGAATTAAACTTGTTCCGAATGCTCCCGAAGCAAGGCGAAGGACCAAATGTAGCAGTGGGTCTAACATGTTTAGGGCAGTTTTAGACGCCGACCCATAAATTACGCTTCAGTAGTCGATGCGTGGCCTAACTAAACGGAGAAATAAGCGCAGAAGGCAGCCTTTATCAGCACCATGAGACTGATGTGACAACACTTTTAAAATGTTCATGATGTCTAAGCATTTTTGTTTGAGTGTCTTTATGTTGCGGTATGACTTAGGGCTTTTGGTGAAGTGTCGCACCTAAAAACGTTTGTTCTTTCTTCACAGGAACTCGTTCTCCGTTCAGTGTGATGTCGGGTTCTGCATGAATTCCACGCTGTCTTGTGAATAAAACATATGTACTTTTCTGAGGATTCAGTTTAGAACCATTTTTTTTTCGTCCATTTCTCAAGCCTGGATGCGCCTAACTGTATCTTCTCTTCACATATGAACAGGTTGCACGATCTCAAGCTAATATGAATGTCAACCTACATTGAGTCAAAGATTGTGGGTGGCAACAATTTCCCGAGCGAATTCATTTTAACTACAGAGTACAGCTTAACACTCCATCTTAAGGAACGCCATTTTCTTGTGTGTATGTTCCAGATACCGCTGTCGCTACTCTTACTCTAAATGTTCTCTGTGACAAATAACTTTTAATAGTGTTTAACATGTGCCCAGACACTCCGAATGTCTTGAGATGCAGCAGTATGCCATGGCTCCAAGTTGTGTCATATGCTGGTGCCTGGTGCCTAGAGCACTGGTGCCTAGAGCACGCTGGTGCTCTAGGCACCAGTGGTCACATTCCACATGTGGATTTTGAATTAAACTTGTTCCGAATGCTCCCGAAGCAAGGCGAAGGACCAAATGTAGCAGTGGGTCTAACATGTTTAGGGCAGTTTTAGACGCCGACCCATAAATTACGCTTCAGTAGTCGATGCGTGGCCTAACTAAACGGAGAAATAAGCGCAGAAGGCAGCCTTTATCAGCACCATGAGACTGATGTGACAACACTTTTAAAATGTTCATGATGTCTAAGCATTTTTGTTTGAGTGTCTTTATGTTGCGGTATGACTTAGGGCTTTTGGTGAAGTGTCGCACCTAAAAACGTTTGTTCTTTCTTCACAGGAACTCGTTCTCCGTTCAGTGTGATGTCGGGTTCTGCATGAATTCCACGCTGTCTTGTGAATAAAACATATGTACTTTTCTGAGGATTCAGTTTAGAACCATTTTTTTTTCGTCCATTTCTCAAGCCTGGATGCGCCTAACTGTATCTTCTCTTCACATATGAACAGGTTGCACGATCTCAAGCTAATATGAATGTCAACCTACATTGAGTCAAAGATTGTGGGTGGCAACAATTTCCCGAGCGAATTCATTTTAACTACAGAGTACAGCTTAACACTCCATCTTAAGGAACGCCATTTTCTTGTGTGTATGTTCCAGATACCGCTGTCGCTACTCTTACTCTAAATGTTCTCTGTGACAAATAACTTTTAATAGTGTTTAACATGTGCCCAGACACTCCGAATGTCTTGAGATGCAGCAGTATGCCATGGCTCCAAGTTGTGTCATATGCTTTTTCCAAGTGAAAAAAAAAAACAGAAAGACAGTGCTGTTTGTGGATGAAAGCTTCTTTGACATATTACTCAAAGGCTACTAGCTGGCCAGTTGTGCTTCAACCTAAACGATAACCCGCCTGACAACTCTCCAGGATGCCGTTATGTTCAAGAAAATGCATTAGCTTCTTATTACCAATTTTTTCAAAAAGCTTTCCCAGGCAACTTGTCAGAGCTATTGGTCAGTAACTGGTAGGTAGGGAGGCATCTTTCTTTTCCTTTATATGGAAACTACAATAGCTTCTCTCGAAGCCCTTGGAAAGTATCCTGCTGCCAAAATTTTATTGAGTAGGTGGAGAAGTGTTTGGGGAGTTCCAGTGTGCAGATGTTGAATCATCGTATATGAAATCCTCTCTGCTCCTGGCGCTGAAGCCTTACATGTTCCTATGGCAACCAGAAGCTCTGTTAGAGAAAATTCAGAGTTGTATGATTCGTCATTCGTTTTTTATCCCTAATAGGTTTTTCTCCATGGATGATTTATACCGCAAGAAAGTATTCGTGTAGTGATTAGAAATTGAAACATATTGAATGTGTTTTTAATGCGTTTTCCTGGTACTTCATGGTGCCACCAACGCTGCTAAACAAGGGTAGGCTGTGTGTTTTCCGTTCAATAAGCTTTTTAATTCCATTCCACACTTTGCCTGTATCTGTGTAGGAATTTATAGAAGTGTCAAAAGGGCGCCAGCTTTCCTTTTTTGCTTGCTGGCGAATGCGACTTCCTTGTGCCTTCACACGTAAGATGGAAATTAGATTTTGGGAAGCGGGATACCTGTGAAGGACGCCCCATGCCTTATTTTGAGCCTGCCGTGCATGCCGACACTCCTCATTCCACAACGGCCTCCTAGTGTTAGGTGTAGCACCCGATGTTTCCGGAATAGAGCACTTAGCAGCATGAAGACTGTGGGCCGCAATCAGTTCACAGGCTTCGTCAATGCCACGCTTCATTATTGCCACTCTGAAACTTGGAATTCTTAGACATAAACTGCGTAATGCTCCATTTAATGCAAAGCTTCTGGCCTATAGATCCCTTGTTTTGCCTAAAATTGAGTACGCTAGCGTCGTGTGGGATCCCCACAATCAAAAAGATAGGCATAGACTCGATTTGGTACAGAGACGGGCGGTTCGTTTTATATTTAACAAATATAAGAGAACAGATTCGCCGTCATCCCTTATGCTGGTAAGTAAGATTCCTTCCCTGGAACAGCGTAGGAAAATAGCCCGACCTAAATTGTTGTTTTTACTTTATCGCAACAAACTGAAGGTAAATGCGTGCGCCTATATTCAGCCTTTCTTGAGTTGCACATCCAGAAATCGGCGTGCGCATAACATCCTTCCTTATCAAACTCGCACGAACCTTTTTAAATATTCATTTTTGCCTAGAACTATTGTTGATTGGAATTTGTTGTTTAAAAAAATTGTTTAATCGGAATCTGTAGGTGTTTTTGACAGTGCACTGCTGACTGATGTGGAAACGCAGTCAACCAGTTGACGACCTTGTCACATTTCCTTTGTATTTTGTCTGTTTTGGAAGGGTGATGTTTTATTGATGCCGTGTTATCTGTTGTTAGCAGTAAAGTATTCTGCACACCTGGCATTGTTTTCGGAGACTTCTATGGTGTCTTCTTGATGTGATGTGTATTGAACCTTTCTGTAAGGTGTGTTATTTTGTTCCTTGGCTGGGTTAAACAATTTTTCAGTGTTTCTAGTTATGCCGATATGTCTATTCCTTCTCTATTTGTTACCTCGGGTGCTTGTGCGCCATGTGGCTTCCGCCGTGCCACATAAATTTTATATCTGCATCACATGTTCCCACCTGCATTGTCCTTCGTGACCGCAGTATGCTGTAAATAAATAAATAAAAGAAATATATAAATGCCTTAAAGACGCGTATGAAACCTGAGATAACTGTTTAAATTTCAGCCAATCTGCACCAGGTTCCTTCAACCTTTTATGACAGATGGAACTGTTAGGGCTTTTGTCTATGCCTTTCAGGATGACTAGGATGTGGTCGCTCCCATTAGGATTATCATCCACTCCCCATTCAACAGACGGAAAGAGGACAGAAGAGCCGATTGCAAAGTCTATGTGTGAGTATGTGTTATGTGTAGTGTGGTAGTATGTCGGCTGTTTTTTATTGAGTAGACAAGCTCCGGAAGAAAATAAAAATTTTTCTAGCAAGCAGCCTCGGGCATCTGCCCGTTGAAACCCCCAGAGTTCACTGTGAGCACTAAGGTCGGCCACTAATAAGAAGGGTTCCGGGAGCTCATCTATCAGGGACTCGAATTCTGAGCTCGGTAGACGATAATCGGGGGGAATATATAGAGAGAAAACTGTTATTAACCTATTAAAGAGGATTGCACGGACTGCCACAGCTTCTAGAGCAGTGAGCAACCAGTGATGTTGGCAGGGGACAGACTTTTGCAAGACCATCGCTACACCAACAGACGAGTGAGTGCAGATGTCCGTCTATCCTGAGTGCCGAATATCGTTTGAGAAAGTTTGTATAGATTTTAAGTCTGTTTCTTGCAGGCATAGGACATTTGGATGGTACTTATGAAGGATTTCGTAGATGTCATCGAGGTTTCTAATTAGTCCTCTGCAATTCCATTGGATAATGCTTTGAACTGGCATAAAAGAATAGAACAAAGATGGTGAGCGTAGATTTTGCTCGGACGTTAGATTTCTGTGTCACTGAGCCCGAATGAGGACCACAGACTCGGGGAGCTTGTGGTTTTTATCAGCGGCCAAGGCTGCCGCACACTTCTCTTGACGACTGCGATGCAGACCGAGATGGCCCGACATCCATGTCCTCGTCTGTGTTTCGGGGCGTTGATGGAATGGAAGATTTACAGCGAACGCCCCTCAACGTGTTTGAAAGAATGGCCGAAGATTCAGTCGCTACCTTTGTCGATGTGCTGGACATGGCTGCAGAAAAGGGGCCTCCTGTACCCACATCCATCGCCACCAGAGTTTCGGCGGCCGGAGTCTGTGGAGTAGCGACAGCAATGTCACTCCCTTTGCTATTCTGGTCAGATGCAAGGCCTGCGAGCACGGCTGGCGATGCCTCAGTTGTTTGGCCTGCTAAGGGCAGCACCTCGGGGGGTAGGTGCGCCACCAAGTCAGTTTCGCTGACCTGAGTGGCGCAGAAACCAGACACCGCCCCACCCTCCGGCGGGCCGCGCTGGCGTAGCTCCCTGATGAAAGCAGAGCATACTGTTAACGGGCTTCTGGAAATGAGAGATTTTGCGTCACTTTTAGGTTGATTATTTGTTTTTCTTCCTTAAACTCCTGGCAAGAGCGAGAGTATGCCCCGTGGAGTACTCCACAGCTGCTGCACTTGAGTTGTGTTCTTTTGCAGTCGTCAGCAGAATGGTCCTGCCCAGAGCACTTCGCACACGATTGTTTTTCTCGGCACGAATTGCTGCCTTGCCCATACCTTTGGTAGAAAAAACAACGTCGCCGGTTTGGTATTTATACTCTCGTCTTACAGTGCGAAACCCTGCTTTTACATACTGTGGCAAAGTGCAGCGATCAAAGGTCAATACTATGTGGTTCGTCCTAATTTTGTTTTCGTCCCGTCTAATGGTGATGCGTCGCACAGCGGTGAAGGCTGTCGTCAGCCTTTCAGGCGGGCACGCTGCTAATTTACACCTTGTATGAACGCGAAGACTGCTAGCTGTTTCTTTTCGGTCTTCAGCGACTTGTTTTATTTCAACAAATTTGCATTTTCTCCCTTTACACTTTCCCAGATATAATTTAGTAGTTTCATGACTTCGCGCATCTCATCCATCGCATCTGGAAATGCTTCGGCCTGATTTGCCATCTCACCGTTAGTAGACGTGTTTGCAGGTAGTCACAATCAATACAAGGGCATCAACATTGGCGGCGACAAAGTTGCTTTCGGATACTGCTCTTTCAGTGCACCAAACTGGGTACGAGGAGCAGTATAAGTGGCGTGCACAAATGCCGCGAAGAATACTGCCGCAATAAAGATGACGCCAGGGGGATGGAACTTCGCCGTTTTTTTGTAGCATAACCGCACCGATCCTAACGTTTGGCGGCTATACTACATATGAGCATAAGTTAACGTTCTTGCTGCATTTTACATTTATTACCAGGCTACTTATTATTACAGAGTTTTTAATGTGCCAGTGAAGTAAAGGTTGAGTTCGAGAATGCAAAGATACAAGCGCCACTCGGACTGGGAAACGGGAACCGCGCCTTCCTACTTCACACAGCTGAAAAGGGGCGTTTCTTCTCGTTCCCACTGGTATGCTACAGTCCAAGGTGTTCCGAAGGCCGTTTTTACCCCTGGAAAGTTTATTTTATGGTTTCAGACGCATGAATGCATTCCGCCGTCATCAGTCATCGTGCTGTACCGAGGGGTGTCAAAATTTTTCACGTCAGGCCGCAATGAAATTATTTCGGATCCCGGCGGACAAAAAGTACGATCTGCATGCTGCTAGTTTTGTTTTTGTACGCTTGCACGAAATAGATGGTTGCGGTTGCCGCAGTATACGGGTGCACGATTTAGTTTGTTTACATTCTGATTGTCGTGTTTGCCCCTTGAATTATGCAGCAAATGCGTGGCAGAGCATCTGGGAATATTCCAATGACTACAATAGGTGTACACGTTTGGTTATACGTGCGTGTATAGTTTGATGCGCTTCGATCGTCTGTTTTGCGTTTGTGCTCAAGTGAATGCATGGTAAGCAGCAAAATATATTCGAGCCAATATATACAATAACTGATCGAACAGTGTGAGCTTATCTGAACTCTTTTTATTGTCTTTTGATTGCCTGCGGTTAGTTTATTTAGCAAGCGTTGTTTTTGTTATTATTTATTCATTATTATTATGGTGATTATTCTTATCAGCAATATTATTATTATCGTTTTGTGTCGCGTGTCGAAGTAGTTCAAGGAGCCGAATCCTCTTCTCAAGCCCTACACAACTATAAGTCGTCCTCACCTTGAGTATGCCTCTGTAGTTTGGAATGGCACGTGCGAAACAAATCATACACTTCTTGAAGGGTTCTAAGATAAATTTATATCTATCTTCAACCATCGCTTGGGCGATAGTAGTATTTATAACCCTGGATCCGTCTCTTAATTGACGCTATCATGCTCAATCTACACGCGGAATAAAATTGATCTTCTCTTCGTCTTTAAAACTATTCACGGCGTACTGTCTAGTGGGGAGCTACTACAAAATGTTCGTCTCTACGTGCCGCAAAAATTCACCAGGAAACATACCTTTTACATCACAAATGTCTACGTGTTTAGTACCGTATGCTCCGAATGCAATGTACGTATATTCGGTTCTTGGATTACCTGAATACGTTTAATGATTGTTATGCTCTGTTTCGCAAACATGTGTGTGGTTTTGTATTGGCGTAACTGTCCACCTATTCTGTATTTGTCTTTTACCCCTGTGTTCATGCTCTTGATTGACTTTCATTCTGTGAATTTAGCCTAAGCTAACATTTTGTTCTTTTCTTTCTATTCACTATTAAATGGTCTTGTTTGCTTCTGTCAGATATGCCTCACTGTTAGGCCTTACTAGTGTGTATGAATGGGTGCACATAAGTGTGCCTGTTCGCGAGTGTAGGTCGAAATCTGTACTTTTCTTTGTTTGTAACTATTACTATTGAGTCTGTGCGTTTGTGTGTATTTATACCAATGTCTAGATTTATTCTTGCATAACCGCTACTATTTTCCTCTTATGTTTTCTTTGAGGGATGTGTACATCATGTTTCGCGTGTTGTATTTTCCGTGCGCCAGCACAAAGGCCCCCCGGCTGTTCCTTGGCACGCAAAAAAATGATCGAATCATTTATTGATTAATTGATTGACCAATTAATTTATTGATTATCACCCTATTTGTGTCCACAGGTACAGGAAGCCATCTCCCGTAGACTTCTGGCTCACAGGGCGGGTGAATAGGTTCAGAGCATGTGTTGATAGCACTATGGTAATTAAGTAGTGACTACATAAATTATTTACACATGTGAGTTTCAAAGGGCGCTATTTAATTTATTGCGTTTTAGTTGTGTGTTCTGCATTTAGTCTTCACGTGAACGGCATATGGCATAATGAATTTCTTGTACTAAATATAAAAACTAAGCAATTACTGTATATGCTTATTATACAATCATAACTATACTAATTACGACACTTATAATTTGTAATTTACGCTTCAGTGCCATGCTTGGGGATTTAGCTTTAAGTACAAGAACGATATATTCACAAGAACGCAGTTACAGCTACAGGCTGATAAATAATTTGGAAGCGTTAATTTGGAAACGACTCCAAGCCCGATCCTGCTTCCAGTACGCTGGACTCTAAACTACATTATTACCCACCAGCTACCCCACGAGTTCTCTGACCCAGTCGATATCTTCAAGATAAAGTCACACCACGTACTATTTTGTTCCGTCAACTCCGCATTCCTCTTTTTTTTCCGGCTCTCTCAAGCGGTGCGGAGCGTGATTTGCAGCAGCCGTGCATGAAGACCAGTGGCCGTATTCTGTTTCCCTCCTCCACTGCATTGGCTTCCTCCACTCGGCTGAGTGAAGAACTTCGCAATGATAATGCATTGCCAAATCGATTTCAAGGATGTCCCCCACTGGAGGCTTGAGTGACGGAAGGACTCAGAATACCAGAGCAGGACTTCCTGACCAGGCAAGCCCGGACGGCCGCCAAGGTACGTGGAGTATGGGAATAAAATGGCCGTCGACCAGGCACCCACTTTATGTTCTTTTTCCCCATTCCTTTTGTTTCTTTAAACGGTTTCACCTTCATTAGATAGTTTCACAATATAAGCTGCAACATCTTGATAAGAGTGATGCCACCAAACGAAGAAAGCTTGTAACGCATAGGTTTCCGACAACTTGAGGATATTGTTGTGTCAGTGTCGGATTTAGCAGCGAAGGAATTCTTTGTGGGAGAAAACACCGCAGTGATGCGAGAGTATCACCACAACAAAACTCACGCAGATCAGTACACTCCTTGAAGCCGGGTGTAATTATCACAAAACATTCTTAGGGCTCACTCAATTGGCCAAATAAAACAACGAATATATGGGCGTGATATGGATTCCTGTAAAAACGAAGAGCAGGTATAATGACACAACAAGGTTGAACCTTTCTGCAGTCTGTTTCTTTTCTATCTGCGAAGGAAGAAGCGTCTTCTAAGAGCACACCCGCACCAGTATCAAACGTATTGAGGGTATTTGGTGTTCATGGCTTGGCTTCTACCCGACTACGCCACAGAAACCTGATGGCGAGCCTGGACCGGCTGGAAGGCATCCATGACCAGGGCAGCAGGAAGGATGCAGAGTTGTGCACTGAAACACAATAACGATTACTGAAGACACACACTTCGGACATGAATAACCGCCCTCTCCGCAGTAAAGGCCGGGAGCACAAGTGACGTCATTGAAATAATTGTCCTAAATTCCAGCTACTCCTACTAGGTTCTTCCTACTTTGGTAACTGTTACGGCGAGCATACATCATATGTGCTTCACGCTTAAAACGTAAACAGATGGAAGTGCACAGCGCCTACTCAATTATCAACAGGACTTTCTGCTCTGAATCTACGCCGACTGGTGTTTAGATCCCAAGGGCAGTGTAGACTCAGATGTTGAATTTTAGTATATGGTTCAATCGCACCATCCAGAATACACAGAATAGACAAGTTATTAAATAGAATTTCCCGTAATAAGTCAAACGCCGCTACAACGAACGCTTCTACTACGCAATGGCCTGCACAACAAAGCATGCCATATGGCCTGGCCAGATTCCGGTGTTTCCTATGTATTGTGAACGCCTCTACAGCGAATACCAGTACAGCGAATTTGCCTGTTTAACGAAGAAAATCATGCGTTCCCAATCGCTGAATTGTTGTTTGATAACGAATACGGCTAGACGCACACGTGCTAGCCGCACACGTGCTAACGCGCAGCAGCGAACCGAATCCGACCAACCCGGCTGCGCCGCCGCAGCCCGCTGCTGCCGCCGATGGCACTCGCTAAACTCGCTAATGCAAACGGCCAGACCAAGGTCACCCCGGGCTATCTTTTAAAGAACTACAAAAATAAAAAAGGGCGATAATGCCGCTGCACTGCTGCTCAGGGATGTATACAGCGGGAGGAGGGAGTTCGACCCTCCCCCTTTCCCCCTCCTTCCGAAATATTAAATGCGAATGCATTTCTTAGTCGGGGGTTGTCGTGCTCCGTCGGCGTGCGCCTGCATTCGTCCAGCGCGAGCGCACGTGAGCGTGCGCCTCGTAGTTCTGCCTTCGTCGTCGTCGTCGTCGTCTCGGCGCGGCTACAGTCGGGGGTTGTCGTGCTCCGTCGGCGTGCGCCCGCAGGTGTTATCTCTCCGCGCTCCTCCTCGCCCCTAGCAACAGCTGTGGCGCGCCTAGCTACCAGAGCAGGTGGTAGCTCGGGCGGGAGTAGCGGAGGGCAAGGGGAGAGGAGGAGCGCGCTCGGGCGTGTGAGGGCGCTCGCATCGCGGAGCTCGGGCGGAGTAGCGGAGAGTGAGTGGAGAGGAGGAGCGCGCTCGGGCGTGTGAGGGCGCTCGCATCGCTGAGCTCGGCGGGAGAGAGAGCTCGCGCGCGGGGCGGGCGTGTTGCGCGGGTCTCTCTCTCCTCTCTGCGTACCCTCTCTCCGCTCGCTGCGCTCGGAAAATGTATATAAATGCAGTGGAGCGCAGGCCTCTCTCCGTTACTGCTTGCCGCAGCGCACTCATCGGTGCACCCAATGCATTCGCATTTCCGCACGATCCCCTTCAGGGAGGTGGGGGGAGTTTTTTTCCAGGCAGCGCGCGTAAGCGAGGACTCGTGTTTCCTCCCACAAAACTCCTCCCCGGGAAGCCCACATGTTTCCTTTTACGCAGCCAGAGACGGGACGGTTCGCCTAATTGCGCCTTTGGCTCTCGGGGCGAAGAACACAATCACTGCGTGGGCGCAAACGCCTGCACAGAATGGCGGCGTTGCCCGACTGCGGTTACTCGCTCTTTTTAAGGCGTTGGCCTGGAGCTGAACCAGCTGTACCTTCGGCCTTTCTTGTGTCGAGAGACGCCGAATAGACAAAATAGGAGCGCGAAACACATCGACAAACAATTTCCGTGTCGCCTCATAACTTCCAGGTTAGCTGGCCTTCCTTTTCTTCCGCTCCCTTCACTGTTTTCCTGCCGGCGGAAAAGCAGTCTGGACCGAGTTTCGTCGTCGCAGCAGGGTCTGCAGTGTAATAAATGAAATGAGAAAGGGAACAAAACCGGCACGGTACGTCAGCGTGGTCCCAAGTCCGGACTGGCTGTTCTGCTGTTCTCGGAGCGCTTGCACTTTTTTAGCGAGAGGAATGAAGGAAAAGCGCGATCGGTGTGCAAATTTGGGATAAAACGTGTACAGTGCTCACCGATTGAAACGCGATACTCGGAGCGCGTGGCTGCCGGTGCTTGTTGCGCCACCGGTGAGCACTTGTGAAAGCGAGCTGACGCATTGTGGTATACGGTGAGGGTGAGAGCGTTCGTGACGCAGGCTGACTGCATCCGGGAGACAGCCCTTCAGTGTGCGGTTCTTGGCGGCGCCATAGGGGTGCTACATGCCATGGCTTCAAAACATTACGCCTGCGTGCCGCGCCGCGCCCCGCGAAGCTGGGCGAGCTGGCACCGCGCGCGTTATGAAGATGTTGAATGCGCATTTATCGCGATGGGTTATTGTGGCGCGCACGGCACGCAGGCGCAGCGTTTTGAAGCCATGACATGGTGCACCCCTACGGCGCCGCCAAGAACCACACACTGAAAGGCACGGCCGGGCTGGAGGAGCGGCGGGCGCGCACTTTCATACGGCCTGCGCTTCGGGTATAGTTCCCACCTTTGACCGCCGCTAGTTCGTGTCGCTGCGGACCAACCCTCGCTAGAGTTCCTGTATATAGCTCCCGCAGGGAGCTAAGAGTTGCGCGACCGACCGCCATCTTTGTTATCCGGATTGCTGCGGGAAAGCCGCCCGTCGCGAGTGAAGGAGCCTCACCGCCACGCTTCCGACGGCGGCCGACGCGCGGTGGGGGCGCTTCGGTCGGCGCCGCCTCACGCTTCTGCTGCTGCTGCTGTTCCTGGGCGGGGCGTGGTGCCGCCCGCGTCGGGGGCTTCTCTGCGCGGCATGGATAACCGGAGTGTCGCAATCACGGCGGCGCGTGGAAAAGGGTCGCGCAACTCTTAGCTCCCTGCGGGAGCTATATACAGGAACTCTAACCCTCGCCGGTTGACCTACAGCACGCGCGGGTATATATTCCAGCCACTGTAGCGCGGGGTAGGTAGAGCGGCGGCGCGCGCGCACTTGCCACAGCTCTAGCCCTGCCGTGGCTACACGCGATACCTGTCCGTGTAAATTTACATGTGCGTCATTAAAATAGGCGACTCCTCCCCCTTCTGAATTTTCGGTCTAATTGGGTCAAACAGCCTAACATTATCACTCGGAAGCGCCTAATCAAAAAAATGAAAGAAACATTTTAACTCGGGGCACATGAAGAAAAATATGCGAGGCCTTCATATCTTATCAGCGACTGTATTATATAAAATGGTGAGACAGGCAAATAAACACCGCACTTTCCGTGACTGAAATATCATTTCTTATTTTTTATTTTTCCTTTCGGATGATGTCTTGGTTTGCACAGGCACAGGGCACGACCAGTGACGCGAATGATTTCCCGTCGAGGGAGATAGGGTTATCGCTTAGCTAAACGTGATTCTGCTATTCACGCTCCGGTCGGGCTGAGCGGCCCGCCGGCAGCGAAGCGCACTGTCAAAAACACACAGCTGCTCGGCCAGAGGCGATGCGTCGACTAACAGAAAGGCGGGTTGGAAGGGCAGAGGGTTGGTTCGAAGCGCCCCCACTGTAAAGCATCTGCTGTATTGGTTCCTTCCTGGGTGCGCAGGCCGTATGAAAGTGCGCGCTCGCCGCTGCTCCAGTCCGGCCGTGTGAAAGGCTGTCTCCCGGATGCAGTCAGCCTGCGTCACGAACGCTCTCACCCTCACCGTATACCACAATGCGTCAGCTCGCTTTCACAAGCGCTCACCGGTGGCGCAACAAGCACCGGCAGCCACGCGCTCCGAGTATCGCGTTTCAATCGCTGAGCACTGTACGTATTTGAGATTTTTTTTAGAATGACAGGGCGGTTGCGAGAAGGAAGGGACAAAGGGCAATAACGATTTGGAAGAGAGTTTTCGTGCTAATCTTGGGGAGGCGGCAGCAGAAAAATCGCGTAAGAAAAGTCAGCTAAGTGCGCGCATGCGCGCACTGCCTGACTGCTTAGAGAAGCGAGTCTGTTCCTGATCTGGTCTGTAGCGTGGTTGTTCGATTGCGCCGTGTTCGTCTTGCAACGTCTTGGAATCGCGATGAGTGCAGGTGAAGGTGCAGGGACTAAAAAGCGACAATTCAGCCTCGGTGAGAAGATTAAGATCATCAGTGCCGTGCAGAGCGGCCGGAAAAAAAGGACGTACCCGAGGAGTACGGTATCTGCACATCGACCTTGTCGACGTTCCTTAAGGACAAAGAAAAGAAACAGGAGCAAGTGGCACAACATAAAACGAACCCGTCAAGGAACCGGGTCCATGCAGCCACATTTCAGGAATTTGACGCCGCCGTCTACACGTGGTTTGCCGATGTACGTGCAAGGAAGATTCCTGTCAGCGGGCCGTTGCTGTGTCAGAAGGCCAAACAGTTTGCCTTCGCCTTCGGCGTGGATGAAGCGGACTACAAAGCGACGAGCGGCTGGCTGAGAAGCTTTAAACAACGACATGGCATTGTTTTCAAGACTGTGGCTCGCGAAGAGGCCGACGCACCGCATGATCTCGACGACAATTGGCGTGAGTCCGAACTGCTGAGAGTGCTGCACGAGTACAGGCCGGAAGACACATTTATTGCCGCGAAACTGCTCTTTTTATGAGTTGCTACCTCAGAAGACCCTGTGCGAGAAAACAGATCGCTGCAAAGGGGGAAAAAGACCAAGCAACGTCTGACTGTCCTGCTCTGGTGCAATGCAGCAGGGACTGAAAAGCTGAAGCCGCTAGTGATTGGGAGGTCGGCAAAGCCACGATGCTTTAAGGGCGTGCGTAGCCTTCCAGCAGATTAGGCTGCAAACAAAAAGGCCTGGATGACGGCGGACTTTTTTGAAACCTGGCTTTTGCAGCTGGAGAAACCAATGCGCCTTCAGAATCGCATCATTGCTCTTCTCATAGACAACTGCGCCGCACACAACAAGATCCCGGTGCTAAATCACGTGGAAGTGATTTTTCTGCCGCCGAATTGCACGTCGGTGCTGCAGCCATTGGACCAAGGGATCATACGGTCCGTTAAAGCCCGCTACCGTACGATGATGCTGCAGCGAATTCTGCTCAACTTCCAACACTACATTGAAGGGCCAACTAGGATCAACGTCCGCTAGGCCATTGAAATGGTTACCGGCGCATGGTGGAAGGTGCCCGCCGAAGTTGTGCGCAATTGCTGGCGCAGTGCTGGCTTCACTGAAGCTGGCGACACAGCCGATAGATTTGCTGACGATCGTGAGTCACCCATTTCGGCCACAGAGCGGCAGGAGTCCATAAACACGTACAGTACGTGTTGCGACGCCGCATTGGTTATGACGGCCGACGACTACGCCTCGGTGGACGACCAGATCCTAATTTGCTCTGACCTTACAATTGACAACATCGTGGAAGCCATCATAGAGAAAAGGGACGCCACAAATGACCAGCCGAGTAGCGATGAAGAGCTTGCAGAGGAGCCAAGCGTTATGACTACCCGCGAAGCGATAGCGGCATTTGACGCGCTACAGATATATATTACGTCACTCCCTGACCTCGCCCCGCAGCATGCCGTGAACCTCGATAGCATCAGTTCGGTGGTGGTTGCGCATTCAGTACGTCATACTACTGTGCAGAAGAAAATTGTTGACTTTTTTTCGCCTATTGTAGTTTAAATCTGATGTAAATAAACATATAGGTTCGCGGCTAATTCTAATTATTTGCTTACTTTATTCCACTAAGTACGGTAAAATGCATTCGCATTTTTCAGTTATTGCAAACTACAACAGCCCGCCCGATGAAATTGAAGCTCTATCATCTTTATCATCATTTAAAAGGCTTCTTAAAAAGTTTCTTCTAGAGTGCTGAATTGTACATAGCAGTCATAGTGAAATTTGTGTGTATTTATGAGTAATATTCGTTGCACTTTTGCATATTGTTTTTTTCTCGCTGAATGTATGTTTGTAGTGCTGCACTGGGTTTTCATTAGTTTATGTTACATTTCACTTTAATTCCTTCTTTTCCTTTTTGCTTCAGCGTGTTTTCTGATACTGAGTGAATGTAATTATGCCTGCTTTTGTTTCTTGTGGCATAGGGTGTTTAGAAATTTCACCTAGAGGCACGGTTTAGTGTTTTCTATCTTGTGAAAATTCCTTAGTGTTCTTTTGAATATTACTATAGTTTTACATGTATAATATTGCGTTCCTGTTATTCTATTTGTCCTTTTTTTCTCCCCCTTCCAGTCCGCCCTAAATATACTACTTATTTTGTATTGCTATATTGTCAACATTTTTTTATAATTTATATTACTACTCTGCAATGCATATAGCTCTATAATATGCCACTGTATAATATGATTCTAGCGGCATTCACTGTGTTTTATTCTTCTATGTAAGATTTAACCGAGGGTCCTGGTGGAGTCTCGATTATGGGACCCTCGTCTGTATATTTTTGCTTTGTAATCTTAATCTTCTTGTAAGATTAAATAAACTTCTGCTTTTTATATATGCTTACCTGCTTTATAGGGTGTCAATTTAGTGCGCGATGCATATAGCGAAGTGACGTGTATAACGAACAATTACCACGAACCCGCACGCTTCGTTATAGAAGCGTTTGACTGTATACAATTTGGTACATAGAAGGCAGGGGTAAAAATATACACTAGCGGCGGGGCCTCTGTCTCGAATCTGCATAGTGAAGATTGCGATTTTGCTGCAAGTTTGTACCCAATGACAAAATAGCAAAAAAGCCTTAAGTACCACAGAATACTGACATTCATACATGGCGTAGAATATATACTAAGTATGGTAAATGGTGCATACAATAACATATTTTGTTTTTCTTCATTCAGTTGGGCGACCACGTGCATAAATTTGTTTGATTAACTCATAATAATGTTTAGCGCCCAGACGCTATACAGGCCTTCGAAGTAATTATGACCATCTATAGATGTTTTACGTGCGCTGAAGGCTCAAACCCACGAGCAGTTTCCCTTTCCACCTTCATCAGAAAAGCGGCCGGCGCGGCCGAGAATGGCACAGGTTTTTTTGGGCTCAGCACCCTGGTAGAACACAAAAAAGCGTTGTTCCCATAACAATACGGAAGCTTAAACAAATACGGGCACATTATCTTGAGTAATGGCGTCTGAATGACTGGGTTATGAGCCATGTGATTTATGTCGAGTTCCTTTTTGTCAATATTCTACTTTCAAAAGTTTATTGAAACAGCCGTAGCTAGAATTTACTGCCTTATTCCACAATGGCTTAATCAAATGATTTGTGAACTGCAAAGGCAGAGGTTTGTGAAATTTCTCGAAATCAATTTTGATTATATGTACAGTTATGTGTGTATGAGCTTGGCTTTTCTTGCTAATAAAATACATGCTTCTCGTATTGTAACACCTCAATGAGCATCCTGAGTCTGTTGGTACCCACGTACAAGCGATTTGCGCTTCTACGGGCACATAATGTGCTCGATAATAAATGTTGCATATGTGTATGTATGTATGTATGTATGAATGTATGTATGTACAAATGTATGTATGAAGGCATGTATATGTACGTATGTATGTATGTATGTATGTATGTATCTATGCATATATGTATGAATAAACAAATGTTAATATCTACAATATTCCACATACACATCACCAAACTTGTATTCATGTGTATCAGATTGCAACTCTTGAGAGGAATAATTTCTCACCGGAGTTCCAACACACGCTAGTGCAACCGCCATTTGTGCCAGGATCACAATGGCCATCACAACATATGATTGGGAAATCTGTTACAAAAGAGAAGTAAGTTACTTTATTTGCAGAACACTATTCACCAGTTCTTCTATTTGGCAAAGTTTAGAAAGTGGAGCCGCTAACCCGAGGAAAGTGGCACCCACAGTTTCAACATATACTTGATCAGTTACCTAGTTATCATTTATCAGTTACCTGCAGTTACCTAGTTTTGCTCTCTGGCATGTGACATTTAAAAGCCATCGCATATGGGCCACAAAACATGCGGTTTTTTGCTTTTCGAAACATAACACATGTACGTTTTGGGCCGTGGTCACCTTTCGTAATATTTTCTCTAAGTTTGAGTGGGTTGTGGCGCACACCAGACGTGCTGTAAATGATCAGGGCCCCGGTTTCTTTAAAAAAATATATCAAACAAAGTGTTTCAACACATCTTATATTTCCCGTACTGTGCTTGTCACCCACATCCCATTTTCGCCAATGATACTGCCTTCACCTGATGCGGCGTTTTTAAAATGGGCCAGATACAGATTCCGAAACGTCTTCAGAAACAACTCCACTCAAAACCAGAATTCGGCAACTGTCCCCTAAAAATGAGTTACCAAGGAATTACCTGAGGTAGCACCCTGCAGAAGGGCATGCAGATAATAGTTCGAGTTAAAAATGAACCAGTTCCTGCTGTTTCATGGATCAAAATGTGCAAAATACATTTGCCCAATCTGAGTTTGATTTTCGGTTGACTGTCCAGATGGTTTTGTCGGTGTAAGGAGAAGATTTTTGTTTCGTTTTCAGAGCTGGCTTATCATGAATTCAGACGACAGTTACGAGACCGACGTAAGATCTGTCCTCAGATGTCGCGTCGAACTTAACGGAATAAGAAGTGCGCGAAATGGAACTGAGAGGTTTTAAACAATGATTTCATTTCGACTCCTCGATCCCTACAGAGTAACTCGACCATATTTACGATTTGAGTGCCTAATATAAATAGCCGCAATTTACAAGCAGTGGCAATTCTATCCCTCCCGCTCTAAAAGCACGAACCACTAAATTAAGTTGAAAAGAAAGATCTTAGCAGCCTTCTTGTGAAGGGTTTTGTAAATTTATGGCAAAGTAATGAAAACCTTGCTTACTTTGTGAGTACCTTCAGTCGTGCACAAATCCAAACACAAATCCAGAGAAGTCCAAACACAACATGCCAACATCACTCAAATTTACCGCATAATTTTCCATACTTGGGGACACATACATCCCCTAGCTGACATTTAAAACATATACAATAGCTCTGTGCGTGTTGCGTCTGGGTCCGTTTACAAACTTGCAATTTATTTCTGAAATTCTGTTTTTGTGGATTTGGCTCATTGCGTGAAAAAACGCTTTATATATCTCGCCTAATTGAACTAAATACGCCAGAGAAATGAAGCACATATTATTTTAATTTCATGATTGCGGATCTGCCGTTCTTATTTTCTATAGCCTCGTTTTTTTTTCCCACATGCGTTTATTGCGCTCACTAAATTTCTCACAATACAAGAAAACGTTTTCGAAAACAGCTTATTACCCGTTTATTTCAATCTGTAGAGATTTATTTTCGTGCTTCATAAGTTTACTTTTTATGAACATGTTTTTCAGAAAGGCACCGAAGGAAATATACAGGAGTTGTGACATAAGCAATGTAGCTGTTTCCCTGACAATCTCCGTCTAATTTTAATGTCTGTAATGTTATGGTGCGATAAAGCGGAACTTCTTCATTGCATCTTTTTAGGTGTCTGCTAGAGCAAAAAATCCACCATGGCACGAAAGCTGCTCACATGTCCAGCATCTTCTCGAGAATTCTCTTTTAATAGAGATGGTTATTTTAATACATTGAATTTGTTGCTCCCACTGGTAGTCCTACGCTCATCAAGGTCAATACTGGAATACTATACGTGTTTTGTGTGAGCCAAAAATAAATATAATGCGCGGAGGTTCCTTTACGGTTGTCTGTGGAATGTTAAGGCGAGACAGCATGACCCCAATGCGTAAAACCAAGGAAAATAAAGTGGCAACGAATTATGTGTGCAACGGGCATCCGGCATTTCAATGTAAAGACACACTTGAATTTGTTTTTCAGTTACGAGACGTTCCAAACCAAATCCAAGAAGCGGTGCTGGCATTGGCAAAATTAGTGCTGCAATGATCTGTATTAGCACCGACTCAAGGTGCACGCCATTCACATTTACACTGTACTAACAATTATAGAAAGAAATATATCGGGCGTACGAAGGAATAAGTTTGCGCAAACGGAGAGGACGAAGGTATAAAAGCAAGACGACCGCACACGGTTGCAGAAGATGAACACAGGCTATTGCATTACAAGCCCCCGCTCAAAAACGTTCTTGTACATTGCAGATGTACGACAACCGTTACAACAGGCGATTTTTCTTGCAACGATAGTGAACGTAAGTCAATAATTGTAACGTACCTGAAAGTGAACAGAGAAACATGCAAAAAATGGGGCGCGCCAAAACACCTTACCAGATTGAAAAACGCCATGTTGTATTCCGGAATGAGTGTTCTAAAAGAGAAGTAAAAAAATTATTACAGTTGACTTATATGCTTAAATAACAACAACGCGCCGTAAATTGAAGCTTCAGAAAAATTGTAAAAATATATTGCCTGCTTGTGCTTTAAAAGTTTTGACTTTCTTTTCTGGTATCATATTTTCCTTAACATTGCTTCAAAAGCGAAGCTGTAGGCCAGAGGTGGTGACAAGCCGGCGACAGTGCCGCTTACTGGTTGCATGACCCCAAGACGTTTATTTGAATAACCCCATTTTAAAGCCTCTATAAATTCCCCTGTGTGTAGCAAAAACCTTGGGCAACCTCAGTTTTTTTAAAACGCTGACCGTAATAGTAAGACTAAGAATCGCCTACCAAATTCCAGGGTGGTGCTCCACTAAATTATTAATTCCGGTTTATCTCTACACTAGAAGCCCTTCTATTATCTTAGGTGGCCCGAAACCTCGCATTCACACTCAATTAGCCAAACCGAAAATGGTACATCAGGCTCTGCTTACCAGACTTCTGGGTGTGTGGCTTGAAAGGACTGCTCTTTAGTGGCCTGAGCTTGAACGAATGTTGCTGATAGGTTTCGGCGCGCTGGTTTTTAAAGCAAACACAGCCAATGAACTGCTGGGATATTCGGCAGGTGTTTTCATACATGCAGCCTGTGTCGCTGCCAAATTAGAACCTGCAGAACCTACATAACCCCCGCATTTCCTACTTTTTCATTATCTGAGGGTTTTTTTTCTTCTGAGCTACAAACTCAATTTAATGTTCGGTACGACCTCCCAACTCACCAAGGTTAGGAGCCACTGTACAAAAACAATTTATAAAGTCAAGTTTTGTCCTGTAGTATTCAATGAGGAGGAATTTTGACCCATCAAAGCATCCTTTAAGGGAGAGACAGCAACGCGTGGGGTTCGAACACATATTGGGCACGTGAGGCAATTAACCTGTGCAGGAATTATCGTCTGTTACTTTGCGGCCCCACTGGGGCGAAAAATGAAAGGTTAAAAAAAAACAAAAAAAATTATACTTGTCGACAATTTTCTGCTTTTCTCAAATCAGGAGGTAGAAAATTGCATTATAGTTTCAAAGGCTAAGAATTTACTCTCTAGTGTTTTCTTAAAAGCTGAGAACATAGTGACAGTGAATACCGCACAAACTTGGGTATTTTTTCGAACAACTTTGAACACTACCTTTCGCGACGCAGCATTCAAATCCCTAGTTGAATATCGTAAACAATCGAAATTACTTACCGGGATAAATATTAGCTTCCTAAACAATCAGGTCTCACCGGAGAAAATTTCAAACCGGCATTCGCACTAGTGTTAGGCAGTCGTAATTAAAACAGATTTCATTGCGCAACGATTTCATTGTGTGTGTTATCAATGCGATGTGAATGCAAATACACTGAACCGTCGTTGATATACATTCCCTTTTATAAAGCATGCTGACTGAGTAGCAAAAGCAAAAGAACACAACGCGAAAGTAAGCACTGGCACAAAAACTATGAACAAACTATGAACAAAAAATCTTTCCGGAGCCATCGGTGGAAGGGAAATGACTTGTTAGCCATGACACGCTGTGCCCAGCTTAATTAGAGCATTCGTGAAAAACACGATACATATTCTTTCGCACTCACCGAGCATGAGACTTCTTATGCCATGGAAGATTTACCAGTAACTCTATTAATAGAAACTGTGGTACAGTATCAATAATGACGACTTCGTTTCGAGCGGAAATTGAACTAATTGTAGAAAACGAGCTCATGTGGTCATGCTACTAAAACAGTGAGACAATCGTTTACACGTCGCGCTAGACCACTTTGTAGCGCGTACTAAACATACACCGGCTCTCATTCACGCCTCGCGCTAGACGGCTTTGTAGAGCGTAATAAAAACACCGAGGCACTTGTTTGCGACTCGCTCTGGAAGGCTTCGTCAAGCTTACTAAGAAAACACCGGGACACTCGTTTACGCCTTGCGCTAGAACGCCCAGCGCTTAAGGACACCAGACGTTCATTTCAGCAAAGCTATGTACCTCTGCCCCTAATGGTTTTATTTCCAGTGGCAAAAACCCGAAGGAACCAAGAATACTCTGATACACTGCCTGCTTCACCCCTCACGTTTAACATTAGTGCAGATAGCCCGAGTTGTTTTTTTCTTTAAGATGACGCTGCAGAGCGTCTTCACTTTAAAACTATAAAGCGACAAACAAGCGACCATGGCTCACTTTTCCTTCCTAATATCCGCTATTTCCGCGTTTTGTACTTCATAATATCCCGATAATACTATCCACCCAACAAAATGATAACGAATTGTATTGTCTGAGAGGTACGTCGAATACAGCCTTTTTAACTGAGATGCCCATGAGAAGAACGGTGATGTCGCAGATAGAAAAACGTCATTTGAGCACAGCATATTGGGCCACCGTGGTTTACCAGTGGTGACAAAGCGTCATGGGTGCAAGTGGCACTTTAAAGAATATTTGGAGCTCACCTAAAGAACTGCGAATTGGGCGAGTTAGTACTGATTCATTATTAATGTGGGGGGTGAAGTGAGGACTATGAAAGGGGCACATATACTGCCGCGTCATGTGTTATATGTGCCCGAATCTTGGTACTCTTTTTTCAGCGCAATTATAAGAATACAACGGCCATGTCACGAAATAAGTCGTGTCCTTTGCTCAAAGAAAAGTTGTTTTGTTATTCGCTTTTTTGTTTCGATATCGAGGGGTACGACAAGTTGAACTATGTAATAAAATCTTTTTTTGAATATCCAATAAATTCAGAAAAATTTGCTGGGTTTTGTTGTTATGAATTTCCCGTGTATATGAGCATTTACCCTAAAAATGGTTAAGGGTTGTTCGGTAAATTCGCGTTATTAGTTTTTTTAAATGCGATAGCATGCCCTTTGGCAGAAGGTCCTATACGTACAAGTTTGCACCCGTTCCCCGGAGGAAGTCTAGGAGACAACGGTGGTGGGGCCTCCATAGCCATCGCTGAAGATCGGGTGATCTCCCATGATGCAGGCCTGTAGGGCGAAGGTGTCAGGATCTCGCTGCACTCAGGGAAGAGCACATCCATAGCAGATGATTGGTGTCAGCGCCTTCGGCAGGAGCCGTACAGAAGGGGCAGTTGTTGGTAAACGGGGCTTGGTATCGCTGTGGCCATGCCCGGGAAACCGCAGGAGAGAGAGCCACCCCAACTCGAAGTCTACGCAGCAGGACCTCTTCCCAGCGAGTGATCCAACTGGGAAGGTCTGTTCCACACGGTGGGATGAGAGCGCGCGTGGCGCGACGCAGATCTTCCCTTATTTTGAGAAATTGTTCATGTGGCTCAGTTGTCATCAGGGGCAGGGGCCGTGGAACCGACGTAAGGTGACAGGAACTATGCGCCGCAATATGAGCGGTGATAGTATTACGCCAAATCCACAACAGTTGGAGAGGGCAGGGGTACGTGTCCAGGAGGTTATGAATGTCGCTTGAGACAGAAGAGGTGGAGGCTACACGTCACCAATCCCGTATGGCCGCTGTTGACTTCGTGTAAATTTGTGCCGTAAAACTTCCAAGGGTTTGAACAAGTGCCGGTAGTGGCGCTTGCAGTCCTTCCCGGTTGGCTGTAAGTTCCGCCAGCATTGCAGGCCAGGTGAGGAGTGTTTCATAGGAGCAGTTTTGGTTTGCTTCTGAATGAGAGGGGAGTTTGATCGCCGTAGCTAAAACGCCGTCTTGTGCCCCAGCGTCCACAAATGTCTCTACAACTTGAGGCTGGTTCACAGTCGCTAGTAATGGTACGGCCGCGGATTGCGCTCCTGCGTTGCCCATCGATTGTGAAGTCGAATGAATGGCCGGTTGTTGGTCATTTGATGGTACAGCCAGGGCGGCCTAGCTACAAGGTGGGCTGGTAAGGCGGGTACAGGACGGCCCATGTAGATCGCCAACGCCGCTGCCTCCGGAACAAAATTAAGTTTGTGCTGGAGGGTGGAGCGGCGTTAATGTACAAGCTCATACAGAGCGTTAAGTTGAACTTCTGCCTGAAGACGTAATATAGGCGTTATTGCTACTTTCTACTTCGCGAGCTTTAATGAAACAGTGTTAATGCAAACAGGCGGTATTTGCGCTGCCTAACTCTTCCACTCAGAAACGAGATTTGTTTCAAGTAACGTTGCTACTTGAAAGACGTCCAAATACAAATACAAATGCAAACACATACCAATAAGAATATTACACAGTTGTCCCTAATGTTAACGCAAGTACACTATAGTAAAGGGAGAATAATGAGACTTTTTGCCAAGAACAGGTGGTAGAGCAGGCGGAGGGAGGGTATAAAATTTCTAGTCAAGATATAAGGAGAGGCTGTGGGTGAATACGCTGCAAAAAATTACTTGCAGATTATAAATCCATTGCTCCGGAACCTTATTAACACAAATAAAAAATACAACTCCAAAATCACCAACCAAGCAAAAATATTAAAGATGCAATTTACGATAAAGAATCGACTGACTGAGGTGCGCAAACTTATATTCTTATCAAACCGTCAATATTCAATACCAAAAAAACAAAGAACCATAAACAGAAAAGTTGTATACAGTTTTTATACAACTGCTTTTCCTTCAAAGATATTTCTCACGCGGGCTAATGCCATGACGAATTAATAATATCCGTGATGGCTTAATTTCGCTTATTTTAATCTCAGCTAGGGGGAAAACTTTAAAGAAAACACTCATGCGTCTGCCTGTTCTCACATCTTTGATTTGTGTCGTTTCTGCGCTATGCTTTTTAAAATAGTACTAACTGGCAGGAATTTGTTTTCTTTTACCATGGGTAGTTCTTCCTTTCCTATATCCCAGAATATACGCAATTTAAAAAGCACGGTGAAGTTTTGCTTAGAATTCTACAACTTTATGTCGTACAAGAGGACTCAAAGTCTTACACAAGTTGGCGTTATTGAGGAGCCCTAGTGACAACTGAGCGTTATCTTCCCGGTATACCGGTAGTTTCTAGGTGTCTAAGACAGCAGTAGTGGTAAATTCTACACCGATTTCCTGAATGAGAAGAAACGAGGGATTGTGTAAAATGGCTGGGTGTGAGCACACCCAACGATCAGGTGAATTAAAGTGCCTAGACATGAACAAAATCTATATTTTGTGGGATATTAGGTTTGGCAGCGGTGTTGTAGCAGAAGTTGAAGGACATTTTGTGTGTAAATTAGCGAGAGAGGACTTTCTTTGGGTTTCAGTAAACTAGTATGGGGAAGCTGGGAAGATGGTGTAGTAGCCAAGGAATGCTGAATGATGTCCCTAGACGTGACCAGTGGTGGTGTCGTCAAATCATCCCCGGAGACGTGGGAAGAAAGGGCTTTCCTGTCTCTTCCTTCATCCTGTCATTTTGCGTACGCAAAGAATACATGTATATGTATATATGCGTATATTCTATAAGAACCGTTATACTAAATGTTAGCGCTCGTCCCGCCTCAGCCTTCTTCTTTGCCTTGTCAGCGATGGAATTTGTTGTGTTAATGAAATTCCGCTGGCTTGCTTGTGGGTCTAGTTTGGACCCTTGTGAAATGGAGTAGAGACATTGTGAATGTTCTGGGGTGGCTGCTGATGCAGATTGTATGGAGGCTTGGTAAGGCCACCTCAGCAAACAAGTAGACAAAACAAACCTCGGAGTGCATGGCTATGCTCCGGGAAGTGTGTTGGGTAATTGCTACATTTATACAGAAAGCGTTTGAGACCTAGGTAGACGGGATGTTGAGTTTTTAGTAGTGACAACCGCCTAATGTAGAGACGAAGTTTTGCAAGGGCTTGCATTTGCATGAAATGCTGTTGGATTTGTTGTATGGGTTATGATTGGCCTGGCTACGTGCGAGACGTTTGTGCAGACAAAAAGCGGGATGCATAACTCGTGCGTATGACACCATGTTTAATAAGTTGTTGCCAATCGTAACAGTGAATGGTGACAGGCTTTCCTGGGTATGGAAATGGAAGATTAATGAGAAGATTGTGGAGCACAGCGTGAGTCGATATCGCTGCCTGGTGGAAGGCCTTCGATGATCTCTCTATCGGTGTAACGGTGTTGTTGGTTGATTACGGGGTGTGACGCTCCAAAGCAAACTGTACGATGAAGCGCGCCGTAGTAGAGGGCTCCGAATTTATTATGACCACTTGAGGATATTTATGGAGCGCAGAAATATATACAACTCCGGCATTCTTGCTATTTATCTGTATCAGAAAAGCACCTCCGTACCAGGACTGTAATTCAAGTCCATGTGCTCAGCAGAACAAGTATCGGTGTTGTGAAATCAGAGTATGTTAAGGGGCTCAGTCGAGTGGACGTGGAGAAGCGAAGAGCTTGCTTGATTGCTTTGTGAACATGCATATCGAGTTCATCTAGACACATCTTTAGGTTTAAAGTTACCGATCAGTTTTTTTGTACTGCTGGTAAGATCATTGGTAAAGACGCATTGTGGGAGAATTTCTGTATACACCCGGTAATGCTGAGTGCAGATCGTCTGATTTGCACATTTGTTTCTTAATTTCTCTATTTATCTTCCAATTGTTGTCTCAATAAGGTCATCCGAGCGTACGCGATCTCAGTTAATATCTTTCCGGTGCTTCTTTGTCGGTCAGTTTGTCACGGTGCCCTACGGTATTTCCACCGCTTTTATGGGTTGCTTTAACCCGACTGTCCATGAAATTTTCTGTTTGTCAGCGAACCATTTTTAGTACACGTGTACGAATGGACTGGTCTTGGGGTCATTTTCGCCACATAAAAGTGCAGTTCACAACTTGCGGATGTCCGCATCCAAGCGAGTTAGCTGTCGTTTTATTACCATTCAATACCTCCCCCCCCGTTCCAGGAAACTATTGTTGAGGCAGAACGTACGTGTATTTTCACTTATTACTTTACTTATCTCATTCTTGGCTCCTCTTCCTGCTTTTATCTCTCCAAAAAAATGTCCTTATTTTTCTTTCCTGTCCACATTTCTAATAAAGAAAACGTTATTTTCCCACTCTAATTTTACCACTCCTGAAACAGCATTTGACTTGGGCGTACATAAATGTTCTTAGCGATAACTAAAATCTTACCCACGCTTACACTGGCCAACCGATATGTGCACGTCTCTGTTAGCATTACCGTGATTAAAAGTATAGCCATTTCATGAACAATAGTCACAAAATCAAATAAAAATAAATGAAAATTAGCATGAAAAATAGGAACGTTGTTTTAATGTTGGAATAAAATGTAGGTGTTGCCACGTTTTGTTAGGTTTTGCAATGTTCTTGCGACGCGACGCTAAGTGTTGAGGGGTGAGGCAAGTTTACCGGGGCGTTAAAAGGCTGTTTCATTCGGTCCGCCACAGTGACAGCAGGTACAAGGTGCAAAGAAGAAAGGTCGACCCCAAGCTTCGCTATTTCTCCAGCCTGGCACCACTAGGGCAAGATCCGCCAATATGTTTGCGTTTTAGGAGCCAACGAAACACTGTCACGTTTAAATTTGTATAACAAGTGATGCGTATACGCGTGCGCTTCTTGTGCTCAACACTCGAGCAGGCACGAAAGCTGGCTTTAGTTATAACACGCTCTCTGCGGTGTTCAACCCGGTACAGTCGACGCAGTTTTTTGTTCTTGGTATTTTTTGTTTTCGCCACCGGACCAAGTTCGAGCGTAAACAGTTCCGCTGTTAAAAAAGTTCAGGTTGTGTTTATTCTTATCATACAAACTTTTGTTGTTTACCCAACGCTCTACACGCAACGTTACGACAGCTCTGAGTTTAAAAAGCAAGGTGTGGCGGCAAAACTTTATTCCGTGAAACGCACTGCTTCGTCAATAACAAACCACTACATTTGATGGGACCGTAAAATATATAGAAGATTAAGCGGCCCATTGCGGCAAGCACGGGCGGGCGACCAGATAATGTCACAATGTAAACCAAGGCGGTCTGAAAAGATAACTAGCTGCGATGGCGAAGGAGCTGGTAGAGGCACCTGATGGACTAAATGATAGCGCCGCAATTCATTCAGTGGCTGCGCAGTGAAATGCCGGTCGCGGCGGCCGCACAGTTTCTTCGCCCACGGCAGATGCCGCAGGTTCAGCGTATCACGAGCGCTTGTGACATTATCTGGCCGCGCTGAAAAGCGTCGTTTCACCTCCTACCTTACTCTTGTTCCATGCGCCTGACGTACAAACTTTCGAGAGCGGGTATTTGGATGGAGAACTAGTCCTGGCTCACCACGCCAAAATATGAAAAATTTTCTCACCAGAGTACACGCGATTTCAAACAATTTTTACGCCAGCACCTCACCTACAAACAAAGGCATGACACGATAGTTAGAATTTTGTTATTTCAAGTAGACGGAGGAGATGCGCCGTGCAAGGGTGGTTGATGCATGCGGCGTTGATGCGCAGTGTACGGTGTTAATATTTTTTACACTACTGCGCCGTCTCAATCCTGGCTTTTAAGTAGCGATATTTGTAACGATTCCACGTTGGAGTTCGTAATACTTCAGGTAAAGTTTTCTTTCATCGATGCATATTTGCTTACTTGCGTTCCCAGGCTGGATTTAAATGGTCATAGGGTGAGACGACTTATTTAAAAATATCTACGGTCAGCCGAAATTTCAAGTAGCCAAAACAGACACAAATTCGATTCTCAAAGAGCTGAGAAGATGCAAATATATTAGTGCAGAATGAAAGAGTCTATGTTAGAGGCGTTGCCCTTAACAAAGCCCTAAATGGTCAAAATCGACAAGGAATCTCATGCTGTTTGAAGTTTGCTTGCTTTTCAAACGTTCTCTCTTTAATTGTGCATTTAAAATATTATTTCTTCTCTGCACTTTGAGAATAGAAGTGTTTGTTATCTCTGTTTGAAATTTCGGCTGACTGTAGATATGTTAAATATTTTGTCTCACCCTCTGACCTTTCAAATTCAGCATAGGACCGCAAGTAAGCAAGTATGCAGCGATGAAAGAAAACTCTACTTGAACTAATAAATAACTGTAATGTGGGAATCACTACAATCATCCCTGCAGAAAAAGCCGGGATTGAGAAGCCGCAGCATATTAAAAGTAATTATAAAGCAGTACACTGCGCATCAACGCCGCATGCAAAAACCACTCTTGCAACGCGCAGCTTCTTCGTCCATTTGTAATAAGCAAGATCTAAGTATGGTATCATGACTTTCTTTGTAGGTGCCGTGCTGGAGAGAAAAAAGGTTTTAGGTCACGTGTAGTCTATTAAGAAAACTTCGCATACTTTTGCGTGCCGAGCCAGCACTGGTTCTCCTCCCAAATAACCACAGTGAAAAGTTTGTTCGTCAGAAGTAGTGGTCCCATCGAATCGAGTGGCGTGTTATTGAAAAATCAATGTGTTCGGCCTAAAAGAGTTTTGCAGCCACACCTTGTTTTTTAAAGTAAGAGCTGTCATAATCTCGCGTGTAGACTGCAAGGGTAAACGACAGAATTTTGTATCATAAGAATGACCGCCAGCAGAATTTTTAACAGCGGAACTCTTTACCGTCGAGCTTGGTCCGGTTGCGAAAGCAAAACAAAAGGAATGAAGAAAAAAATCTGTGCGGACTGGAATGGGTGAACCAACGCAGATAGCGTGTTATAACTCAAGCCAGATTTCGCACCCGTTCGAGTGTGAGCACTCAAGACGAATGCGTATTTGCTTCCCTTGCTATACAAATGTCGAGGTAACGGTCTTTCCTGGGCTTCTAAAACAGAAACATATAGGCGGATCATGCCTTAGTGGTGCAAGGCTGGAGAAATAGCGGAGCTCGGGGTTGACCTTTCTTCTTTGACCCTGGTATCCGTTTTAATTGTGGCGGACCGAATGAAACCGCTCTTTAACGTCAGGGTATACTTGCCTAAACCCTCAACACTTGGCCTTGCGTCCCAAGAACACTGCAAAACCTAACAGAACGTAGCAAAGCCTAGCAAAGTTAAGCAAAAGTTCGCAAAATCGTTTGAGGCTGGGTCAAGCTCCGCTGCTTTTACAGAATTTGCATCACAGTGGGCGTGGCACTAAATATTTTCATTATTGAAATGCTTTCAACTCTTTACCGCCAGATGATATTGAGAGAAGCAGTACAGATAGTATAAGCGAAATATTGTTTCTGTTAAACAGCAAAAGAACTCAAATGCATTCAAATGCAACCAGCGGCCAACACAACCTGTAAAAATGTTGTGTGGGGGCCCTTCTTGTTGGCTTCATGTTTTTTCGGTGTCGCATTATGTTTAGTTACTCTCTTGGAAACAAACTAAATATTTGAGTTTGTGGAGAGCACAATTTGAACAGATATGAAACAGTATTTTCTAAACTCTTTCAGAAAAATAATTTCATGAGGAGTGCAGTGGAGCAGTCCAAAAATATTGTATAAAAAATTCACCGTGGGGATGAGTAGTGCGGAATTGATTTTACCCTTTAATTTTGTACTGGCGACGCAATTAGGTCACAGAGAACTCTTTTTCTGGATGCTTAGACGTCTCCACTTCCAAGTTTATACCTAACATGAAAACAACGTTCCTATTTTTCATGGTAATAACTGATTTTCTGTGACGAGTGTTCAAGAAATGGTAGACATTTAATACAGATTATTCTTAACACAAAACGGACGTTCTTGTTGTTCCACTAATAGGACATATATTGGGACCATTTTTTAAGAAATGGCCATATTTTTAATAAAGATAATGCCAACAGAAAAGTACACTTATATGTTTTTCAATGTAAACGTGTGTAACATTTTACTTATCGCAGAGAAAATTTACCTAAGCCCAAGTCAAATGCTGTTGCAATTAAAGTAGAGTGGGAAAGTAACGTTTTCTTTATTTATTTATGTAAACCGGAAAAAAGAATAAAGGCATTTTGTTGAAGAGATAAAAGCAGGGAGAATTGTCAAGAGTGAGATAAAAAATTCTAAAGTGAAAATACGCTGTACGATCTGCCTCAATAATAGTTGCCCGGAACGGAGTGTATTGGACGGTAATAAACCGCAGCTATCTTGCCTCGACGCAGACATACGCACGTAGTGCAGTACACTTTTATGGGGCGAAAGTCATCCTATCAGCAGCCCATTCGTACACGTGTACCACTAAGGGTTCGCAAATAAACACAAATGTTCATAGACAGTCGGTTTAAAACACACCATAAAAGTGACATAAATGCCCTAGGGCACCTCGACGAGCAGACCGACAAAGCGGGCGCCGGAACAGTAATACCTTACATCGTGTACACCCCAATGACCTGATGGCGACAGTAATAGGGAGATTAATATAGAAAAAAGAAAACAAATGTGTGCAGGTCAGATGACCTACAATCGCCATTACCTCGTGTAAGCGAAGATTCTCGAACAATGCGTCCCTAGTGATGTTCATAGCAGAAGTAAAAAAAATGATCTGTCACTTTACACTCACTAAATGTATCTGGATAACTCGATACACATGCTCAATTAGCATTCAAGTAAGCTCTTCACATCTCCATGTGCACTCGACCGAGCCCTTTATCACAGACTCTGATGTCATAACACCGATACTTGTGCTGCTGAGTCGAAGGACTCGAGTAAGATTTGTGGCGCGACAGACCCTTTTCTGATACAGTTAAAAAGCAAGAATGCCCCATTGTTAGAGATTTCGGCGCACAATAAAGGTGCTCAGGTGGTCAAAATTAATCCGAAGCTCCCTACTACGGCGCGCCTCACCGCATGATTTGCGTCGGCTGTGTTAAACACCGTAATAAACCAAGAACACCGAAAGTGAGCGCATCGAGGGGCTTCTCACCAGGCGGCGGAATCGACGCACGATGTCCTTCACAATCTTCTCAGAGATCTTCGCATTTCCCAACCCAGGACAGCCTGTCACCATCCACTATTACGATTGGCAACAACCTATTCAACGTCGTGTCGTACGCACGAACATGCATCCCGCTTTTCGCCCACGCAGACGTCTCGCTTCTTGGCAGGCCAACCAAAAGCCGTAATGGAAATCCAACAGCATTTCATACAGATGCAAGCCCTTATAGAAATTCGTCTCTACATCGGGCGGTGGTCACTACTCAACTACTTAACATCCCGTCAACCGGGACTCAAAAACGTTCGGTATAAGTCTAGTAATTACAAAACATACGTCCCAAACATTATCACGGACACCCAGACCATTTTTCCAGTTTTCTTGTTTTGTGAGGCGGTCTTACCAAGCCTCCAGACACTCATAATCAGCACCCAACCCGGAACACTCACAATGTCTCTACTCCAGTTCACAGGGGGGTCACAACTAGGCGCACAAGCAAGACAACAGAATTTGGTTAGCACAATAAATTCGATCGCTCACAGGGAAAATGAGAAGAAAGAGATGGGACGAGCGCTAACATCTAATATAATTGTTCATTGAGAATATGCGCTTATATATGTGGGATAACCAAACTTTAATGTTTCCGCACTGAAGGTTCTACAACAACTGCCCCCGAACGGGGGCACACACACAGTTTTCTTGCTTCTTTCGGGCGAGAGTGTTCTTATCACCGGCGACCGTGTTTAGAGGTATCGACGCGGCGCGCAGGCGCAGAAGCGGCGCCGAACCGTTTCGCCACACCCCCCCCCCCCCCCCCCACGCAGATCGGAGCCGTCAGGGTTGAAATGGTTTGGGGACCCGCACCTGGCGTCCAAAGCGGGTGGTGTAGGGTGTGGGCCTAGGCGTTGCGGGCTGTTGTGGGCGAATTACGGGAGGCGTGCGGGAGTTGGTGGTCTCCTGGGAAAGGATGTACGATGGCTTTAAGCGGTCGATGGAAACGCGAACGTCCTTTCCACTGATTTGCAGGGTGAATGTTTTGTCGTCGCGACGAATGACTTTATATGGTCCAGAGTAAGGCGGTTGGAAAGGTGCGCGTACAGTGTCGTCGCGGAGGAAGGCATGCGAGCATGTTGCCAAGTCCCTAAACACGAACGGGGTCGGCTTGGTGTGGCGTGCCGCTGGTGACGGGCGCACCGCTCCCATTGTGCGACGGAGCCGAGCGACGAAGTCTGCAGGGTCCGAGCTTGTTACGTCAGTAGTCGGAGCGGAGAGGAGTTCCCCAGGTAGGCGAAGCGGCTCCCCGTAGACAAGTTCCGCGGGCGTGGCTTGAATGTCCGGCTTGAAAGTTGCGCGCAGACCAAGAGCGACGGCGGGGAGAGCTTCGAGCCAGGTTGAGTGAGGGTGACACATGATGGCTGCCTCGAACTGCCGGTGAAACCATTCGATCATCCCGTTGGCGCAAGGGTGGTAGCTAGTTGTCCGTGAACGTTCGAACCCGGTGGAGAGCCCGAGGAGCCTGAAGAGTTGTGATTCGAATTGCCTTCCTTGATCGGTTGTGACTCGACGAGGAGTGCCGAAGCGTGAAATCCAGCTGGAGAAGAAGGCTGATGCGACGACTTCTGCGGTGATCCTTTCGAGCGGCCACACCTCGGGCCAACGAGTGTAACGATCAATGGCGGTGAGGCAATAACGGTAAGGGCTGGCCGGTGGGAGGGCTCCAATGATGTCGATGTGGACGTGCTGAAACCGTTCCGGCGGGAGGGGGAATTCTCCGAGTGGCGAGGTGCCGTGCCGGGTGATTTTGGCGCGCTCACATTGAATGCACGTGCGTGCCCAGGTGCGGCAGTCCCGTTGCATTGAGGGCCACGCGTACCGGTCAGTCACTAGGCGTGTAGAAGCTCGGATGCCGGGATGACTGAGGTTGTGTAACTGGTTGAAGATGCTTTGGCGATGCAAAGAAGGGACGTATGGTCTTACTCGTCCTGTTGATATGTCACAGTAGAGAGCGTCCGTCGACCCAGGGATGGTAACTTTTTGAAGTTGAAGAGAGGAGCCATTCTCGAGGAGCTGCTGGAGTTCGGTGTCCGTTTTCTGAGCTTCGGCGAGGGCGTCGGTCGTAACGGTTGGTAGCTCGACAGCCGAGGTGCGGGAAAGTGCGTCGGCGACCACGTTTTTCTTTCCGCTGATGTGTTGGATATCTGTGGTGAACTGAGCGATGAAGGACAGTTGGTTCTGCTAGACCGGTGGAAGCTTTTCGCGGCGTTGGGAGAAGGCGTAAGTGATAGGTTTATGGTCGGTGTATATGGTGCAGTGCTGTGCCTCGAAGATGTGGCGAAAGTGTTGGACTGCTTCGTAGATGGCAAGAAGTTCTCTGTAGTAGGCTGGCCAGGTCGTCTCCGCAGGGGGCGAGGTTGCATCGACGATGCTGCCGGAAGGCAGGGGCGGCTTCGGGGAAGAGAGTTTCTTCGAGAAGAACGCCAAGGGGCGCCAGTTGTTTCCCACGCGCTGCATGAGAGAGGCTCCGACGGCGGCGCTAGAGGCATCTGTGAAAAGACCCAGGGGCGCCTCTGACTTGGGATGGGATAGCAGCGTAGCGTTGCAGAGGGCAGTTTTGCAGTCTTCGAACGCTTGCGTTAAGGCTGGGGTCCAAGTGACAGGATGGTTGCCGCGTTGGCCGGCCAACGCATCATGGAGAGGGGCCTGATATGCGGCCGCTTTAGGCACGAAGGGCCTGTAAAAGTTGAACATGCCCAGGAAACGGCGGAGGTCTTTCGCCGTGGCAGGCAGCGCGTAGTTTTGAAGGGCCAGGATGCGGTCAGGCAAGGGTCTAGTTCCTTCTGAAGAGATTTCATGGCCAAGAAACGTGACGACGGGGGCGCCGAGCGTGCTCTTCTGAACGTTTATGAGTAAGCCGTGTTCGTCGAGACGATGGAACAGTTGACGAAGGTGTTGGCGATGTTTCGTTTCGTTGCGGGAGAAGATCAAGATGTCGTCTAGGTAGACGAAACAGAAGTCCAGGCCGCGGACGATGCCGTCGATGAAGCGTTGAAAGGTTTGTCCCGTGGTGCTGAGACCGAACCTCATGAAAGGGAATTCGAATAGGGCGAAGGGCGTGATAATTGCGGTCTTTGGGACGTCATCCGGGTTGACAGGAATTTGTGTGTAGGCCTTTACGAGGTCCACCACTGAGAAGATAGTGCTGCCGTGTAAGTGGTGAGCAAAGTCTTGTATATGACAGACGGAGCACCTGTCGGGGACGGTGCGGGCGTTGAGGGCGCGATAATCTCCGCAGGGGCGCCAGCCATTGGTCTTCTTTGGTACCAGATGAAGCGGTGAGGCGTTAGGTCCCTCCGAGCGGCGGGCAGTACCTTTGCAGAGCATGGCTTCGAATTCGGCCTGTGCGATTCGTAGGCGGTCCGGGGCTAGGCGACGGGCGCTGCATGAGACGGGGGGGGGGGGCGGGAGTAGTGCGGATGTAGTGCTCGGTTGAGTGGCGCACCTCTCGCGGACGCCCGCTAGGTCGAGTCAGGTCGGGAAATTCTGCGAGGATGGCATGGTACGGCGACTGGTTCCAAATGGTGAGTGCCTTGACGTTAGGCTGTTGAGTGGTCGCACGTTGGCCCGGCGTGGAGAGGCCTGTTGTAGCGTCGATAAGTCGGTCATATCGGCAGTCAGGTAGAAGATTGTAGTACGCCAAGAAGTCGGACCCGATGATCGGCTCTGCGACGTCGGCGATGACGAAATTCCATGGGAAATCCCGACACAGGTTTTTGAATTTGATATTAAGGCGGAGCGAGCCGTAGGTCTTGATGCTCGAATGGTTCACCGCACTGAGCTCAAAGGACGTGCAAGGACGCTTGTCATGCAGGAAGGTTCGGGGAAAGCAACAGATGTCGGAGCCGCAGTCGACGAGGAACCGCCGCTTAGTGACTTGGTCGGTGACAAATATGCGACGACCTCTAGGTTGGCAGCTCGCGGCCGTCTCTGCGGGCTGCCGTTGAAGTTTCCCTGACGTCCAGCTGAACAAGGTGGTTGACATTTCCGGGCTTTGTCCCCGAAGCGCCGATGGTAGTAGCAGAGGCCGTTATTTGTGTGCGATGAAGCGGCATTGTTGTCTTTGCTTTGGGGGCGTTTTTGTGGACGCAGCTTCGGGGTTTGATCCAGGCGCCTTTGAATTGAGTCCAGCTGACGGGTGATTTCGTCGATACGGCGCGCGAGCTCGCTGCTGGACTGTCGGGTGTCAACGGCGTTGACGGTGAGAGGCGATGCTGGCAAAGAAATCTCGACGACTTGGTCGGCCATGTGAGAGAGCTGGTCCAGCGGCAGATTCGGCTGCACCTGGAGGATGGCCTGCGCATGTGAGGGTAGACGCTGAAGCCAGATGATACGGAGGAGGGAGTCGTCGACCGGTGTGCTGCCCAAGAGGTCACGCATGTAACGCAGGAGCTGCGATGGCTTGCAGTCACCGAGTTGTTCGTGCTGGAGTAGGTGACGCACCTTCTCGTCTTGTGAGGGTGAAAGCCCGCGGATCAGTTCCCTCTTCAGGTCATCAGCCGGGGGATTTGCAAGGATATCGCGAACCTCAGTCGCGTAGCGAGAGTCTACTATAGGATTAATTAGAGATGACCAGGATGTACTTATCTATCAGATTAGTGAGGGCGTTTTCTTGAACACTCGTCACAAAAACTATTCTATTCCCACGAAAAACAGGAACGTTGTTTTCATTTTAAGAAACTATGAAGTGAAGGCGTCTAAGCACCAAGAATAGGAGATCTTTGTGACCTAGTTGCGTCGCCAGCATAAAATGATTGGGTAAAATCAATTCCGCACTACTCACCACCAAGGTCAATTTTTATGCCATATTTCTGGACTGCTGCGCTCTACCCTTTTTGAAATTATTTTTCTAAAAGAGTTCCGAAAGTACTGTTTCGTATCTGTTCAAATTATGCTTTACACCGATTCAAATATTTAGTTTGTTGCCAAGAAAAGAACAAGACATAATGCCACTTGGAAAAAACATGAAGCCAATAAATAGGCAGCGCACTCATACAACATTTTTACATGTTTGTTTGGCCCCTGGTTGTATGAATTTGAGTTCTTTTGCTGTTTGAGTTTACAGAAACAATATTTCGCTTGTACTATCCGTACTGCTTTTCTCAATATCACATGGGGAAAGCGTTGAAAGCGTTTTAGTAATAAAAATATTTAGTGCAACCGCTACTGTGATGGAAATTCTGGAGAAACAGTGGAGCTGGGGTTAACCCAGCCTCTTCCGGTATTGCTAAATTTCTTAATTTTGCTAATCGTTGCTAAGCTTTGTTAGGTTTTGCGGTGTTCTTGCAAGGCGAGGCTAAGTGCCGAGGGTTGAGGCAAGTTTACCCGGACGTTAAAGGGCCGTTTCCTTCGGTCCGCGACATTTACAGCGGATACCAAGGGTAAAGAAGAAAGTACGTCGACCCCAAGCTCCGCTATTTGTCTAGCCTTCTACCACTATGGCATCATCCGCCTATTTGTTTGCGTTTAAGAAGCCGAGGAAAGACTGTCTGGTATAAATTTGTATAACAAGGGATGCGTATACGCATGCGCCTCTTCTGCTTACACTCGAGCAGCCACGAAAGCCGGCCTAAGTTATAACACGCTTTCTGCGGTCTTGCGCCCAGTACAGTCTGCGGAGTTTTTTTTTCTTCATATCTTTTGTTTGCTTTCGACACCAGAATAAGCTGGAGTGTAAACTGTTATACTGGGTACATTTCTGCTGGTGTTCATTCTTATCATACACAGTTCTGTTTTTTACCCAAAGGTCGAACACACTGCTTCGTCAATAACACACCACTCCATTTGATGGGACCGTTCCTTGTGACGTACAAACTTTTCACTGCGGTTATTTGGAAGGAGAACCAGTCCTGGCTCAGCATGCCAAAATATTTCAAGTTTTCTCAACCCAGTACACTTGATGTAAAACACTTTTTCTTAGTCCTGCACCGCACCTACCAACAAAGGCACGACACCAAAGTTAGACCCTGCTTATTACAAATGAACGAAGAAGCTGAGCCTTGCAAGAGTGGTTTAGGCCTGCGGCGTTGATACGCAGTGTACTGCTTTATGATTTCTTTTTATAGGCTTGGGCTTCTCAATCCACGCACACACACACACACACACACACACACACACACACAACACACACACACACACACACACACGCACGAACTCGCACTCGCACTCCCACACGCACACGCGTGTATGCTAGAAGTGAACAGCTAGGTACGGTGGCGGTAATTGCTTACAACGAGAGCGTGGTGATTTTACGAGCTACGAGAGCTCATCCCACCTAGCAAATAAACTAATAGATGCGCCTCAGCAAACAACGAGGCAGTTTTCTCTTTGTCCCACGTGATTTCCCTTCTCGAGACCCTCAATTTGACACCCCACATTCTTAAATCCCCATCTCTCAGAATTATAATCCAATCTTAGACTATCCTTAACTCCCGTGTTACACGGTGCACCATTTTCGATATTTTTTCCTATTATTTCTTTTTTTAGTTTTGTAACATTTATTTTGATAAATTGTTTGCATTTGCGCTTTTATAACGATTACAGGTTGAACTTCTGTGACATCTGCATTTTTGTGTAAATGCAGGGCGTTACACGATTCTGGTGGGGGATACTGGGAGAGGGGTACTTGGCAAAGAATACTACGCATTAAAAAAGCAAAGGAATATCCATGAACGCCCCGCACTTCAGAGACTCGTGGGGACAGTTCGCTTTGACACAATGCGTTTTTTTCAGGATGCATAGCAAGAATGCAGGAAACCGTACAAGTGAACGTTTATTTACGTTCATTTCTTTATTGTCATGGCGCACTATATCCTCTATTTAGTAAAAAGGTCAGTTTTTTCCAAATCTGAGCACTTCCCGGGCAGAAATCACGTGGAAATTTATTGTGTAGATACCTTTGTTTTTCAGATTTAGGAAAGAGTTTATTTATTACGATACCACTTGAAAGCAGCAAAAGGGAAGAAAATTTATTCCTTCGAAACTTTTTAAATATTCTTGGTTTTGTTTATCATTTTTAAGCAATCTTGGGATATCCAAGGTGCGTGAATTGCTCTTTTTTAAGAATAATTTCCTTGAAATGATCAAAATACACGCGTTTGATTGTAGCCATGATTGTGTCGTAGGCTTCGTATGCCGTCTGAGAAGGGTATACATCACTCCAGTTTATGTTCTAGATGCTGGAATAGAAAGCACTCAGTGTTAGGGCCGCGAAATTCTGTCGTGGTACAGTTGCTGCGTCCGTGAGTCTTTTGACAGCGAAATCAACAAGAACATAAATTGGTAAGTGGTCGCAAATGTCATTGCACAACACACCAGCTGATAATCTATTTAAGTTTACCTTTGTAACAGCGATATTAATGAGCGTTGCCGAGTTCGGTGTTATGAGATATGCTGATTCTGTTACGTTAGCATGGCCGTTTGATTCAATGGCCGAAACAAGTGAAGTTTTACCTGGCGATTGCTTCAGATGGTTTATAATAAAGTTACCACCAAGAATTATATTATATTACTGTCATTCACGTAATTCAGTAGCCTGTCAAGATGTGAAAAAAAAAATTGCTTGCAGAGGAGTCCGGAGGTAGGTGAATTACCGAGTAAACACTATCATTGGCTGTCACTTTCAAACATCCGATGTCAGTGGAAATAAATAAGAACGCAGACACAATGCAGCAATCTAAGTGGATATTTGTTAAAAGAACAACACAGCCTAATTTTTTGCTGTTTTTATTTACGAAAAAGCTTTCATAGAAAGGGCATTTGTACACGTTACATTGAGGCGTGTACCAAGTTTCGGTGAGCAGTATAATGTCGAAGGAGAAGGAAAATTTGCCTAGAAAAATTGACAAGGCGTCCTGTTTATGGTGAACTGAGCGAATGCTTAAACGGACACAGCATACCCTGTGGTTGGAAAAACTACTTACGAGGTTATTTACGTCGTTGGATGTTATCGCCATTGTAACAAACGGTCAGCAATGGTGCAGCGATTGCTGTTCTTACGCGATCTTGTCAATGTCGGGGACGTTACGGATGTAGACAATAGGGGCGGATTCATCTTTCCTAGCAAGAATCTTTCCATATTTCGTCTAAACGAACTTCCAGTTCACCAACTTCTTTTTTCCTATGGCCATTCCAAGTAGCTGCTTCAAGACCGGGCACAGGTGTTCGTTTATGTAGACGAGAAGGCTTCAGGAATGGCGAAGATCTCGAGCGCAAATTCTAGCCTTTTTTGCTTTATCAATCACTGTGTCCCGCTTAGAGCGGCTTTTCAACTTTAGGACAATGTTTAGACGTTGTCTGGTTTCTTTGTCGGAACCCGATGGCACACTTCAATGTCATCCGCAACAATAGGCTCATCAAGAAGTTAACCGATCCTGTGAACAGTGTCAGGAAGTCTCTTTCGCTACTACTGTACTGCCGTTCACCTCGAGGGTAGCCAGCCCGGAATACTGCTGGGATGCCGTAAACCTTTGCTCATGTTCCAAGGCTTGGGTCTTGAAGTTTTCGCAGTCCGTCATTTAACCTGCATTAGACTTCTTCACAGCCTCGTTTTCAGTAACAACGTCGGCGTTCTTACTTTTCCTTTCTTCAAAATCAGCATACTGTGCCCTTACACGATCCTCCCAGCTTCCTCATCTCAATTTACTGAAACTAAAGGAAGTGCTCCCCGTCACAATTACACGAATACGTGCCTTCAACTACTGCTACAACTCCGCTGCCAAACCCAATATCCCACAAAATAATGATTTTGTTTATGTCTAGGCACTTTATTTCACCTGATCATTTGGGTGTGGTCACACCCAGCCATTTTAAAATATCCCTCTTTTTTCCCATTCAGGAAATCGGAGTAGAATTGACCAGCATTGCTGTCCTATACACCCAGAAACTATCTGTATACGGGGAAGATAACGCTGAGTTGTACCTAGGGCTCATGAATAACTCCAAATTCTGTAAGAGATCAAGTCCTCTGCTACGACCTAACGTTGTAAAATTCTAAGCAAAACTTTAGCGCACTTTAAATTGCGTATATTATGGGACTTAAGAAAGGAAGAACTATCAATGGTAAAACAAAAAAAAAATTTTTTGCAGTTGGTACTACTTTAAAAAGCATAGCGCGGAAACGACACAAATAAAAGATGGGAGAACTGGCAGACGCTTGACTGTTTTCTTCTAAATTGGCCACCTTGTTGAGCATAAAAGAAACGATATTTAGCCACGTGTAATAAATAACTTTGAAGAGACAAATTTATATAAAACTATCTAGAACTTTTCTTTTTAATGGTTCTTGTTATTGAAGATATAACGGTTTGGTGAAGAGTATAAGTTTGCGAACCTTAGTCAGTCGATTCTTTACGTAAACTGCATTTGTATTATTTTGCGTTTCTTGGTGATTTTTGTGTTGGATGTTGTATTTGTATTATTTTGCTTTCGGAGGAAACGATCTATAATCTTCAAGTTATTTCTTGCAGCATATTCAACCAGAGCTTCTCCTC
This sequence comes from Haemaphysalis longicornis, assembly GCF_048455015.1. Lineage (NCBI taxonomy): Eukaryota > Metazoa > Arthropoda > Arachnida > Ixodida > Ixodidae > Haemaphysalis > Haemaphysalis longicornis. Next base: position 28,262,862 of record NW_027526204.1, on the reverse strand, counting down.
GTATCATTAGTACAAATTCCAAAGCCTCCCGCTGCCTGCTCCAAAGCCTATTGTTGGCAAAAAGTTTCATTATTCTGCATCTACTATAGTATTCTTGCAATAACATAAGGGAAACTAAGTAATATTTGTATTGGTATGTGCTTGCATTTGTATTTGTATTCGGACGTCTTTTATGTAGTAACGTTGCTTGAAACAAATCCCCTTTCTGAGTGGAAGAGTTAGGCAGTGCAAATACCGCATGTTTGCATTAACACCGTTTGATATCAGCTCGCGAATTAGAAAGTGGCAACAATTATCGCGTATTTACAGGACAACCCTAAACCATTTTTAGGATAAATGTGCACATCGTATACACGGAAAATTCATAACAAAGAAATGGGGCAAATTCTTCTGAATTTATTCGATACACTAAAATAAGATTTTCGTTACACGGTCCCTCTTGTCGTACCCCTCGATATCGAAACAAGAAAGCGAATGACAAAACAACTCTTCTTTTTGCATAGGACAAGACCGGTTTTGTGAGATGTCTGCTGTATTCTTATAAATCCCCTTAAAAAACGACGAAGATGGGGGCACATAGAATACATGATGCGGCAGTACATGTGGTCATTTCATAGTCCTAACTTTCCCCACATATTATTAATGAATCAGTACCAACTCGCCCAGTTCGAGTCCTTTAGATGCGCTCGAAATCTTCTTTAAGAGTGCAACTTGCACCCTATCAGGCTTTGTCACCACTGATAAACCACGGTTGCCCAATATGCTTGGCTCAAATGACGTTGTTTTTTTAATCTGCGATATCGGCGTTCTTCTCATGCGTATTTCAGTTTAAAAAGCTGTACTCTACGTACGTTTTTAGACGATACAAATATTTCTTACCTTTATCTTGGTCAATAGTATTATGGGAATATTATGAACGCTGCACAGAACGCTGAACAAAACACTGCAATATTTAGGGGAACATAGGAAGAAAAAGTGAGCCATGGTCGCTTGTTTATTGCAATATAGTTTAAGGGTGAAGACGATCTGCCGCGTCATCTTAAAAAAAACTGCTTGGGCTATTTGCACTAATGTTAAACCTGAGGGGCGAAGCAGTCAGTGTATCAGCGTTTTCTTGGTCCTTTCGCATTTTGCCACTGGAAATGAAACCGTTGGAGGTAGAGATATACAGCTTTGCTGAAATGAAAGCCTGGTGTCCTGAAGCACAAAGCGTTCTAGCGCGAGGCGTAAAGGAGTTTCGCAGTGTTTTCATAGTAATCTTTACGAATCGTTCCAGCGCCAGTCGCAAACCAGTGCCTCGGTGTTTTTAGTACGCGCTACAAAGCCTTCAAGCGCGAAGCGTAAATCAGAGACCCGGTATATTTAGTAGGCGCTACAAAATGGTCTTGCAGTTTCCCGGTGTTTTATTAGCGGGAGCACATGAGATGAAGAATACGATGACCACATTAGGCGCCAACCACAAGAACTACTAGGGGGCTCCGCCTCTTATACTTCTTTATAAACAATTGCTTCGATTGCCGCTCGCCACAATGTCGTCATTATCGATACTGTTGTTAGAGAATGTATTCTGGTTCGTAGCTTCAAATCAGGAACATACCTACGCAGAGATTGGACAGCAGGTTCTGAACGCACGCACAAACTTCTTCTGTGGTTTGGGATATGTGTCAACAAACACCTCATGTTCGAAGGGACTGTTCGACGGGTTCTGGACCCTGGTCTTTTCGCAGAAGTTTGGTGCCGAAATCCGCCTGAAGACTCAACGAAACCTCTCCTGAAGACCACTGAAGAAGCAGCCTGCACTTCTGAAGCAACAAACAGCGCTTCTACAATGTGTTTAGTCCCGAACCGACGCTTCTCGCTGCCCTCGAGCCTCACGCCGCCTCCGCCTCAACGCAGTGGTGTGCTACGCCGTTCCTGATTAGGCGGAGTCGATTCCACGCCAAAGCCCTCCACAGAATGGATCGACACAAGCGCTAGCGTGCCACCCTTCGAGCTGGCGTGACGAAGACCATTATTGACAGCAACGCTTTGTTGGACTCCCAGACTACTTCTATCGGTGAGCTGCAGGACCTTTTGAATGTTCTTGTGATGAAAGAATCAGCACTTCAAGACATAAACAAACAAATTGAAGACACCATTGATGAGCAGAATTTAGAACAAGAGTGGAAAGCTGCGGAAGGGTATTACGTTTCGATATGTGTGGCGAAATCCAAGCTATCCCGAAGAATAGAAGAAATTCAGCGCCCACAAGTATCACACGGCCCAATGAACAACGTAGAGCCATCGAGCGCAGTTCGTGTGCACTCAAGCGCTTCTATTAAGCTCCCTCGAATGGAACTAGGCAAATTTAATCGAACCATTCAAGGCTGGCGTTCCTTTTGGGACCAGTATGAGGCCACCATACACCGGAACTCGCAGCTGTCGACCATTGACAAGTTTAAATTTCTCAAAGGCTACCTTGTTGGTACAGCACAGGATACGATCAGTGGACTTTCTCTGACAAAAAGCAACTACCAGATAGCTATAGATCTACTTGAGGAACGCTTTCGACGGAAGGACCTTGCGATTAACGACCACATGACTCGCCTTCTACAACTTCAGGCTGTTGATTCAGCGCAAAACGTTGGGGCACTGCGACATCTTTACGACGAAGTGGTAAAGAACGTCAGGAGTCTTGAAGCACTAGGGGTGAAGCAGGAGCAGTACAGTGCTCTGTTCAGGGTGGCTATCGAGAAGCGGCTACCTCACGAGCTTGTACTTCGGTACTGTCAAGTGAAGCCTGAGGGAGCTGACACTCATAGCACATTTTCAGCGCTTCTAGACTTCCTGAAGAAGGAAGTTCGCATCAGGGAGGAGGCCATAGAATCGCATCGGACGGGCTAACAGTCCTCAAAAAACTCCACGACAAAGCGCGAAGCCACTATGTACCTTCAGCAGCCACCTTTACTCCAACTTCCGGATCGGACAAAGAACCGTGTTATTTCTGCAGTTCTGCAGAACACTCCTTTACTGCGTGTGATAAAACGTTAACCCTTGAGGAAAAGAAGAACATACTCAAGCGAAGCGGCCGATGCTTTAAGTGTTGCAAAAAATTCTACTGAGCCGAGGACTGTCGGAACTCGAGATTTCTGCGTTGTCAGAACTGCCAAGGCCGACACTTCACGTTCCTCTGCGACTCCAAAGACGCTGCTCCTTCGGCAATTGTCACTCAGAGGCAGTTTGTCACGAGAGGAATTCAAGTGACCAGAGCTGTGACTCAGGCCGAAGATACTATTCTTCTACAAATAGCTAAAATTTGGGCACGTGGCTCCACTCAGCCGTGACTTGTCCGCTGCCTTCTGGACGGTGGTAGTCAATGAACGCTCGTCACGGAAGACACAGCCAAGAACCTTAGCTGCAAGGAAGTCGGAAAGGAGACTCTGAATGTGCAAACGTTCGGAGCGATGGGCCCATCTAAGCAGACTCTACGACGCGTGGAGCTGTGGATTACAAGCCGTCACGACAACAAAGCCATTCTGATCGAAGCCCTCGAGGTACCAACAATATGCAGTGGAACTCTGTTCTCAGTTCCTACTTCTTGCGTGAGAGAGGACGTTCGGGATCTTCGCCTCGCCGATGATGCTGGTGCTCCAACAGATGACACTATTCGGGTACTTATAGGATGCGACTATTACTGGAAAGTCACAACTGGAAAAATTCGGTGGCTTACAAAAGGCTTAACTGCCGTTATGACGTCCTTCGGGTGGACGCTACAGGGCCCGGTAAAAAGCACGCAGAATATCCGAGGAACGTTTTCCACTAGCGTCATGAAGATATTGGCCCAGAATTTCAGTGACGACAACGAAAAACTGTCTCAACAGCTCCAAGCCTTTTGGGAGGTTGAGCACATGGGTATCCTTAACCATGAGGATGAAGAATCTGTCGAGGATCCAGTTCTCAGAAGAAAAATAAGGAGAAAGGATGAAGAGTACGAGGTTTGTCTTCCCTGAAATGATAACGCTCCGGAGCTTGATTGCAATGTAAAGGAAGCAAAAGATCGGCTTGCCAAGCTCACGCGACGTCTTCAGAAAAACGAAGAGCTTCTCATTCGGTACGATGCGACGATACGCGAATATGTTGAGAACAACTTCGCTGAACCCGCAACGACACAAGAAGCAGCCGGTCCAGTCTACTACCTGCCGCACCGAGCAGTCATCCGCAACGACAGGAAAACAACCAAGGCTCGAATTGACTTTGACGCGTCATCTAGTTCACCTGCAAAACTGTCACTGAATGATGTGTTACACTATCGGCTAAGAAATCGGCTAAGAAATTGCCGAAATCGGAAATATCGGCTATATCGGCAAAGAAATCGGCAATATCGGCTAAGAAATTGCAAGAAAGCAAACTTTGGTGGGAAGGACCTGACTGGCTGCTCAAAGGAACCGACAAATGGCCAAAAAGAACATTTCGCGGCGAACCGTATGCGAAAACCAGAGAAGAATGGACAGAAGTTTTACCCGTAAGGGAAAGGAATAGTTCCGAGCTTTTTGACCTAGCAAGGATCAACAACACGACAAAGGTCTTGAACATCACGGCTTGGATAATGCGGTTTGTCCACAATTCTCGTAACCCTCGCGGAAAAATAACTGGACCCCTAATCACTTGCGAAACTGAAAGCGCCAAGAAATTTTGGATTTACAAAGCTTAAGAACGGGTATTTTAACCTCAATATTTGATCAATCCAGTGATCAGCACATTTTTGCCCTACCGTGATGAGGATCGTTTGATTAGAGTGGGAGGACGGCTACAGAATTCTGACTTGACGACCAGAGCACACCCAATCGTACTTCCTCCAGACGACGAATTTACAAGATTAATAATTGAAAACGAGCACAGGCGACTTTTTCACGCCGGCGTTTGAGATACGTTGGTGCAGTTACGTGAGCGATATTGGGTCATCAGAGGTCGTCAAATGGTTAAAAGAGTTGTCAGTCAGTGCATTACATGCAAGAGACATTCATCGAAGGCAATGAGCGAGCCATTCATCCCTCTCCCAAGGAATAGTCACCAAATGCGAACCGTTCAGTATCATTGGAGTTGACTTTACTGGACCATTGTACCATCGAGAAGGAGACGGCGCCAAGAAATGTTACATTGTCATCTTCACTTGTGCCGTCGTGCGAGCAATACACCTCGAGCTTGTGCGAAGTCTCAGCACGCAAGACTTTTTAAATGCATTCCGTCGTTTTTGAGCCAGGAGAGGAATATGCAAGACAGTGTACTCAGACAACAACCTCACTTTCAAAATAGCTTCGAAAGATTTGAAAACTATTTGGAGGACGATACGAGATAAGGGAACATTGAAGTACTTTAGGGAAAACCAAATCCACTGGAAATTCATATCCGAACGAGCCGCCTGGTGGGGCGGATTTTGGGAAAGACTTATAAGAACGATCAAGAAATCACGGAGAAAAGTTTTAAAAGCTAATTTTTTTGGCTATGATGAACTGTACACTTTACTTATAGAAGTTGAAGCCATTGTAAACTCGCGGCCACTGACTACCCTTTCAGCATCCCTAGAGGGGGAACCCTTAACTCCCGCACAATTTTTGATCGGCAGAAGACTGCGGTTAGTACCAGAAGGTGGAATCTTAGAGATCCAGAAGTCAGCAGAAGAAGAATTTCGGGGACGCTGGCGACGACGTAGAGGGTTACTAGATGCCTTTTGGAGTAGTTGGCGTAGAGAATACATAATGCAGCTGCCATCCGCCCACACTGTACATAATGCATCGTCAAGCGACGCTAAAGTTCGAGATGTCGTCCTCATTGTGAACGAGAAAACACCAAGGTCACATTGGGATCTGGCGGTGATCGAAAAGACTTTTCCGGGCTCTGACAACAGAGTTCGTCTTTGTCTTCTCAAGAAGTCGGACGGATCTCGTATTCGACGTGCAGTGCAACATCTGTATCGCCTGGAAGCTTCGAGTTAATGCTCCTCTTTTCGCCGGCGGGAGGATGTTAGAAAATGTATTCTGGTTTGTAGCTTCAAATCAGGAACATACCTACGCAGAGATCGGACAGCAGGTTACCCACCAAAGTAGTCTGAACGCACGCACAAGCTTCTTCTTCTATGCTTTGGTGTATGTGTCAATAAACACCTCATGTTCGGTGGGACTGTTCGACGGGTTCTGTGGTCTTTTTGCAAAAACTGTAGCACAGTTTCTATTAAAGGGGTTTTTGGTTGTTTTTACATGGTATAAGAAGTCTAATGCTCGGTACGCGATAGACTATCAATCTTGTTTTTCTCGATTACTCTAATTAGTCCGGACACAGCTTGTCATGGCTAACAGCTCAATTTCCTTTCGCCGATGGCTTTGGAAATATTTTTTGTTCGTAGTTATTGATCCAGTGCTTACTGTCTTGTTGGGTTCCTTTACTATTGCTACTCAGTCACCGTGATTTATTAAAGGGAGTGCATGTCTAACGACTATTCAGTGTGTTTGCATACACATCGCATTGATAACCTCGCTGCACAATGAAACCTTTTTTTTAAAAAAACGACTGCCTAACATTAGTACGAATACCGGTTTAAAATTTCTTCGTTCCTACCTGATTGTTTAGGAAGCGAATATTTACCCCGGTAAGTATTTTAAATTTTTTTGCGATATCCAACAAACGATTTCAATGCTGCTTCGAGAAAGGTAGTGCTCAAAGTGGTTCTTGGAAAATACCCTAGCATGTGCGTCATTCACCAGCACACTGTTCTCTGCTTTTAAGAAAACAGTAGAGAGTAAATTCTTATTTCAAGAAAAGATAATGCAATTTTCTTCCTCCTGGTTTCAGAAATGCAAAGAATAGTTTTAAACATTTTTATTTTTTAGAGTTTTTTTATATCAACCTTGCATTTTTGGCCCCAGTGGGGCGGAAACGTTAACCGACTATCATTCCTGCAGAAGTGTATTTCCGCAGGCGCTGAATATGTCTGTGAACTCCATACATCGTTCGCTGTCGTCAAAAACCGGTTTTGATGGAGCAAAAGCCCTCATCTTTAAATACTACAGAACAAAACTTGATTTTATAAATTGTTTTCGTTCTGTGGCCTCTACTCTTGGCTGGTTGCCAGGTAGTATCGGACATTAAATTGGATTTGGTAGCTCGGAAAAAAACGAAGCACCCAGATCACAAAGAAATAAGAAATGCGGGAGATATGTCGGTCCGGCAGGTGCTGATTCGGCAGCGACACAGGATGCATGCGTGAAAACATCTGCCGAGGATCCCAGCATTTCATTGGCTGTGTTTGCTTTAAAAACCAGCCCGCAGAAACCTGTCAGCGACATTTGTTCAAGCTCAGCCCACCCAAGCGCAATCCTTTCAAGCCACAGACCCCGAATTGTGGTAAGCAGAGTCTGGAGTATCGTTTTCGGTTTTGGGTAACCTGAGGTAGTTAAAGGATACTGGTGTAGAGCTAGCTCAACGGGCATTCATATTTAGGTCGGACACCACTCTGGCATTTGGCAGGCGTTTTTTAGTCTTACTGGTCAGGTCAGCGTTTTAAAAAAAAAACCCAAGGCTCTCTAAGGTTTCTGCTACTCAAAGCAGAATTTTCAAATTCGTAGAGCCTTTTGTAATTCGCCTGTTAATGAACGTCACCGGTGCATGCAACCAGTGAGCTGCGCTGTCACCAGCTTGTCACCAGTGCTGAAATGCATTAGTGAATTATTTAGCTCGTGCTCGTTTTCGGGTTAGCTTTTGAAGCAATGATTAGCAAAATATGATACCGGACAACGAATTCAAAACTTTTAAATTAAAAACAGGCAATATGATTTTAACAATTTTTCTGAAGCTCGGAGTTGGGGCGCGTTCTTTGTATTCCCAGCCAAAAGCTTTTAATTGGGGTGTACTTGTTCTCTCACTTTTCTTTTAGAACACAATTTCCGGAATACGACATGGCGTTTTTCAATCTGGTAAGATGTTTTGGCGGGCCCCAATTTTTCCATGCTTCTGTGTTTTCGTTCACGACGTTACATTCATTGAGTTACGTTCACACTCGTTGCAAGAAAAATCGCCAGTTGTAATGGTTCTCCTACAGCTGCAATGTACAAGAACCGTTTTGAGCGGGGGCTCGTAATGCAATAGGCTGTGTTCCTCTACTGCAACCGCGTGCGGTCGTCTTGCTTCTATATTTTCGTCCTCGCCTTTTCCGCAAACTGATTCCTTTGCACGCCGCATATACATTTCTTTCTATAAAGAAATTGTTAGTACAGCGTAAGTGTGAAAGGCGTGCCCTTGAGTCGTGGCTGATACAAAGTATTGCAGCACTAAGTTTGCCAATGCCAGCACCGCTACCCGGATTCGGTTGAAACGTCCCGTAACTGAAAAGAAATTCAAGTGTGTCTTAGCTTGAAATGCGTGATGCCCGTTGCGAGCAATGTTGTTGCCTCCTTATTTTTCTGGATTTTAATGCAGTGGGGCCACACTGCCTCGACTTGACATTCCACACATGACGGTAAACGAATTTCAGCGTAATAAATTTATTTTTGGCTCACACAAAACATGTATAATGTTGCGGTATTGGCCCTGAGAAACGTAGGATTACCAGTGGGAGCAAAAAACTCAATGTATTCAAATAACCATCTCTATTCAAAGAGAATTCTTCAGAAGACGCTAGACATGGGAGCAGCTTTTGTACCATGGTAGAATTATTGCTCTAGCAAACAACTATAAGGATGCAGCGATGGATTTCCGCTTTATCGCACCATACCATAACAGACATTAAAATTAGACGGCGATGGCCATTGAAACAGCTACATTGCTTATGTCACTACTCCAGTATATAACCTTCGGTGCCTTTTTTTAAAAACATGCTCATAAAACTTAACTTACGAAGCATGAAAATATATCTCTACTGATTGGCATAAGCGGTTAATGAGCTTCTTTCTAACACGTTTTCTTGTATTAAGATGAATTAGGTGTGCGCAATAAACGCATGTGCGGCGAAAAACGAGGCACTAGAAAATTAAAACGGCAGATCGGCAATCTTAAAAGGAATATAAAACGTGCTTTATTTCTGGGGCAGATTTAGTTAATCTGTGTTGTGGTGGCGTAGAGGTAGAGCATCCGCCTTGCATGCAGAAGGACCGTCGTTCGAATCCCGGTTCCAGACAACTACCAGATAATTTTAAAAAATCCGCGTATTGATGAAATTGTAGAATGGGGCTTCGGGTTCCGCCTGACCCCGGCGACCATTGCCCGTAACGCACTCCATAACCAGAGCAGGATTGGCCACCCTGGTGTAGTAACGGTCACAACCTCCCATGAATAGGACAATTAACCCACGGCCCTCAGTCTCCTGTGGCTGTGAAGCAAATGACCACGGCGGCTGTCAGACCTGTGGCGCAGCACAGGCAGATAAGAATTCCTGGACCCGGACAGGCAGCCAGTGGAATCTGAACCTGGCAATGCTTAACACCAGAACGTTATCTAGCGAAGCGAGTGTAGAGGTCTTGCTAGAAGAATTAAAGGGCATTAAATGGGATCTCATAGGGCTTAGCGAGGTTAGGATGACAGGTGAAGCCTTTCCGGTACTGAAAAAAGGACACGTCCTGGGTTACCGTGGTGTAGTGGACAAAAGAGAACTGGGAAAGGGATTTATAGTCAATAAAAGCATAGCTGGCAACATACAAGAGTAATACAGCGTCAACGAAAGGGTAGCCATTCTTGTGATTAGGCTGAATAAGAGGTACAAACTCAAGGTGGTAGAGGGCTGCACAAACACGTACAGCCACGACTACCAGGTAGTGGAACGCTTCTATGAAGATGTTGAATCGGCAATGGCAAAAGTAAAAACACAGTATACCGTAGTTATGGAGGACGTCAATGCTAAATAGGCAAGAATGATGCTGGAGACAAGGCAGTTGGGAACTACGGTTTGGGCTGTAGAAATACCCGGGGGGACCCACTAGTTGATTATGCAGAACGGAATAATTTGATATTATGAATACTTCCTGCTGCAAACGGGAGAGCCGGAAGTGGACGTGGAGGAGCCCGAATGGGGAGCATAAAAATGAAATAGACTTGATAATATGCGATAACCCTGGCGTCGTACAGGATGTAGAAGTGCTCGGAAGGGTAAAGTGTAGTGACCACCTGATGGTAAGATCTGGAATTAGGCTACATTTGAGGAGGCACCGTAACAAGCTACTACGAAAGAAGCCGATTAATGAGCTCACAGTAAGACGTACAGTAGAAGAATTCAGGATCGCGCTGCGGAACCGATATTCAGCTCTAACCGAGGAAGCAGAGTTTTACAATACAGGAAGCCGGCGACCACATTACACTTATTATATGAGAAAGTGCAGTAGAAGTTTGCGGAACGATGGCTAAACAGGATACTGGTAAACGTTCCCAGGCTGACAGAATAGAACTATAGCACAGCTTTCGAAATTAATCAATAAGCATAAGATAGCTGATTTACGGAAGTATAAGATGGAGAGGATTGAATACGCTGTAAAGAACGGAGGTAGCCTGAGAACAGAGAAGAGGCGTCTTGGCGTGGAGAGAAATCAGATGTATGCACTTAAAGACAAGCAAGGATATGTGATCACAAGTTGGGATTAAATAGTTAAAGTAGCCGAGGAGTTCTATAGGGATCTGTGCAGTAGCCGGGATATTCAGATTAATGCCGTACGAGAAAGTAGCTCAGAGGAGATAGACATCCCACCAGTAACGACAAAATAAGTAAGGAAGGCTTTGAAAAAAATGAAAGGGGGCAAAGCTCCTGGTGGGGATCAGATAACAGCAGACCTCTTGAAGGATGGCGGTAAAATTGTACTTGAAAAACTGGTAAACCTGTACCCGCAATGCCTAATTACCGCAAGTGTACCGGAATCTTTGAACAACGCGAACAAAATACCAATCCATAAGAAAGGTGACATGAAGAACTTGAAAAATCACAGGCCGATCAGCTTACTGTCAGTCGTCTACAAGGCCCTTACCAAGGTAATCGCTAACAGAATATCTGCAACCATAAATCTCAGTCAACCAAAAGAACAAGCAGGGTTCCGTAAAGGCTATGCAACAATGGACCATATTCACACGATCAATCAGGTGATAGAAAAGCATGCTTAGTATACTAAACCACGATATATAGTCTTCATAGAATATGAGAAATCATTGACTCGGGCGGAACCTCAGCAGTCATTGAGGCATTACGGAACCGGACTTTAAAATGAGCGTTATGTAACAATACTATAGGATAACCACAATGGGTCCACAGCTGCCGTCGTCCTCCATAAGGAGAGCAATAAAATACCTATAAGGTAGGGCGTCCGACAAGGAGACACAATCTCCCCAATGTTATTCACAGCATGTTTACAAGAAGTATTCGGAACATAGAATTGGGAACAGGTGGGAGTAAGCGGTAATGGAGAATACCTCAGTAACCTGAGATTTGCTGACGACGTTGCCTTATTAAGTAACTCGGGGGACGAATTGCAAGGCATGCTTACACCACTGGAGAAACAGAGTAGAACCATGGGCCCGAAAATAATATGCCGAAAACCTAAGTAACGATAAATAACCTCGGGACAGCACAGCGGATTGAGATACGTGGCGACGACGTGGAAGTAGTAAGCGAATATATCTACATTGGTGAAATTGTGACTCCGGATCCAAACCACGAGACAGAAATAATTCGAAGGACAATAATGTGGAGGGGTGCATTCGGCAGGCATTCTCAGTTAAGAAATGGCAGCCTGCCGTTGTCCCTTAAAAAGAAAGTGTATGACTGCACCATCTTACCATTACTCACCTACGGAGCAGAAACTTGGAGGGTCACTAAGAATGTTCAACGTAAACTGAGGACGACTCAGCGCGCAACGGAACGGAAGATGATAGGTGTAACATTAAGGGACAAGTAGAGAGCGGAGTTGGTCTGAGAACGAACTTTTGTTAAAGACATATTAGCAGACATTAAGAAGAAGAAATGCACGTGGGCAGGGCATGTATTGCCAGGGCAAGATAACCATTGGTCATTAAAGGTAGCAAGGTGGATTCCTAGAGAAGGCTAGCGTTGCAGGGGGAGGCAGAACGTTAGATGGGCAGATGAGATCAAGAAGTTTAAGGGGATAATATCGTCGGAGTTAGCAGAGGACTGGGGTAATAAGAGAATAATGGGAGAGGCCTTTGCCCTACAGGGGGAGTAGATAGGCTGGTAAAGATGATGATGATTTAGTTAACTAGCCTTTTTTTCCGAAATGAGCCAGATCTGCATAAAGAGAATTTCAGCAAAAGATGGAACTTTGTAACCGGGCTCAAATGCAACGCGTTGAAAGCTATTGTATGATATGTTTTAAATGTCACCTAGGGGAAGTAATGTCCTCAAGTAATTAAAAATTATGCGGTAAATTTGAGTAATATTGGTATGATGTGTTTGGATTTGTCTCATAATGAATTTAACCATTCTGGTTAATGCCGCCTTGCTATGAAAACAATATTTAAATCGACTTTTAACAATGGTGCGATAAGGGTTGGGCGAAAGCAACGAAACAAAAATATGCAAATTGGATCCAAGGAGAGAAGAAGAATACATAGGAAGTTGGTGATTCTTCTAGGCGCCATTAGGAGCTCTTTTGAATTTCTTTTGTAGGGTGATTTTCCTGGGCTCAACTGAAGGTACCAACGAAGTAAGCAAAGTCTGCATTACTTTGCCATGAATTTACAAAACGCTTCACAAGAAGGCCGCTAAGATTTTGTTTTCACCTTAAAAAAGTGGTTGGTGCCTTTGAGAGGGAGGGATAGAATTGCCAGTGCTTGCAAGTTGCGGCTATTTAATTAAGCAATAAAATTGAAAAAGTGGTAGACTTACTCAGTAGGGATGGACTGGTCGAGATGAAATCATTGTTTCAAACGTCTCAGTTCCGCTTCGTGCACTTCCTATTCCGTTGACTTCGTCGGCGACATCTGGGGACCGAGCTTTTGTCGATCTCCTAATTGCCGTCTGAATTCATGATAAGCCAGCTGTGAAAGTGAAAAGCAAAATCTTCTACTTACACCCAGGAAACCAGCTGAACAGTTCAGTCAACCGAAAATCAAACTCAGATTGGGGGAATATATTTTCAACATTTTGATCCTTGAAACAGGAATATCTGAATATCTGGGTCGTTTTTAACTTGAACTATTATGCGCATGCGCTTTGCAAGGTGTTACCTCATGTATTTCCTTGGCACCTCATTTGTACGGGAAAGTTGCACAATTCCTGTTTTAACTGGAGCTGTTTCTAATTTTCGCTATTTGTATCTGGGCCAACACACCGCTCAAGGTGAAGGTATTATCGTTGACAAAAATGGGATGTGGGTGACGAGCACAGTACGGGAAATCTGAGACTTTTTAAAACACTTTGTTTTATACTTTTTCATGTATTTGAAAAAAACCGGAATGCTGATCATTTAAACTACGTCTGGCGTGCGCAACAACCCCCTCAAACTTAAAAAAAATTATTACGGAAGGTGACAACTACCCAAAACGTATATTTGATATGTTTCGAAACGCAAAAAACCGCATGTTTTGTCGCACGACTGCAATGGCTTTGAAATGCCACATGCCACAGAGCAAAACAAGGTAACTGCAGGCAACTGGTAACTGATTACTAGATAAGTGATTACTTTTTGTTAAAAGTGTGGGTGCCTAAATCCTCAGGTTAGCGGATCAATTTTCTAAACTTTGCCAAATGGAAGAAGTAGTGAATATAATCCTGCAAATAACGTAACTTACTTCTCTTTTGAAACAGATTTCCCAATTCCATGTTGTGATGGCCATTGTGATCCTGGCACAAATGGCGGTTGCACTAGCGTGTGTCGGAACTCCGGTGAGAAATTAATCCTTTCAAGAGTTCAAATCTGATACACACGAATACAAGTTTTGTGATGTGTATGTGAAATAGTGTAGAAGTTAAGATTTGTTTATGCATATATACATACATACATACTTGCATACTTACATATACATACATACATACGTACATGCCTACGTACTTACGTACGTACGTACGTACGTACATACATACATACATACATACATACATACATACATACATACATACATACATGCATACATACATACATACATACATACATACATACATACAATATTTACCCGGTATATTCTCTATCCGTAGAAGCGCAAACCGCTTGTACGCGGGTCACAATAGACTCAGGATGCTCGTTCACGTGTTACAATACAAGAAGCATGTCTTTTATCAGGAAGAAAAGCAAACGTCAGACACACATAACTGTACATATATTCATAATTGCATTCGAGAAATTTCGCAACGTCTACCTTTGCAGTTAACGAATAATTTATTGAGCTATTATTGAATGAGGGAGTAAAGTCTAGCTACAGCTGTTTCAAGGAACTTTTGAAAGTAGTATATTGACAAAAAGGAATTGACAAAAAGGAATTGTCGGAAAGAAATCACACTACTCATAAACCAGTCATTCACACGCAATTACTCAACATAATGTGCCCGTATTTCTTTAAGCTACCGCCTTGTTATGTGAACAACACTTTTTCTGTTCTACCGTGGTGCTGAGCAGAAAAATTCCTGCGCAATTCTCGGCCGTGTTGGCTGCTTTCCTGATAAAGATGGAAAGGGAAAAAGCCCTTGTGCTTCTGGTTTCAGCACACGTAATAATTCGATAAATGGTCAAAATTACTTTGGGGGCCTCCACATTGCGGCCTGTGTAGCCTCTGGGAGGTAAACCTCATTATCCATCAAACAAATACGCTTTTGTACGTTATCGGCCAACTGAATGAAGAAAAACAAAACATGTAATTCTAGGCACCGGTTAACACATTTAGTATACAATGCAATGCATGAACGTCAGTTTTCTTGTACTTAAGGCTTTTGCCAATTTGACATTGGGTGCAAACTTCCAGAAAATCCCAAACTTCACCAAACAAATTTGGGACAGTGGCCACGCCGGCAGTGTATATTTTTGCCCGTGTGTTCGATATACCAAATTGTATATTACGAGAAATTCTATCTAATAACTTGTCTAATATGTGTTTTCTGGTTGGTGCGATTGAACCATACACTAAAATTCTATATCGGAGTCTACGCTGCACTTAGGACTTATAAGACCAGTCGCCGTAGATTCAGAGCAGAAAGTTCTGCATAAAAACTGAGTGGGCACTGTTATCTTGCATCTGTTTGCCTATTCAGCGCGAAGCACCTCTGATGTGTTCTAGTCGAAACAGTGACCAAAGTAAAAAGAACCTAGTAGGAATAGCTGGCATTTAGGACAATTATTTCAATGACGTCACTTGAGCTCCCTGCGTTTATTGCGGGGAGGGTAGTCATTCACGTCCGAAGTGTCTGTCTTCAGTAATCGTTATTTTGTTTCAGTGCACAACTCTGCATCCTTCCTGCTGCCCTGGCCATGGATGCCTTCCAACGGTTCCAGGCTCGCCATCAGGTTTCTGCGGCGTAGTCGGGTAGAATCCAAGGCTTAAACAACCGAACACCTTCACTGAGTTCTACCCAATCGTACTTAAGCTCTTGAAATATTCGTCGCCATTCACGAACATGAAATAAACAGGATGCAGAATTGTTAATTTGGTTGCGTCAGTATTTAGGCTCAAAATGATTGCAGGAATTTAATACGAGTCCTACACAGACTTAGTTCTGTGGGAACAGAGAGCTCGAGCAAATATAACTTGTTTTGTGTCTGCCACACACTGCTTCTCAGAAGTACGTAGATTCACTCACGTTTCGCTAATAACGACGCTTCGGGAAACAGTCGCACACACCCTAGGGTTCGGCGGGGATGAAATATTCCATTGTCAAATCTAAAACGGCACCATCTTAGTCTGCAATATTAAATGCACAAGTACAAGCAGGTTTGTCTTCTAACATGACAAGGCGCGTTTCAAGCCGTCACACCTTGAATCTCTTCAACTAGAATAACCAGTTAGAAAGTGGTAACAAGTAGTCGGGAAATCATTATCATTAGGTAAAATTGGGTACCAAATTTTGTCCGCTACCGGAAAATGGTACATAATATTGGCCTAAGTCTGATTATTTTTTAGGAGATTACCCTATGAGTGCAAAAAAAAGCGCGATGCTGAATTGTTCACAAAATATAAAAAGAATATTGTAATATGTTGATATCACATCTTAAGAAAGCGAGGGAACAATTTTTGTGCAGTAAGTTTGAACATATACAGGGAAACACCCCAGAAAGGTGTGGGACGAGGTTATAACGCTTTCCCGGAAAACAAAAAAAAATATCCCAAAATGACCACAATTACACAAGATGGTAAGACCGTATGTGGGGAGGCGTAGCTGATGCAATAAATGCACATTCTGTGAACTTTTGCATAACAGCTGGAATGATAGCGATTATGCTGAAACTGCGACATCTGCCACATGTATTTACGAGTCATTTTTTATGGCCTACTGATTTCATGGAGGTAGAATCTTTGATAAGAAAGCTGAAAATAAACGTTACAGCCGGAATTGATGACACCGGGCCGTCCGAAATAAAGTCACTCGCGTCGTTTATCTCTTAAGTTCTCCCATATGTAATAAGCCTTAACTTCAGCACTGGTGTCTTCCCCAAAAAGGTAAAGTTGCAACAGCCACTCCTTTATTTATGAGCGCTGATCCAGAAAGCACATCAAATCACCGCCATATCTCAGTGCTAACCAAGCTTTCTAAAAATTTTGAGGGTGTTATTTTGAACAGACTCGTTTCTTTCTTTGATATATATGGTATAATAAAAGACAGGCAATATGGCTTTCGAACAGGGGGTGTGACGGAGCAGGTGTTACTTCTTATCAAGGGCTAAATGTTAGCTCACATACAAAATAGAAAATACACGCATGGACGGTTCTTAAACATTAGGAAACCTTTGACTCCATACAGTATGACCTGCTGCTTACTAAGTTCTTCATTTATGGAGTACGTGGAATTGACCTAAACCTTATTAGGTCCCATTTGTATCACAGTTACGAAATGGTGAATGTTGATGGTACCATGTCTTTGAAATAATGTTGAAACAGGGTGTCCCACCGGGCTTGGTTTTAGGATCGCTCCTCTTCCTTTATATATAAATGATATTGTTTGTATACCCCGTTCAATAAAACTCATATTGCATGCAGATGACACTAATACTTTTTTACGTCCAATTATCTTACGCCACTTGAAAGCAGCGTTAACGATTACATGCAACGCCTGTCAAATTTGCTGAAAAATAACAGGTTACAATTCAATGTCAAAAAACTGCGTATATCGTATTTCGCCCAATGAATAAACCGCTATGCACCACTTTTAAAGTCATGTTCCACAACCAGCTCCTTGAAAGGGTCAGAGAGCAAAAGTGCCTTTGCGTTTGGTTTCAGGAGGAATTATCATGGAAAGCACAGGCTGAACACGTATGGATAGATGTGGCTCGAACTGTTGGCATTCTGTACAAGTTAACGACATGGATTCTGCTTTTGCGAAAAAAATTCATTACCGCTTTTTGTTCTATTCGAAGCTCTGTTATGTATTATTATTTTGGGGAACAACAACGTCCGGCAATTATAATAAAATAATTGTGGTATTGAAGAAACTAAGATGTTTTGATACTTATCCTGGAAACAACCAGTCTTCCGACATATCCTCCGTTGTTGAAACATGACCTATTAAAAGCAGACCAGCTCTACCATTTTAACTGCTTCAGTACATACAACTAAATAGCCTGTGCAGCCGGGCGTAGACCACGTAGATCACAATACGACAAAAAAAAAGCAGAATGCCGAATACCAAGACAAATTCTGGGAAACACACAACGCGACACCAAACACTTCGTATACCTAATCAATCAAATGGTAAAATACATTTCACTATTTAGGTGCGCGTTCAAACCGCATATTAAAAATGTATTCCAGTCACTGGGTGTTTACTATACCAAATAATACTGCCTTCCGTTTTTTCTCCACGTGATCTAGGTGAGATTGTTTTCTTTCTTTACTTTTGTGAATGGCGTTACTGTGCTTAGCCAAACGTTGTACACATTTAAATAGCTGTACATTGTGTCATGAGGAAATGTTTGTACTATAGGCGTAACAATTTGATCAGTTGTAAGCATTTCTTTTCTTTTTGTTGGTATCCGGTGTATCAGCTGCTTTATATTATGTTGTAAACTTGCTGGTATATATTGTGGATGTAGTTATTTCCTTGATGTTCTTTACTACACAAGTTGCTTTAGATATTTTTTTTTGCAAACGTCCTCTGTACAGATGCCGAAACTGTCTATACCGCTTGCGTAAAATGTACACGCACCGCTGTTGAACTGCAGAGGGACAGAGTCCTCGTCAGGCGATTTAGTCTTTAGTCTCTATCCCAGTAGCACACTATGAATTTGGTTTCTTCCAATAAAGGTTGAAAGAAGTAATGAATAAAATCATCCGTGTTTCATAAGAGCCAAACAATTTTAAGATTCACTATATGTGGCGGCAATCTACAATCGAGCACTCTACAAATGCACTCACAAAATTGCGAATATGCAATGGATGGTATATAGTCATGTTCGTTTTTTTTTCAATAAAGCTTGAGGGGAGTCTGCGCGTAACCTGTTCTTCCTTTTTTGCCTTGTCTTTCAGGCGCAGTTTTTCTACGTTTGAAATACAGTACATACTCACCTTACAACACGCTGCACATTGCAAAAGAAAGATGTACAGTTGTTCTGCCGCCGATACAGCGGCGGCGTTTCCCCAACCATAACTATGCTGTCAATGATTGTGAATACACTTTCTCCTCGCTGACACATAGAATAAAAAAAATTCCCGCGCCTTCCCGCGAGGGGAACACGAGTAAATGCAGAGCATTGGGGGTCTTTAACGCCGCGTAAAGTCGCGTTAGGGTGGGTAGTTGTGTCGTAGTGGCGCTGGTGTTGGTTTGGTGTAGAGAGAGGAGAGTAAAGTCGCGTTAGGGTGGGTAGTTGGGTCGTAGTTGCGTTGGTGTTGTTTTTGGGGTAGAGAGAGGAGAGCGAGACGGGAGTGTATATAGGGCTGAATGCGTCATTTATGCACGCGCAGTAGAAGGAGAGCAGTACGGGGGGGAGAGTGCGCATGCGCAAGCAGCGCGCGCCCTTCCACGCCCCACCGCGCTGCTATCACGCACCTGTTACGCCGAGACCGTGACGGAGCGAACGGGCTGACTACGACGCATGCGCGCGCAAGCTGCTGTTGAGAGAGAGGAGGGAAGGAGGAGAAACGCACCTGCTGCGGACGCAGAGCTGTGGACGCCGTCTGACGCAGAAAGAGGCGAGGATAATAAATGCTCTGCATTTAAAAATCTTTTACACGCGTCGTTCGCTTTACGCAAACCTTGTAATCTTCATAGTATATAACTCGGGTGAAGCCCTCAACAAAACGAAGCAGTAACCTCCTGATCATTTTCTCTTATCACCCACGCATCAACACATTGGTTTAGTTTTTTCGCGGCATCTACACGTGGAATTCATTTCCATGGAGTGTGTGTTCCCTTCTACCAGGGAAATGTTTGTCAGCACTTGGAAAAGGCTTATCTATGTTTTTTATTACTTTGTGTGTATTCTGCGCAATCTTCGTAAATTGAGCGAATTATGTGTAGATGAAATATGTGTAAATCAATGTGCATGTTGATAAGAGCACGGCAGACTTGTGTTTGGTATGCGCAAATTTATACAGATATTTAATATTTTCTCTCAATACTATTATTATTTAAATTAATAAATTAAAAATTATTTTCTCTCAATATGTATACATGTGATCTTGTCCATCGTATCTTTTCTTTATGGTTGTGTTCATTCCACATCCTGCTCTGCCCGCGAGGCAAATAGTCTGCTTTGTCTTCATTCATCTATTGCTGTGCCTTTGTTTTCTGATTGGATATTTTTTACACACACCCACTGCTGCTATAGCCCCAATGGGACTACAGCATGTTCAAATAAACAAATATAAATTCTTACCCAGAAACGGCAGTGCCCAGCAGCAGAAATAGGTCCTGAAAAGTCGGCGCACAAGCGCCACAGCTTCTCGCACCAGTGTTGTGGGCGGTAGCGATATTGTTGTTCAAGGTAGCACGTGGACCAGGCGTTTCACGGTGTAGTATCCGCGGAACCGTGCCCACTTCCCCCTGGCTTCTCGCCGTCTTTGTTCGCGAGCTCGAGTGATCATTCCACGTGCGGCCCCTCATCATTGTTGTCGCTGTCATTCCCGGTGGCTCAATTGCGTAGCCAATCGCTCACATGGCCATTTCTCACATCTCAGTTCCTCTCGCACCAGCATCTCTAGTTTATTTTGTTTTTTTATCTCGTGACCCCAAATTACATCATGACCCCTTTGTTGGGGTGTTATGTGTATGCTTCCAGCAAAAAGTCGGCTCGTTCCTTTAGCTCGACGGTGGCAAAGGTGCTAAGAAACTCTTTTTTCGATACAGCCTAGTATGTCAGCAACTAAATGTTCCTGGTCGACCAGGTTTGAGATAAATTCGAAAGGTACCATGTACGAGATATCTCTTTTAAATACAATTCTTGCGGGAAACTTTCTTTATCGTCCTGCCTGCTGAACGTTCATACGCGTTCAAGCTTTGTCAGCCCCTGTCCTGGATATCCAGTAATGGATCACCGCTAAAATATTGGTTCCCGGGGCTCTTGCAGTTCCACGCAAGGCAAATACTTAGGAGTTGAAGGACGGCTCTGGCTGCTTTAGGCGATGGAGTCTGCGCGTGCCGCATTGAAACATGGTCACCATTTACAAATACAACGACCAACAATACCTTCTAGTCGTTCCTCCTGGCCTCCTCGACAAAATCATGAAAGCCTGTCTCTAAGAAGTAGCTTCAGGAATCCTAAACGAGAACACACACCCACGAAAAACGAAACGAAATACTAATAGTCACGCTTTACATCCAACGTCGACCAGTATTTTCGGAGGTTCAGCGACTGCCGGCAACACAAAACGCCAGCGAAATAGCCCACCGAACTTCTGCAGCACATCGCCGTGCCCTTGCAGCCCTTTCAGAAAATTGGAAAAGGCCTTCTAGGCCTACTCCCTAATTCACGTGCGCTGAAAACGTGTATTCTTGTAGCCCAATGCAACATGACCCGCCTCCCAGAGACCGCCGCTCTCCTCAGGGGGGCTGACCAAGATGTGATCACTATGAAGAAGTCGTTACTGAAGCAGTCATCACTGAAGTGCAGATCCAAAATTCTTCATCAACTTCGTTCACAATGAGTTTTGGATCTGTACTTCAGCCGATGAGACATACTACTGCCCCTGAAGTCTAGATCCCGTTCAGCGAAATGTCATTCACTGCAAATCTCATGCTACGCGTCCGACACTATACGAGACCACAGCGTTCCAACTCCCAGAGGAAGGAACTAGCGAACGAATGAAGGAGACGATCGCGGATATGCTAAGTAGGCTGGCGTTGAACAAAAAAAATACGAAAAAAAAAATTCGCTTAGGTCAAGTTCGTGTACAATACATCTCCAAGAAAGCCAAGCTGGTGACTCCATTTTAGCCTGAGTATGGTGTACACCCGACAGTGGCTCAGGACCTCTTGCCACATGTAGAAACGCTGACCTCAACACGAATGTGCAAGCATACCTGCAGCTTGCGGAGGGTGCCCTCCAGCTTGCTCACGTCGGCATTATAGGACAGCAGCTGGTGAATGCAGGTTGCGACAACCGCAGACTAAGAGATGCCGAGTACCACTCCTGTTATCTTGTGCGGGTTTGGACATAAGATCAGAAGTGGACGAAATAGGAGACTCCGGCGAATGTATTTTGTAACCTTGACATGGAAACGATGTCTTACCCAACTCATCTACAAGGTCCTCTCGGACAGTGCAGGAAGCAAACTTCGGAGAGGCCCCCAGCCAGAAGTCGTTCACGTGGTGCGCCGAAAGCAATATTACACGCAGTGATTGGCTTTTTCTTTGCACTAGCGATTATATTTTGGCATCGAGTGGATGCCTTCTTAGAGGAGGGTGATGGCGCAAACCATGAAAGTGTGCGTTCCTATCTTTTCATGTTATTTGACGCTAAAATTTTGTGATCAGGGAGCCTTTTCCCCTGTCGTCATTAGGCAAGAATGCGCCCATTTGACGTCACATCCGAGATCTTCTTGGATGGTTTCCGAAGTATGCATTGCGAAAGATGAATCCTCGCAAGGAAACTCCGCGGCCTACTCCTTCACCGCATCTATATTTTTTTCAGTTGATAGCGGAGCACAAGCTCGCTGCAATAAATTTTAGTTTTTTCGAAGAAACTGCGTCGTTTTTTGTAACGTGATAATATGTTGCCATCTAGTTTACATGGCAGCTCTTCACACAAATGGTTGAATATGGTTTACGACTCGTTTGCAAGACACCTGCAATGAACACGGAGAATCGTAACGAGAGTCAATTTTGATGACGATACATGCAGCAAAAAGTTGACAGGCTAAGACATTACGCCAGATCATAGAAGCCTTGGACATAGAGCCTGTTTTTGGCTCCACAGTAAAGATGCATAATGGGAATCGCTCCTTTATCCAGCAGACAAGGGTGCCAGGTTTCAAAAATAACAACAGCGAAATTTGGAACTCCAGTCTAATGGTGCAGTGGCGATCTGATGCTAGTGTAATTTGGATGGCCGCTGCCTACCAAGGGCGCGAATCTGGATGTACACCTACGTGATGTACCAAGAAGGAGAGGCTTTTCAAAAACAGTTTATTTTATACAAAAATGAACTTTTAGATCTAAGGCCACTGCGCGCTTCGGAGTAATCGCCGAGAGGCAAGGAAGCCAAAACTATAGTTTCTATGATAGTTCAAATACTATAATTGAAAAGTGATTTTGGGCCTTCTTATAGCATGGCACACTGATCAAATACTGTTTGAAGAACAAGTTTTAACCACATGACAGAGCTCATAAAATTCTTTTTTACGAAAGCGTAAATACACAGGCAGAAGCAAGAAGATGGCAGGATAACGCTGCACGTTCTTCTGCACTGTTCGTTCCATCCTCTCTGTGTCTCTGTACTACCGTTCAAAGGTACTTAACCAGCACCACCTTGCCCGAATGTTGATCCTTCTGCAGTATGTTGATCATACCTTTAAAGTTCATTGGTAGTCCAAGTGGTGTTGAGCGATTTCAAAAACAAAGTCCAGAATTCGAGAGGATGACAGAATTGTGTCTATACGCTTTCGTTGGAACATGCCCGCCTCAAAAAGGATACAAAGCTCAAGGCAAAAAGAGCATCGCTAAACCTCCTGCCAATGTTTCCACGCCATTCCTCAGAGCCACAAAGCACTCGACTACACACTGCTCAGCCATAATATATCCATGCCCGCGTTTTATTGACTGCCGGATTCGCACTAGCCATACAACCCAATGTGCCCTCTGTTAATCACTGGGCGCACTGGGACGTAAGGGACTTCTCCCTTGAAGAGACAAGTCCCTCACCTCCGCTCGTCGATGAAGGTACCACTCATGTTCGCGATTATTTCCATTTTTTCTAGAATACTCGCAGGTGCGTGATCGAGGAAGCCGGTTTCCTATGGTCATTCGATGCGAAGTCACTGTTCAGGAGCGTTTCGTTAGACCTGGCTGTCATCGTATGCACCGCTGCTCTTGAGGCTGACAAAACGTTGCAGGAAAAATTCCCAAATGATGTACCGGACATGCACAGCCCGTTGCTGGGTCATTGCTACAACAGGACACGTGCTCCTATGGGTGCGGCTGTTTATTTATGGCGGCACACTTAACCATATAAGCGTTGGAAGCGCAGGCACTAGTCTCCTTTGCCCCTTCCACTAAAGTGTTCCTCTGCTACGACGACGATTGTTTCTGCATTGTACAAAAAGATATGGTGAACAACTTCCCTGCCCAGCTAAAGGGCCCGGAATGTGACACTGAGCTAACCTATGAAAAGGATGTTGTTGTCAAACCAGCGTTTGTGGATGTCTTCGGTTTACGGCAAAGCCAGAGATTCATCGTGTCCAAAAAGGATACACACACAGGTCACAATCTGAACTTCTGCTCTGTGCAGACTACCTACCACAAACGGGCTGTGGTTAGCTCCACACTGGAGCGTGCCAAAAGAATATAATCGCAGCCCGAGAAGGTGGTTGTTAAGACGCCAAAGACAGGGGCCAATCTCGCTAACTGCGAAAATCTTAGGCACTTGATCAGCACAAGGGAACGGCATCTAATACGATGGGCATAATTTAGCGCGCCTCCTCTTCCCGTGGCCGCGATAGAGCGAGCACCTGAACCATTTTAGTACCAAGTGGGTGTTTGGCACGTGTCCTGCGGGACTATGACTTTCAGTTAAAACACGTTCCGGGCTAAACGATGCCGCATCAGCTTGTTAGAGTGAAGGACCACTTGTCTAAGGAGCGTTATACTGGGGTTTTTTACGAGATACCTTTCGCAGGCTGCAGCAGTGTTTAAATAATGGATTCACAAAATAAGAAGAACCGTATTTAGCTGCTTCCTTGTGGCCGAAATACAGAGAGCATATGCTCACGACGCCATCATGAATTACCACAAGATTGAATAGGATAACGCAAACATCGTCACAAAAAAATGACAGCATCACGGCTACATCCGTAATCGCTTATCATAAACACCATATGTAACACAGTCGAGCGTAATGACGGAAATATAAACCCCCTCTATGCACGCTGCTTGCGGTGGTCACGCAAGCCCACTTGAAACAGTCCACTTCTGGCGGTGTATTCATTTTAAATTAGGCTTCCGTGCTTGAAGCTGTAACGTCCACAACGTCTTAGTTTAGACTGTACGGTTTCCCTTTTTATGTCATAAGAAAATCCTGGCAGCGTAAATATAATTACATATTTGCACGGACCTAAGTAGTGATAAGCACTTGCGCAGTGCAGTTGAATATTTGCGCTGTCACCATGATAATGCTGGGTAAGCAATCAAGTGGAAAGAAATTTCCGCCCGATCTTTTGTATGTAGACGGTTCTCCAACTCCGGTCGGTTGCCTCATTATGTCCGGAACTGATCAAATAAAAGAATATACCAATGCGGAAAAGCAATGGTGCCGAATATCGCCTTCAGTGTACCTTTTTTGGTCGGCTTCCATAGTTTATTTCACCTTGTGCCATTGCACTGCCATCCGACCAGTTGCTGACTACATAATCAAAGATTTCCCTTCTGGAAAACGACTAACCTTCATAACATCTCCTAACGTTAAAGTTCTTCTTCACTAGGCCCATATATTTTTCTCCATGCTGAATCTGGCAAATAATTCAACCAGTTATTTGCATAATAGTGCTGCGAGCTAGGCAATGGGTTTGTTTGCTTATATTTTGTTTTTACAGCCCGGCCGCGCCCGGCTGTGTAGTCTGTGTCCCAAGCGAAGCGCGTGTTCCATCTTTATTTTTATGCCACACGGGTTATCTCATTCTGATATGGAGAGCGTTTCGCGCTGAAGTCACTAGACTGAAATAACCTTCTTTGATCTACAATGTTCTAGATCTAAATCGACGGTTCGAGAAACACTCGCGCCGAAATATAAAATCCCGCATAGCAGACGCCGCGGTATGCGAATTTCCGATGCTCGCCCGCACACCTCACTCTGTTGGCTGCTGCTTCGCCGCCTGGGTATTTTTTGAGTTCTAGGGGATTGATTGATTGATTGATTGATTGATTGATTGATTGATTGATTGATTGATTGATTGATTGATTGATTGACTGCGTAGCGCGCCGACGCAACTCAGGTGATGAGGTTGGCCGTATTGGCGGGCTCCGGATTAATTTTGACCACCTGGGGATCTTTACCGTGCGACGAAATCTCGTACACACCGGCGTTTTTGCTTGTCGCCTCCATCAGAAAACCGACCTCCGCGGCCGGGAATCGAACCCGCGACCTCGTGCTCTGCAGCGCAAAGTTGCTAAAGGAGCACAAGGTCGCTCCAATAAACATGTTTTCCTTCAAGACAACTGCGTGGTATTTGGCTTCGTGACATCTGGTAGAGGTGCGGGGTACTTCAAATGGCAAAAAAGTTCCCAGACGTTTTGAAATTTTTCTCGGATTAAGTCGGTCAGGTAAGCCACTTGAAGTTATGGCGTCGTTGGAAAAACCTTCCCAAGCTCCTGCCTGACCACTGATCTGATGGTTCGCGCAATGTATCGGAGGTTGCAGTTGCGGCACCGACGGTCTTCGAGAACAGCGCGTTGAAAGGGAGGTAGTACTGCCTCGTTCCGATTTCTAGCGCCTTATCCATCGCGGCAGCTTCAGAGCGTATTCTGCCACCGTTTTAAGGGGTTGCGGACAAGGCAAGCTAACAGTACTTGCTTTGTCTTGCTCCTCGCATAAGAAATCTCAGTTTCTTTTCTTCCGCCATTTCCGGGTCCGCATCGCGAAATTTTCGCTTCATTTTTTCAACAAAGGTCACGACTCCTTCAATGGGGTGCTGCGTTCAAGGTTCAAGCAAAAGCGCCGCTCCCGCTTTTCACTACAGTAGTAGAGGTCTTAAGGAACTAGATTTTTAATTGAGTCCAGTCGATCAAGGAGCTCTTATGGTTCTCGAACCAAGTTCAATCAGCATCTTCTAAGGAATGAAGACATGCCCGAAAGTTTTTAATCGTTCCACCTGTTGAAGATGCGGACGTCCTCCAGCTTCTGCAACCATTCTTTGTGGTCTTCAGCGGGGCTCCCCGGAACGATGACGGTTCCCGGGGCTGGTGCAGGGCGATGGGAGGAGTGGCGTGTGGCTCCATAGTTTTGGTTGCGGGGTTCGTTCTCTTGGGTACTCCTGGAAGAAGATCGAACTCGGTCAGTAAACCTTGCAGTCGGCGGCTGGCTCCAGTTAGACTGGCTTGACGGCTTCCAGAGGTCGTAGGGAACATTAAGGGTGCGTACCCAGCACCTCCACGAGAGGGCAGGAAGCCAAAGACGACGCAGTTGTCTTGAAGGAAAACACGTGTATTGGAGCGAACTTGTGCTCCCCTATCAAATTCAAAGAATGCACAGGCGGCGAAGCAGCAGTCAACGAAGTGACGTGTGCGGGTGAGCGTCGGCGTTTCAAATACCGCGGCGTCTGCTCTGCAGGCTTTTATCTTTTGGCGCGAGTGCTTCTCGAACCGTCAATTTAAATCTAGAACCTTGTAGATCAAAGAAGATTATTCGAGGCTAGTGAAGTTAGCACGTAACGCTCCACATACCAGAATGAGATAATCCGTGTGGCATAAAAATAAAGAACGGAACACCCGCTTCGTTTGGGACGCAGAAAACACAGTGGGTGCGGCCGGTCAGTAAAAACAAAACATGAGCAAACGAACTCAATGCCTAGTTCACGGCATGTTTTTTCGGCTATTTGTCGACCCTGCCCTGATCCAAGCCGTCGTCAAGAAGCCCCGCCGTATTATCGTCCACTGCCGCCCACACGACCCCCTCCAGCCCAAAACCAGACCTCGAGGAAAACGGACGTCTGGCGAACGCCCGATAATCGTCCGCTGTGCTACCACTGCGGAGAGGCCGACCACATCTACCGTCGTTGCCCTTACAAGAGGCTCGGTTTGCGAGGGTTCTCCGTCGGCGCACCCCGCCCCCGACCCGGCCAGTGCCCATCGGAAATCGAAGAATACCTGTCCAACACCAGCCGTGGACCAGCCCATTGCAACCGATCGCCGTCGCCCTACCCCTACCTATTGCCCAACCACCGTAGAAATGCTGATTTCGCACCTGGGAATTTTCTCGGCCCACACGTAAGAAACTAAAAGCAGCAACTTGTGGAGGTAAAGTTGCACGACCGCGGAAATTGAAAACCCTCCAACGGCGCAACGACTCGCGGAAGCCGATGATTCCCGACATGCCCTCAGCCCGACGACCCGATGATCTAGCCCGGACGGGACTCCTGAACACGACGACAACCCCATGGCGCGACGCGTACCCGACATGACCGGACCTGCCGTTGAGAAGACGACGACCACGACGCACAGTGCCCGACCGTCAAAACCCACAAGCCGAGATACGAAGCCACGACACACCCGGAACTCGAAGAAGGGAGCGTCCCACGCTCAGCTCTCCATGGACGGCTTTGAAGTAGTCGCCCTGATAGACACGGGAGCCCACTACTCAGCAATGAGCGGACAATTTGCGTCTAAGTTGAAGAACGTTAAGACCAGGTGGGGCGGTCAGCGCATTCGCACATCAGGAGGCCACCTTGGTACGCCAAATGGAACGTGCACATCATGCGTCACCGTAGACGGCACAACATACTCTGTGACGTTCGTCATTTCGCCTAACTGCTCCCGCGACGTAATTCTTGGAATGGACTTTTGACGGACAACGGTGCAATAATTGATCTACAGAGCCAGTCCATAACTTTTTTCTCCGATCACTCCATGATGCCGAAACCGAACCCCGAACCCCGTGCTGCTTTAAGGATTGCAGATGATCATGTCACCCTGCCGCTTCGCTCAAGTTTGATGACCACCGTCTACTTGGAAGATGCTTTTACGTTGCTCCTAGACCGTGGTGTCTCCATCGCAAGAGGCATTGCGCGCTTTACGCAACGCCAATCTTAAGTTTTGGTCACAAATTTCCGCCAGGAATACCAGCAATTAAACTGATGCGCTGCAGTTGCGTTCCTCGAAGAAACGCCTGAAGCAAGTGACATGATCGCGGTTGCCGACTTTGAACGCGCACCCGAAGATATCTTCAAGCTTCCGAAACACTCTGACGTGAATCCAGAGTTACCGCAAGAAGAACGGAAGAAATTATTGCATTTGCTGCGTCGCTACAGCGAGTGTTTTTCGTCGAACTCAAAACTACGTCGGACACGTATAGCGAAGCACCGAATAATAACCGAAGATAAAGCCCGACCTACACGACAGTCACCCAACCACGTCTCTTCACACGAGCGGGAAGCCATCGGGACTCACGTCGACGACATGCTCAGCGATGACATTATACAGTCATCGAAAAGCCTATGAGCTGCGCTGGTCGTACTGGTGAATAAAAAAGACAGCTCACTAAGGTTTTGTGTTGACTACCGGCGATTGAAGAAAATCAACAAAAAGGGCGTGTGCACCGTCCCGTGAATCGACGACACCCTCGACCACCTCTGCCACGCGAAAGACTTCTCATCGATGGATCTGAAGACGAGCTACTGGCAAATTGAAGTGGACGAGAGAGACCGAGAGAAGACTGCATTTATAATCCCGGATGACCTATACGACTTCAAGGGGATGCCATTTGGGTTGTGCATGGCGGCAGCAACGTTTCAAAGAGTAATGGACCCGGTGCTAGCTGGCCTGATGTGGCACACCTACCTGGTATACCTCGACGACGTTGTGGTGTTCGCCCAAAATTTTGACGAACACCTTGGAAGATTGGAGTCTGTACTCCAGGGTATTCGCACGTCGGGGTTAACGCTAAAGCCTAAATAGTGCCGCTTGGCTTACGAGGAATTCAAGTTTTTGGGACACGTCGTCAACGCCGCGGGAGTCCTGTCTGACCCGGCGAAAACATCAGCCATTGCGAACTTCCCAAGACCGAAAGACGAAAAGGGCGTGCGAAGATTTTTCGGACTGTGCGCATACTACCGGCGCTTCGTCGCAAACTTCGCACGCATTGCAGAGCCACTCACGCACCTGACAAAAGATAGCACCCCTTTCGCCTGGAAAAACGCCAAAGAAAAAGCATTCTACGAGCTGCAACAACGCCTGCAAAACCAGCCCGTGCTCGCTCATTTCGACGAAAACGCCGAAATGTAAATTCACAAGGCTGCCAATGATGTAGGCTTGGGTGCCGTCCTCGTCTAAAAGCAAAGTGGTTGCGCGAACGAAACGCCTATGCTAGCCGTGGTCTGTCGAAGGAGGAGGAAAACTACTCAGCCTCTGAAACCTCTGCCTCGCTATTAAATGGGCGATTTCAAAATTTTGCCCACACGTGTATGGTACACCATTCAAGGTTGTGACAGACTACCGAATATTTGAAGGACCCCTCTGGGCGTCATGGGCGGTGGAGCTTGCGCCTGCAGGAGTTTGACCACACAATCGTCTATAAATGCGGCAGGAAACACTGCGACGCTGACTGCCTGTCCCGCGCACCGATCGACCCCACCACAAGACTCCGATGAAGACAGCGCGTTCTTCGGAGTCGTGACGGAGAGCGACCTACCCTCCCAGCAGCGTGCCGACACCGACTTACGTGTAACAATTGACTACCTTCAAGGATGCAATGCCGCCGTTCCCAGGGCCTTCGAACGCAACTTACCTGCATTCAGCCAGAAAACCTCCGTCATCATGTCGAACAATTTCATTCCAGAGCGAGAAGGAATTATCTCCTTGACATCCCGGCAGATATTCGTGAAGAAATTTTGGAAGCGTGCCATGACGACTCGTCTTCCGGACGTTTTGGCACAGCTCGCACAATTAGAAAACTCATGGCGAATTACTACTGGTCCCGCCTTACCAGCGACGTCACCCACTACGTCCGGAGCTGCCGTGACTGCCAGCGACGAAAAACGGCGCCAACGATACCCGCCGGACTTCTGCAGCCGATCACCGTTCCATCCAGGTCCTTCCAGAAGATTGGAATGGACCTTCTGCGGCCATTTCCTACGTCACAATCCGACAAGTGGATTGCTGTAGCAACAGTCTATATGACGCGCTACGCAGAGACCGCTGCTCTTTCGAGAGACACTGCACAAGAAGTGGCGAAGTTCTTCATAAACGAAGTTGTGCTGCGACACAGCGCCCCTGAAGTCCTAATTGCGGACAGCGGAACGGCCTTTACTTCGGAGCTGATGCAAGGAATCTTACGTTACAGGTACACGGATCCCCGAAGACGGACGGCGTACCACCCCCAACGAATGGATTAAGGCAACGTTTCTACAACACGATTGCAGATGTGCTGTCTATGTATGTCGACGTTGACCATAAGACCTGGGACAACGTGCTCCTATATGCCACGTTTGCGCGCAACAAGGCTATCCAAGAAACTGTGCCGATGACACCGTTCGAGCTGGTCTACGGAAGACAGCCGACCACGATGCTAGACGCCCCGCTTCCGCATGTATAAGACGACGACCACAACGCCGACGTCCAAGGATACCTTCAGCGTGTCGCGGAGGCCCGCCAGCTCGGTCGAGTTTGTACAACGCACCAGTAGCTGGTGGATTCCAGCCGCTAAAACATCCGACGCCGAGACGCCGAGTACCACCCATGGAATCGTGTGTGGGTTTGGACTTCCATCCGACGACGCGGACTCAATGAGAAGCTCCTGCGACGGTATTGCGGACCTTCCGGATTCTACGACGTGTTTTCCAACTTACGTACTAAGTGATCACCAATGGTGATTACGGAACATCACGACGACACACTCGACCCGACGTAATCCGCGTGGTTCTTTTGAAACCTTACTGGGCGCAATTACGGACATTTTGTGGTTGTTTGTTCGGACTGCCCTTTTATTTTAGCATCGGGTCGATGCACTCTTAGAGGGGGAGTAATGCCGTGAACTAGGCATTGGGTTTGTTTGCTTATGTTTTATTTTTACTGCCCGGCCGCGCACGGCTGTTTTTTTGTGCCCAAAGCCAAGCGCGGGTTCCATTCTTTATTTTTTTGCCACACGGGTTATCTCATTGTGATACGGAGATCGTTTCGCGCTAACCTCAGTGGCCTTGAATATTCTTCTTTGATCTACAATGTTGTAGATGTAATTCGACGGTTCGAGAAGCACTCGCGACGAAAGATAAGCCTGCGGCAGAGCAGACGCCGCGGTATCCGAATCTCCGACGGTCGCCAGCTCACGTCATTTTGTTGACTGCTGCTTCGCCGCATGTGTATTCTTTGAGTGGTTAGGAGAGCACAAGCTCACCCCAATAAATGTGTTTTCCTTCAAGACAACTGCGTCGTATTTGACTTCCTCACAGTAGGTGTTACCTATACATGGTACGGTCACTGTGATAGCTCCATTTACTTATTGTTTTACTTATATTGTTTCTCAACACAGATGCAAGAAGGAATACGAGAAATACAAAAATGTAGGGCATAAAACATTTTCCAGCGGTTTGTCAACTACCAAAAAATCAAGCATTCGGAAATGCTATGGCTCTAAAATAGCGGACCAAAAAGCTTCGCTTCACTTTTTTATTCACAGTGTTTTCTTATGTTTTACCTCAAAATTGTTTTACTTGAACACGCGTCCTAAATATAAGAGGCGTCCTTACAGCAGCATATTCAAAATGATATTCAATAAAACGCTGGAGAATAAGCTGTAAATCTTGCACCCTAATTTTCGTCAAGAAAAAACATTGTGTGTGCTTACTACTTCTATACAACGTAAATG
Source organism: Haemaphysalis longicornis (assembly GCF_048455015.1). NCBI lineage: Eukaryota > Metazoa > Arthropoda > Arachnida > Ixodida > Ixodidae > Haemaphysalis > Haemaphysalis longicornis. The sequence goes on along the minus strand of NW_027526204.1, from coordinate 28,230,538 downwards.
TGTAAATAAAGTTGGCATTTGACTTTTTCTGCTGCTGAAATTCGGGTTCAACTGCGGGGCTGCACTAGAGACCACCCCCTCGGACGCACCCTCCGAACCTCGTTCCTCCATTGTGTCATCGTCAGGATCGCCCAGTCGCCTCCGTTGTCTCTTCGCTTCTCGAGGTGGCCCGTATTGCTCGTGTGGCAGTGGCATATCCACCTGCGGCACGGGTGTTTTCCGTACAAGCGCGCTGCTCTCGTCGGGCTCCAATTTCTAGTAACCTACAATTTTCTGGCCTAGCAACGAAGCGACATTAAAAATGGACGTGGAAGGCTTTCCAAAATCCAAGTTGTAATATTTGCAGTGCGCATATAGATTCCGTTGAGCCACATCTTAGAAGCTGCTTGAATACAACTGCCACCAAATTGCCGTAAGTTAGAAACTGAAGTAAATTGTAAACCTCAAATGACCACAGCGTCTATATTGGCGTCTGTATCTTGCGAGATATTTCTAGTTCTTATTCATGCCAAAAACTGTCTTTACCACTATCAATTCGTTTTGTGCTTTCCTCTCGCCTTTTTGTTTTGTATTCGGGCATTTATCTGAGAAACGAAAGCCGCCCCTTAAAAGTACCGACACCTAACAGGTGTAGAGACGAAAAACAGCGGCTGTGGCAACATGCATGTTGGATGGAGGAGAAAAGGATAAATCAGATCACGCACTCTCGCTTTATGAGCTGGTCTTTTTCTTCGTCGCATCCCTGATGTTTGATGTGAATATATTTGAGGTACCCGCCACCGCCAAATTATCTGGGAATACGCGCATCTGTTTAAAACAATCTTCGAGCCGGTATATATGCCTTGTAGACCGACCTTGTAGCTCGTTTTGGTGTTGTGGTATTCGCACGCTCTAATTACGCCATCACATCTGGGATACGCCTTCTCGATTCGGCCCATCTAACAGAATGATTTTTTTACACGATCTTGCAGGAGAGCTACGCCCTCTATTGACAGGCCTCTCTTTGTGGCTGTGTTAGTATGAACAGTTGCTGATGCACCAAGACCGAGTGGTGCGACCCCGGCTTTTCAAAGTCATTTTACATCCGGGTTTTGCATCCACTTTTCTCCGTCATAAACTTTCATTCTTCCACATATAACGTTTGCAGGTACGATAGTCCGAGGTTCGTGAGGTTCAGCATGCACGTACTTAAGAGGACAGTTGTTTAGAAGCCTTCAACTTCTGTCACTATCATCCGCAGTTCTTCCAGGGGGATTTTTGCTTTTCCTATTATCTTCCTCATTGATATTTCGAGACTCCGTAGGAGACGTTCGTAGAAGCCTTCCCACCAATCGGCGCGCTCTGCGATGGTCTTCCACTGAACCCTGCGTGTGTAGCAGCAATCCTGCGTTGCTTCGTCCTTCATAGCTTGAATCATACGGTTGACTTCTTTCTTTGCTGTCTTGAATGTTGTTGCCTTATACGAGTATATTACCGCTGGTACACCTTCTCGCTACAAACCGTCCGAACGCTTGCAAACAAATCCACGCACCTCCACGAAGTAAATCATGACGAGTGCGCGAAGCACTGGGGATCGTTCTTGCAGTAACGCACCCGTGACATTACCCGCTCGCGCATGTAAATGAGGGACAACGCGAGTGTACACTAAATACAATTCAAATCCCATCCAATTCATTTCAATCCAATTCAGTCCTATCCAAATCCACTCCAGTCATATTCATTTCAATCCAATCCAATCTTATCCAATTCAATCACAATCCAGTTTATTCCAATCCAATCCAATGCTCACCGCGCATGCGCAGTCAGGCTCTTCAGGAGCTGCGCGAAACTGCTCAATCTCTCGCTCTCTCTAATATTTATCCACGAATTAGCGTTGATAGCTATGGTCTTTGCATTTCGCCACATTTTGGAGCCCTACAGGCTGTTAGAAATGCACATATTCGGTTTATAGAGATGGGCTCACGGACGTCAATAGACGGACATCGTGAAGTCCTAAGGTGCTTCCCACCTAAAAACTGTTGGTCGACATGTTGGGTACCAACTTTAAATACACACCCCTTGTGGCGGCACGGGTCAAAATGATGACATACCCCATTATCTTCCAGTCGTTTTTCTTGTGCGTGATGTGTTCCCACAAAGTCGATGCCACAGATTTGAAATGGCAAAGCTTCAGTTACTCGGTCTGCCGGCAACGTTGGCGTAGGTTGCGTCAGACGTCTCACGTTCTGTCCCCTGCAAAGAATGTATTTGTTCAAAACTTTCTTCACCACCTGACGTCTTTGGAGCACCCAAAATGTTCTGCGTAGTTGCAAGAAAGTGTCACTAATACGTCCATGCAGGACTAGGAGATAAATATGGCAGACCAAAAGTCCCTAAAATGACCTTTTTTAGGCAACGCAATAACATTACAGTTGGGCAGCTTGCTGATGAAGTCGTCCTTTGTGCCGAAGCACCCCTTCGGCATCCTAATATGCTTACTTTCTATGCAGTGAAAACATGTTTCCCTTGTGCTTTGTTTTGCTCAGACTTCAGCCGGCAATATATTCTTGGGCTTGCTTTATACAGTAGGTTTCTGCCTGGCTTCTCTCAGTTTACCTCAACGGCCCGTGTCGGTGTTTTCTTTTCAGGAGATTTATGAATAGGAATCCCAAGCAGTGACGCGTATTAGGCGGTTTTATCAACTATACGTTCTGCCTGCATTACGCACCGAGAAGGTGGACTTATTTCGCACACATTACATTGGACGCTCCCTTCCAATCGCGAAGGAGTGCCGAATTTGATGATTTCTTGGTTTTTTACGTCAGCTGCAGCCATACAACCTGGACATGTTCACAACAGGTCTGATTCTGCCACGGCCTTCGCGCTGATCCCGCGTGTCGAAAGGTCTAACGGGTTATTCTCTCCCAACATGAACTATCAGCAGTCGGGATTCGTCGTTCTTCGTATTTCTGAACGGGTTATCAATATGATTTTTTTTACTTTTCCCTTACTTCATTGCAGGACTATCACAGAGTCAGTCCCAAAGAAAGTTTTCTCGAGTATTCTGATGTTGTGCTTGTTTCTGTAGTCGCCCAACCTCGTGGCCACCACGGCGGCCATTTCTCTAGCTTTGCGAACGTTAGGCTTCATAGGATCCACTCGGCTTTTCTCTGCCGTTGGTTTTGCTTCTCTTGACCCGTCGTTGTACGCGATGATGATGGAAACCGCTGCCCCATATGCTTGAGGGCTCACATCGGCAAACTCATACAGTAACTCGTCGCTACGTTCTTTTCTTTGAGCCCTTTGCATCGCGGAACATTCTAGTGTTTTAGATTTTGTTTATCTTGAATGAAACGTTTTCTCTTTTTATTTCTTTTGCAGGTAGAGGGTCATCTTATGTCTCTCCTAACTTCCATAGCTTCGAAAATGCCATTTTCGCTCTCACGGTGACTGGCGATAAAGATATAAGCAGCTCGATTGTTCTCGCCGTAGCTTGCAGGACGGCTCTTTTGTCAAAGAACTGTTGTCAGTTGGTGACGCCCCTTTCTCTACTGGAAACATAGCATGTTCCTGGATGTTGCCACACCTTCGCGAGCAATGCACTCTTTCCTTTTGGTAAGACCATCTCGTGTATTTCAGCCCTGTCGTGCCGGTTGAATATCTGGTTCATTTCATCGTTGTACGATGTCGATTTTCTGAGGGTGATTGTTTTCTCTCCTGAAGACTTCTTTTCCCTTCTTGTTCAAAGTTTTGTCTACATCTGCTGCTTATCCACGCAGAAGCACGTCGTAAACGTAAATAGCAGCCTCCAGCTTGTACACCATGAGAGGAAATTCGGTTTTGATTGTCGGCAGGTGGTGCATGATAGTGGCTGCTAGTAGTACATGTTCGATGTTGTTACAAAGGTTACTGTGGCCATTCGACATGTCTCCGTTTCCTCGGTTATATTGCCTTCATCGTCGTCCTTCTACCAGAGGAACCTAAGGGAGTTTCTCGCGTATTCACGAAGTGCACTTTGAAGCAATGCTGTTTCGACGTCTGCTATCAGCACCACTTTGTCGTTTCTGAAGTTTATCATCAGTGAAAGGACGTCCTCGTTGAAATTCGGCCCTTTTCCAAGTTGCCGTTCGGAGACCTTCCTTTTGTTGAGCTAGATGACGCATCGAACACGACTAGGACTTCGGTTGTTTCTCCGTCTTCGCGGATGACGGGTTGGAGTAGCACTAGTATCAAAGCTTTTTGAACCCGTGAATTTCGCCTGGGACCCATTGTGCTACACTCGATGGAAAGTATTGCATTATTGACTTGTTGTACCTAATGAGCGGTTGCCGATTTTTCTCAATCTTGTAGTTAGCTGCATCACCATATTTTTTGGGATGTCGTAATTAGTATCCAGCTTGACGTTTTCTTTCCACGGTATACTTACTAAATATCGATCCGCCAGCTTGACTATCCTATTCTCGATACTTCCTTTTTGAGCCTTTCGTTTTGCACTCAATTTGCGATTCTACGTGAAATCCGTTCGCGGTGGTTTCCACATGGAGTACCATCATCGCCTGCGCTTTCAGTAGCGCTACTTTGCTCTGTTTGGCCGCTCATCGTATAAACCTACCAAGCTTTCTTTCAACTTTCATAAGCTTCTTATAAACTCACTTGAATGTCGCCGTAAAAAAGCCTCAGTAATAAACTGATGCAAATACCTTGCCAACCGATTGCAATAATGCGGGTTTCATATTATCCTCTGCGATTTTCATGCCCATGGCCTGCATTTTGTGGCATATCTGTTTAATTGGGCTAGATAGTCTGTTTCTAGATATCACCACAACTTTCAGCGCTTCGATGACAATGTGCCACTTTCTCTTTCTAGGGCCAAGGCAACTTGCACTACTTCCATCACCTTAACTTTATTACCTCCACAGAAGGAGCCTATTACAAGCTTTTCGTTTCTCAGAACCTGTGCTTCAAAGTTTTCAGCCAGCCGGGTTGATATACACGATGTCTGACCTCTGCTATTAGGCAAAAGTTTGGAATAAGCACCTCCTGTTCATCCGTCAAACCAAACCACTGCCGTCTGCAGAAATACACCAGTGTTTTCCATTTGGTCTTCTCCATTTACTGCGTGCCTTGTACAAGCCGTGCTAGTGGCCTGCTTTTGAGCTGCAGTCGAAGCGTTGCGTCCTGTTTTGTCCCTTAGCTTAGTCCTGCACGTCGACATTGCATGCCGGCCTTTGCACCTTTTGCATTTAACGTTGGATCAACAGACACGAGCGTTGCGGTCAAGTCATGTGCACCAAACGCATGTTCTGTTGGCGACCAACAGAAGCTTCTGCAGCAATCCTCTGTATTATGGTTTTGCTGGCCATAGAATAAGCATACTATGTCGGCTGAGCTATAAAAAGTTGCTGTGGTTGTCTAGTATTTTTCCCGTTCCTTCGTGCTTGCTCGTTCTTCTCTTGTGCAGTTTCACTGTGAGTTTTACTTGTTCGCGGAGGAACGCTAGCAACCTTTTCAGTGTTACAGCGTTTTTGATTCTGGCTGAGTAACTTCCCTGGTCTTGAGCATCGCTACAATCCTTGTTTATTAGTGACACTTCGTTCATCTTAAACTCTACAGCTAGCTCCGGAGTCAGCACTCTCCTAAGCACAGGCTTCAGCATCGGGGCAGAGCACTCTGTTCAAACATATATTCGAGGGATAGTGGGTGCGCTTGGACTGGTTGAAACACTTCACGAAGGGCGTCTTTATGCTTCGAGAAAATATATTTTTCTAGCTTTAGAAACTCGTTCATGTGCAGAGAAAACTGATTCCCCGTGATTACCGAGTGCCTACTTCTATATAGCAATCGCTTGATCATACCTGTTTTTGGGGTACTAGAGACCTTCGATAGCGGCGGATTCCTTTCTCGTCGGCGGCGCCATCAAGGCATTGAACTTGTGCCTCTTGTTCATTTTTGGCCTTAGGTGTAAAGCCGAATCATACTGTGTCCAAAACCAGTGCCAAGCGAGCGCATTTCTTTCACACTTCACTTCACTTTACTTTTTTTCCTAAATACCCCCGAGAGGATATTACATAGGCGGTGGGTTAACAAATAAAGATCTTCTTTATAGACACGAGATTTTATGGCGAAAGATGTGCAGACAGTTGGTCGAAAAATGTTGATGAAGAGGAAATGGCCACGACGTCGTGGGGAAGATCATTCCAGTCGGTAGCAGTCCGTAAAAAAGGACATAAAAATGCGGTTGTTCTAATACGTGGAGGGGCAACTTGAATTGTATGACTAGTGCGGTGAGATATGCGGGCTGGCCAAATAATGTAGGAATGACGGAATGGGCTGTGAAAAAATTTCTGAAACAGGCAGAAGCTTGAACTGCAACAGTGGACGTCAAGGTTTAAAAGGGCATATACTTTATGAGGGATGACACACTAATATTATAAGAATACGAAAAATAAATGAAGCTAGTAGCAGGGTTTTCAACAGTCTCAAGGGAGTCGATGATGTATGCTTGGTGTGGGTAATTGATTGCAGACGCATATTCTGTTTATAGCGGATAAAGGATTTCTAGGCCTGTCCCTTGATATTCTGGGGGACGTGCCGAAGGTGACGTTTCAGAAATCCTCAGGATTTGTTTGCAGATGAGATATTGTTGGTAACATCCAGGCACCGCTTAAGATCACTGAATAGGGTGACACCGAGATACTTAAATGCTTGCACCGGTTCGAGGGCGAAGTTACCTATTGCGTAAGAAAACAAATAGGGGTTGCGACGGCGGTGGAAAGAATTTTTTTACAAATGTTAGGGTTAGGTTTTATAAGCCAGGTGTCACACCATTCCTGCACGTGGTTAAGGTCATCTCGAAAAGCATGTCGCGTTAGTGATTGAGCGATATATTACGCAGTCATCAGCAAACAAACGTATACTGGACGAGACGTGAGAAGCTAGGTCATTATAGTAAAATTAAGAAGAGAACGGAACCGAGAACGGAGCATTGTTGGACACCTGATGTTACTGGAAAGGGGTTAGAGGGAACTTCCCCGAGTGAAACAAACTTGGAGTGGTTAGTTCGAAATTCGTCAATCCAAATTAAATTATCAGGGTGTGTATTTAAAGATGTAAGTTTCATTAGCAGTAGTTTATGAGGTACCTCGTCGAACGCTTTCGAGAAACACACAAATATTACGTTAGTCAGCAGGTTAGTATCGAGGCTTGTGTGCAGATCCTGGACAAAAAGCGCTAATTGGGTTTCGCAAGGGTAACCATTATGAAACCCGTGCTGGGCAGGATGGAACAACTTATTGGCGTCAAGAAAGTGAATGATTTAGGAGTAGACGACGTGTTTTATGATTTTACAGGGTACACATGTAAGATAGATTGGGCGATAATTTAGGGGGCCGTGGCCATCAAGTCCAGCTTAGGTAACATGACAAGCTCTATTTCGTCTGGCGGACGGGTCCTCTCTGCGTTATTTTCAGTGTAAAGAATAACTGGCGCTTTCGCCTGCGTCAGCTCGTCTCCAGTTGCGAGAAAATAGCGAATATCTTCATATCGTCTCCAACATTTATTTAGAACTCGCAATTTGCTGAGTCATCCGTGATAACCTGCTCCATTTGTTCATTTGTTGTTTTTAGATTGGCGGCTACTTCTTTGATCTGCACTTGAGTACTATCAATGTTCGCATGTCCGCTCCGTTCACATTTTGTTTTCGAAAGGCTAGTTAGCTGGGTAATCTGGGTTATGAGTGATTTTTTCTTCTTGATTAGCATTTTCTTACTCATGCTAACAGCGTTATGCGATTTCATTTTGAACGTTGATCCCTGTACGCCTTCTTCGGTTCCGGCAGGCTCAGTCACCGTCCTTTTTAGCCCAGGTTGCTCAGCTTTTTCTCGCCATAGTCGTCTGAGCTGCTCCTTGGCAAGTGGGGTGCTTGACGACACGGCTCAGAGGTATCCTAGTCACGGTACCATCATTTTGTGGAGAAAAAGAGAGCGCGGCTGTCGAAACACGCAGGTTTATTAGAACAGAAAAAACAGTACAAATCGCGCCCTCGAACTGCATGAGCAGGTCTTTCTTCGTTGTCTTATTGACCTTTGATGTGAATATTTTGCAATATATGGGAGGAGTGATCTTGCCCATTATACCACTGGCGAGGAAAGTCTTTGCCACCCAATATCATTTGTTTTGTGTGAATCACGCTTAAGAGCAGAATAAGAAAGATGTCAAACCCCCTTCCTCGGTCAAAGATGCTCAAAACCGAAGATTTCTTTGTCGCAACCTGAGTCAAAGACGAAGTACAAAATCAAAACTGCTTCGGCCGCATCACAATGGCGCAATCGGATAGGCAATCGGATAGGGCAGAATAAATAGTAATACTGCGGCTTAAAGTTTTGGATTTTGCCCTCGTACAAGAGCAATCAAATTCGTGAAAGCTAGTAGTGCAAAATCGCTGAGATTGGTTGCCTACTTATCTTTTTCATTCTTTCGAATTCCTTTGTTATGCCCCATAGAAAATAAAGGGAGGAAAAAACGACAACTAAATCAAGTCGCAGGTACCTCTAATGCGGCAATAACTACAATCATCGCTGCATTAAAAGTGTGTTTGAGATAGCTTAGTGTCATCACAGAAATCGCACGACATCATACTCTGTGCTGCTATTCACCCATACGCCACTGTGACAAGGCACAATTTCTTCATACAATTAAACCTGATTGTCTCTTCGGTACCACGCTTTTATATAGAACTGCAATGCCACACTAAAAGAATCGTGTCAAGCCTCTTTACGTGTGTGTAAAAATATTTTCCTTAGTTTATTGTGCGGAGCCCCGTCTTTTTCTTATTACAAATATTCACTCTAAATGTTTTTTTTTGTCAGACGTTCCCTATTCTGGGAAGTGTTGCGTAATGGCGCAGCAGAGTAATTCGGTTGAGAAAGATTCGTGTTTTAAACTGGGTGATCTGTTGCATGGGTATCATACCGGTATGCTGTGCCTGGTCAAACACGGAATTGCCTATATTATAGTAAACGCCAGTAAACAGCCTTTCTATTGTAAAACGCCTACAAAGCTTCAAGCAGAAATAAAATGGACAGAACCAGCACTAGTAGTGCAAGCTGATGAATCTGCCCATGGCGTTCAAACTGGGAAGCAATCCGAATTCATGCTTTTTCACATTACCAGGCATCACTTGCGGATACAAAAACTGAGTATCATTCTTTTGGCTTCAAACAATTCTTGCACGCTAGGTGAACTTTTTTGAGTTTTTGTCATCAAAGTACTACTAATATTGTGTAGCGTTTCCTTAAAAGGCATGTATTTTAACTCCGATCCATCAAAGCTTGCTTGCACAAAGAGGAGCCTAATACACTCTATGAAGCTTGACTGAATAAAAATCACAGTGATGGTCAACTGTAATAAATTCGTACTGGTCATAGATTGTGTAGTTACACGGCAAATATGTTCGTAGAAGCAAGCTTTCGTGCTCAACTTTGTTGGTAGAATGCTTTAAAACAATAGAAAGATCTTGTTCTTGTTCAAAGTGGCCTAATTGTTTATAACTTTATACCCGAAAGCTACTGCATTTTTGTGAAAGAATGTCAAAAATGAACTTCACCATACATGTTGCGGTGGTCAAATTGCTGGCAATGTGCTAATTATAAAAGAGGAATATTTAGCTAAATGACCATGAAAATAAACCAACAACAGTATGTTGAAAAATATGAAAAATTGAACAACGACCACCAGGGGGTAATAAATATCCAACGGGAAATATCAAAGTGCGGATTCAAAAGCGTCACACGCGTCGATAAAAGTTTCCCAGGAAGAGGACGAAACGATAGTTTCCTCGTCGGAGTGAACTGTGCTTAATGGGTTTAAAATTATTTTGTCAACGGCCCATTGAAACACGTGTATTACCGATAGTTCATGGGCAAAATGAGACGTTTACCGATGCCCGTGTCCTCCGTACAATGGTGGGAGTAATAACACAATAAATGCTGGTATCGCTGGAGCTGCAATGACCTGATCGATACTGCAATTGGGAAGAAAAGGGAGAACAAATACGGAGCTTATGAAAATGTTATGTACGCCTCAAACCAAATTTCACGTTGATTTGTGAGTCGGGCGAAAACTTTTGCACACACAGAACAATGTGAACCTACTCCTATCCCTGAAGGCTATGAATGGAAATTATCGTAGAAGAGGGAATGTTACAGGCAAATGTTTATGTCGCTTGGCAAATTTATTAAAATGTGACTAAGGCAAGCTGCATGTAACGAGTATTGGTTTCAGCAGACATTTATTATTTAAAGCAATAAATATTATGCCATATTGCTTAATTAAAAAGGCTACGACAATGGTGTCGGTTGTAATAACACGTCAACGCAGTTTTTTTTAAAGGAAGATCCCGGAGGCTAATTCGCCGTTGGTTTCTATAAAGCAATTGTAACTACCATGTTTTTGTTAGGCATTAGATAACATAGCAACATGGCATGGTGAAAGCAGTACCCAATTATATTGACGTTTTTTTTCGTTTTCTGTAATCATCATCCCCAGCCTATCTACGCCCACTGCAGGGCAAAGGCCTCTCCTATAATCCCCAAATTATAACAGGCCTGTGCTAACTGCGACCAATTTATCCCCGCAAGCTTCTTGATCTCATCTCCCCATCTAACTTCCTGCCGCCCCCTGCCACGCTTGCCTTCTCTATAGATCCACTCTGTTACCCTTAATGAAGATCGGTTATCTTGCCTTCGCATTACAAGCAATGCCCACGTCCATTTCTTCTTCTTAATTTACTAAGTCAATTTCTTGAGATGTCCTTAACACTTGTTTGTTCCCTGGCCCGCTCCGCTCTCTTCTCGTCTGTTAATGTTACACCTATGATCTTCCGCTCCGTTGCCCGCTGAGTCGTTCTCAATTTAAGTTGAACCCTCTTAGTAAGCCTCCAAGTTTCTGCACCGTAGGTGAGTACCGGTAAGATGCCGCTGTCAAACACTTTCCATTTCAGGGACAATGGTAGGCTGCCATTCATTATCTGAGAATGCCTGCCGTATGCACTACACGCCATTCTTATTTTTCTCATTTTCTCGGTCTCATGGTTGGGATCCGGGGTCACAACTTGGCTCAAGTAGATATATTCGCTTACCACTTCCACTGCCTCCCTTCTATCTCAAACCGCTGTGCTGTCGTGAGGTTATTGATCATTACTTAGGTTTTATGCATATTAATGTTTAGGCCTACGGTTCTACTCTGTTCGTGCAGTGCAGAAAGCATGCTTTGCAATTCGTCCCCCGAGTCTCTTAGCAAAGCAAAGTCATCAGCAAATCTGAGGTTACTGAGGTAGTCTCCATTAACCCTTACTCCCACCCGTTCCCAATCGAACGTTCTGAATACTTCTTCTAAACGTGCTATGAATAACATTGGAGAGATTGTGGCTCCTTGTCTGACACCCTTCCTTGTACGTATTTTACTGCTCTCCTTATGGAGGATTATGGTTGCTGTGGAACCCTTGTAGATATGCTCTAGTATTCTTACATAATGCTCATCTAACCCCTGGTTTCATATTGCCTTAATGACTGCTGAGGTTCTCACTGAGTGAAATGTTTTCTCATATTCTATCAAGGCTATATATCGTGGTTCAGTATACTCAGCGCACTTCTCTATCACCTTATTCATGGTACGAATATGGTACATTGTTGTATAGCCTTTACGAACCCAGCTTGTTCTTTAGGTTGACTGAAATATAAGGTTGCGCAAATTCTCTTACGGTTACCTTGGTAAATACCTTGAAGGCAACTGACAGTGCCTTGAATGGCCTGTAATTTTTGAAGTCCTTCGTTTCACATTTCTTATGAATTAGGATGATGTTGGCGTTCTTCCAAGATTCCGGTACACTTGCGGTCATTAAACACTGCGTATACAGGTTTGCCAGTTTTTCAAGTACAATTTTTCCGCCATCCCTTAAGAGGTCTACTGTTGTCTGATCCTCACCAGGTTATTTACCCATTTCATTTCTTTCAAATCCTTCCTTACTTCTGTCCTTATTGTTGGACGTCTATCTCCCCTGAACTACTTTCTCGTTCGGCATTATCCTGGATGTCCCAGCTGCTGTAAAATTCCCTATAGAACTCCGCGGCTACTGTGAATCTTTTTTCCTATGTGTGATGACATTTTCTTGCATGTCTTTGAGTGCATACATCTGATTTTTCTCCAAACGGAGACGCCTCTTCACTGCTTTCAGTCTACCTCCGTTCTTTACGGCGTATTCGATCCTCTCCACATTAAACTTCAGTATGTCAGCTGTCTTGCGCTTATTGATTACTTCGAAAGCTCAGCTAGTTTTTTTGTTGTCTGCTGGGTTTGAAATTGTCATGGTGTGCAGTTTCCTAATAAGATCTTTCGCCTCCTTGAAAAGTTTACAGGTATCCTGTCTAGCCATCGTGCCTACGACTTCTACTGCACACCCCTTGATAATGCGTGTAAGCTTGTCGCTTGTTCTGTGTGGTAAACACTGCTTTCTCGGTAAGAGCTGAATATCGGTTCTACAGCAGGATCCTGAATTCTTCTAATTTACGTATTACTGTTAGCTCATTATTCTACTTCTTTTGTGCTAGCTTCTTACGGCCCCTTCTCAAATCTAGCGCAATTCGAGATCTTACGATAAGGGGGTCACTACAACTTACCCTTCAGATCACTTAGACATCCTTCACGACGCCAGGTTAATCGGAAAATATGAAGTCTATTTCAATTTTATGCTCCGCATTCGGGCTGCTCCATGTCCGATTCGGGATCTCCCGTTTGCAGAATAAGGTATCCATTATGCGTAGGTTATTCCGTCCTGCGAACTGTACTAGTAGGTCCCCCCTGCTTTTTCTACAGCCCAGACCATAGTTCCCAACTGCCTTTTCTCCAGCCGGATTCTTGCCTACTTTAGCATTGAAGTCCCCCATAACTACGTTATACTGTGTTTTTACTTTAGCCATTGCCGATTCCACATCTTCATAGAAGCGTTCCACTACCTGGTCGTCGTGGCTGGATGTGGGCGCGTAGCCCTGCACTACCTTGAGCTTGTACCTCTCATTGAGCCTAATTACAAGACCTGCGGTCCTTTCCTTAATACTATAGAATTCTTCTGTGGTGTCAAGCTATGCTTTTATTAAATAGAAATCCCACTCCCAGTTCTCCTCTATCCACTAGACCACGGTAACATAGGACGTGTCCATTTTTCAGCACTGTGAAGGCTTCAACTGTCTTCCTCAGCTCCTCACTTATCCTCTTCATCCTATGACATCCCATTTATTGGCCTTTTTTTCCTCGAACAACACCTCTAGGCTCGCTTTACTACATAAGGTTCTCGTGTTAAACGGTGCCAGGTTCGGAATCCAATGGCGGCCTGTCCGGGTGCAGGTATTCTTAGCACCCTCTGCTGCGTCCGTGGTGTGACCGCCACCGTGGTCAGTTGCTTCGCAGCCACTGGCGATTGAGGGCCGTGGGTTAACTGGCGTATTCATGGGAGGTTGTGGCCGTTACTACACTAGCGTGGCCAATCCTGCTCTGGTGAGGGATCCCCTTACCGGCAGTGGTTGCCGGGTTCAGATATAAGGCAGCAAATCAGTACACAAGAGGCATTTACGGTGTTGCGTTATTAAAAAAATTATGAGTGCTTGTTTTTTTGCGATAGCAAATGAAATAATACATCGACGGCACAACCATCGCCTGCTGTTAAGAGTGCTACCTTCTGGCGTCATTTAAGAAATCAAACGGCAAAAGCAACGCTTGCATCCACTAGATGGGATACACGGTCCGCTTGGAACGCTCGCGCAGTAGGGTATCCTCGTTCTATAAGTGTTGCATTAGGTTCCTGAATTAACGCTCGTCTCAGTCGTTCGGCAGTGCTGGCACCGAGTAAGCACACTTGGAGCAGTATGAGCAAACCTCTAGCATGTTGCGTTGAGAGGAACGGTCGGGAAAGGAGCAGCATGAGAGGTGAGCGGAAAGAAAGGGAGGCCTTTACTTGACAGGGGCGCCAGGCGACTATCGTTTTTCGGCGACATTTGCAACGAAAGGAGCACATACGCGGCCAATTTTTTCATGCGGATTCACCCAATGCATAGGGTGGTCTTTTGTAACCTTGTAAACAATTCCTGTTCTTCTGCAATACGCTGAAGCAAGTTGAATGTTTCGACCACCTGGTGAGTTTGCAAAGCCTTTTACAAAACTCTAAGCGAACTCTTCGTATCAGCCACAATCTGGGAGGTTTATAACGCTACAAGAGTGTAAATTCGTAGTATGGTAAATTAAAGAATAACGTTTGTGCCACTATTCCACTATTTTCGCAGAGCTGTTTTAAGCGCTTTAGGTACTTAAGGAACTCGAGAGGTTTTTTTCTTGCACAAAAAATCTGCCTGAGAGGTTTGAGGACAGCACAAAGTTACACTAAAATGCTTTACCTCTACCTACTCTTCTAACTGAAGTTTTTGTTTTGAAACATACTAGAGGAAAATAGCATACAGAAACCTTTTGGAGAAGTTGCTTTGCCCAGGTGGACAGTATTTCAGCAAAGTTTAAAGGCTGGTTCCTTTCGCATAAAAAAAGTATTTACAGCTTGTGAACTCCAAGCATTCACTGCTAGAGGAGCACACGTTTGATATAAAATCGTTTATACACAATGGCCCCATAATGTGGCCGATTTATAGGTGATCAGGAAGCCTATATGGGGTTTGTTGGCTTCTAAAAAAGATACTGAACCTGTATGACCGCAAAAAGGTCAGCTGTGAGGACACAGGGTCATTGTGTAGAGCTGATTGGGCCTTGACAGGGGAAGCATCCATGAGAACACGTGCCAACCACAGTTTAACTGGCTTCGACTGCTTTAAAAAACGATCGGAGGGAGCCTGGCACCAGTATTCGTGGCCCTTCGCAGCAGCAAAGTACAGTTCGTTCAGTCCACTGACACTCGACTGTGGTAAGCCGCATCTTAAGAGCCTTGTTCTCCCAGGCTTGGTCGAAAGAGCAGGCTTGTGAAACTTAGAACACCAGTATTACCTTTAGTAAGAACCTGAATTTACGGTGAAGTTATGTTGTTTCTAGATCAATCCCTTACCTGGATTTTGGTTGGTTTTATTTTAGTTTGACTGGTCAGCACGTTTGATTGAAAAACACACTCTATCATTGGTCTCTCGCTAGTCAAAGGCCAGTTTCGGCATTTCTCAGCATTTTCTAATTTCGCTTCGAATTCATTGCCTTCTAACAATTTTGAAAATATTGGCTGCACATAACGCCGTTTTCGTATTATGTATCTCAAGGCTTCAATAAATGCTTAGTCCTAGAGAGATCAGTGTTAAAGTGTAAGTAGAGACTATAAATTTTTATATATTAAGAGAAAAAACAACTCGAGAACACAATTTTACATTATTTTTTAATCTTCAAGTTTTGGCATCACCTCTCTACTTACAGCAACGAGCTTGTGTCGAAGTGTAATTTGTTCTTTGGTTTTTGTTTTTAATGCAGATTACTGAATTCGACATGGTTTCTTTCAACACGGTAAGATGGTTCAGAGGATCGAAATTTGTGCATGCTGTCCTAGTTACTTCTTAAAACAGAACACCAGTGATATTAAATGCAGAGCATTTCAGTAACTCACGATGTCACCCGCGTTGGCATCCGTAGTCCGCACCGTCGTTGTCCCTACTATATAAAAAAAATTACAATCCGTCGCCAGATTTCGATCCCTCGACCCTGCGGGCTCGGACGCAATGTATGCAACGCTCTACCCACTGCGCCACAAAGCCGACACAGAATGGAAGGCTACGGACAGGCCTTATATCCTTGACTCATTCAAATTACTGCTGACGAGCGCTCTCTCGTCAGCAGTTGCCACAAGTGCAACAACATTAACGTAACGCAAACTACTTAACGTCGTGCGCCCCCGAAAATGCTCTGCATTTGATCGTGCCCCTCGCGAGGGGGACGTTACCTCTAATTCTTTTTTTCTATATCTCGAGATGTAATTAACATACGCAATGAAGAAAAAAATGTAAGAACTGTCTTCATCTGGGGCTTCTGACGGAAATAGTCAAAGAATTAGTAATACTATCAGAACTAGAATGTCGGGCTCTTGTAATATAATGGATTGGCCAGTGCCGCTATGATGCTGCCCAATTCAACGTCCAACAGTAATTCTGCGAACCGCAGCGCCACTCTTGGTATTTTTTGTAACGGCGCACCGTCCCATGAAATAGTGCAGCGTTTAACCAACGCTTTAAACAGGCAATGTCAGTTGCAGGCACTATTTTTCTGCGCCATTTTTTGCTGCCTTGAGGAATGCAGCCGTTACAGACATCTCTTTTCTCGACATTTTAGGCGTAATACTAAAATACGACGCCAATTCGCTATGCGTTCTACGCTCCCATGAAACAATTATGTTACTTTTATCTTCAAGGGAATGTATTGGATATAAACATTCTGTAGCTAAAAATTTCGGTTGACTAGAGCAAGTATTTAGGTTCAAGGTGTATTCTAAACACGGGGCTGCATTTCTGAGTCACTGACGCCCCGTAGTTTTCTTTGTGCTGAGGTGAAAAAAAAGTACGAAAGAATCGAGTCAAAATATGAAAAATAAAAAACACAGTCGAACCTTGTTATAGCAAAATTCTTTCGGGACAGTAAATTAGTTCCTTATAACCGATACACCTTATAACCGCAAAGGTAAATATGGGCTCTGATAAATTGGCTAGGTGGCTCGTGCAGCAATCCTACATAAAATGACACCACCTTCCCGTGATGGAACCCTGAGTTGATGCGAAGCATCTCGGAGGTTGCGAAACGTTCACAAGGTTGGGTATCCAAATAACGGAAGATGACGGACCTCCGCACGACGCAGCGTGACTCAACCGAAGCAGCAACTGAGGGAGCGGCGCGCAGAGAGGGTTTATAATATAAAACAGATTGAGTTCATACGAGGAGATGAGAGAGGAGACGCGCATGCGCTCCTATTGCTCAGCTGCGGTGATGAGTAGCGCGCGCGCTATCGCACATCTGGCGTGGAGAGGGGAGAGAAGGAGCAGCGCGCGCGCTATCTCACAGCTGGCGTGGAGAGAGAAAAAGAAGGAGAAGCGTGGGCACTAACGCACAGCTGGTGGGGAGAGGGGGAGAGGTGGAGAGGTGCGGAC
Source organism: Haemaphysalis longicornis (assembly GCF_048455015.1). NCBI lineage: Eukaryota > Metazoa > Arthropoda > Arachnida > Ixodida > Ixodidae > Haemaphysalis > Haemaphysalis longicornis. The sequence goes on along the minus strand of NW_027526204.1, from coordinate 28,213,397 downwards.
GGACGATGGATGGATGACAGAGCCGAGAGCAAGAGATGCGTTGCATCTAAAACGCATTGTCCTAGGCTTCGAACCCGCTATACATGATGTAATCCTTATCTGCCTGATTGCAGCACTTCAAACTAAACAGGCTTGAGCGTGACAAGGTGAAAATACAACAGAACAAAGTTCGTTCGGCAAAATAGGCCGGCCTCCTCATTTACTTGAAGGAGGATGGGGCCTTCGCCTTGGGGCGTTTCACAGTCTTAGCGGGATGACGTTCTTCAGTGCCCACGCAATAATGAACTTTAAGCTACTAAAAACGGTTGTTATGTGTCACTTTGTGAAATTTTGCATTGAGTATGCTAGCTGTCAAGTTTTGGCCCCGCGGGAAATAAGTATTTCTTCGTTACAGTATATATTGCACGGCTCTTGATGATTCAGTTTTGAAATAAAAAGAATAAGTGTCATTCAAATGAAGCGTGATCAAACAAACTTCATGTCTTGTTCGCTATATCCCATAATTCGCTACATCACTATTTGCTATAACGAGTTTCCAAAGTACCGTAATTTAAGAAGCGAATCTGCCTTTAAATATCATACCCTGTTAGTACTTTTTTAGTGAAGTAAGAGATTATATCAAGAATTTTTCTCGGAAACAGTACTTTTATGCCAGATGCGATAAAGAGGTTCATGAAACAAAGATCGTTAAAACCGGTTAAGGGTTGACACCTATCAGGCGAAAAAAACTAGTGCGTACAGCGCCCGACGGCAATTTTTATTTACTGCGAGAAATAAACCGCAGACACAAAAAGCAAGCGTCTACAAAAAAAGCTGAGGAAAGGTTTTATGCAGGGCATCAACGACAAAACGAAATTAAACAAGCTTTTTTACATAATGCCTACTTGGAATTATCGGCCAGGTTATTCAACCGCATCATCAGGAGAAATGATACAAAGAATGTGGCTATAACTATTAAGCATAAATCAGACAAAGAGTGTCCTTCGAAAATTTTGTTTTAGTCTTGGAAAGAAATTGACCTATTTTTTATGTAATTGGACAATAATGTATTTCATTGACTTGAATGTGCCACGAGAACCTAATTTAAATAAAAAAAGTAGTGAAGGTGATAGTTACCCACAGGTTCTACTGTAATGTTTGAAACACAAAATTGCGTCTTTACCATCGCATATGCATTCTTCGTGCAAAAAAACAACCGCAGAGTAATATTACGCAACGCCACGCTTTTCTCTTAAAACTTCGCATCCTATGTTTTTAAAGTTTGCACATCTTACTAAAAACATTAAGAACCAAACGCATTGATGAATAACATTCTGGCCACCTTTTGAATTACTTTACGTTTGAAACAGATTTCGAGATGCCATTTGGTGATGGCCATCCTCTTCCTGGCACAAATGACGGTGGCTTTGGCGTGTGTTGGAGTGCCGGTAAGGATTTAAAGCTCTAAATATTCGATATAATCTGGCATGTCAATAATATCAATAAATTATTTATAGTACGCCAGCATATATATCGTCCAGCCCGCGTGAACGCTCGTGGTGTAGCTCGCGTTTGAGACTGGGCTGTCCGGGAAATAATTAAATTTTTTGAAACATAAAATATCTGACTCTCACGAAGAGAATGATACATGTTCAATGTAGGAAAACAGGCGAAGGTAGGAACACTCATACAGAAAAATTGAAGATATTCTATGAAGCCATGAAAGTAAGGTGCACCAGCTGTATTCTACGCAAATGTCTAGATTGGTATGAAAACGCAATTCAAAATGGAAACTCAAACACACGCACTGGTGGAAAATTGGTAAAATGTAGGCGTTCCCACACAGCCATCACTGAAGCAAACGTTTCACCCTCTTAACGTCAGAAACAGAGGGCTTGATTTTAAGCTCGTGATTTCAACCGAAATGCAAAAGCCGCATCTACTTTTAGCAAGATTGGTCCATACGTAACGTAGGAACAATATTAAACCGTGATTGAATTGTGAATTGTTTTAGATTATTCAGTAAAATATTTTTGATGGAGCACAAAACATATATAAAAACAAGGGACAATCGATCAAATGTTGCAATCTTGAAATTGATTGCCGTATGCAACGTACAAAACAAATTTTATTAAGGTGTGGTGTATATTGGTAGCTTCGTGAGGAGAGGGAAGCCATAATTGTCAGACCATACTTGGTAATAGATACACTTGGACATTTATATCTGTTTTTTCAAGGAGAACATCGTAGCACAACCTCAGAGAATACAAATAAATACAAACCAATCGCGATTGTTTACCCACCTTCTCAATTTGCAGTTTCGCAATAATATTTCGACAAAAATCAAAATAAATATTTCGCCCTTGCGTACATGTAAAATTGAGAACATGGAACACAAGAAACCATTGTCTAAAAATCAAGGTGAGTCTGCGCTAGGGATTTTTGTACGCCATAAAAATATAATAACTTGTTTTTTCAGTGATTACCGCGAAACTATGAAAAAACAAAACTCAACAAAAAGGACAGTTTAAAGCCCTTCAATAGGTATTGCGAGTTGAAACCAGAAGGTTTTTTATATCGAATCACGGAAGCAGACATCGGAGCGAAGACAAATTTTTCTATCTTTCCACGAGGACTCGTTACGTTGGATTTTGGAATACCGACTAAGGTGATTGTTAGATTCCGCATGCGATACAAAATACAATGCGCATTCGAAATGCAGTGCGCATGCGAAAATTCAGGATAATAAATTTTGCATCCATTATCGAACAGCAGAGTCTAAGAAACTAAATACAACGAAAATTACGGGGATTGTTTTTATTTAGGAAATACCTTGTGACTAGGACAAAGGTATTAATTTAACCAGGACTTCGGGTGCTGGTAAAATAGGGAATTCTGATTTCCCAAAAAATCAATGAAGAATGTCGCATGGTAGATACCTGCACTCGCAATAATCCCCCAACACGGTTTTGGTTTAGGGGAAATGCGCAGTAATTAATATTTGTCGCCCGGACACGTGCGAGGTATGAGGTAACACGTCAAGTGCTAAGCATGACTAAATATAACATTGATTTTCAAAATCACACTCCGTCGTCCGGTGATCAAGGATATTCTTCAGATGTGAATTATGCTGACGTGACATTACCTAACTTTTTGAAAAAGCAAAAAGGAACCTTTTGCATTCTTCACAGGTAAATAAATGATCTTAACTCGGCCCATAAAGTTACACTCAACATATTCTTAATACATCTCAATGGGAATACTTGATTGCTTACGGGTTCCTGCCAGTCTATTTCATTGGTTTGGACGCTGCGCTGCAGTGGCCCTTCACCAGGGAGCATGACCTATTGGTGGGGCATGTTCATGTCAAGCTTAATGAAGACACCCAAATCTGACAATCCGTAGCGTTTATTCACCACGTAAACTATAAACCAAACCGTAGCAATATTGGTTTAACGCCGCATACCATCTAAACGAGTCCTTCCAAATTTAAGTAAAAATTTACAACTTTCGTTTTGACTAGCTGCATTGTATTGCACTGGCCCAACAAAATTTCGTGCCTCATCTTCTCGCTACACTTGGCTTGAGTAGCGCCGGACTCGTAGCGCGTAGTCCTTATAAAAAATTTTATATTCGCTGAAAAGGAATTGTATTTTACTTTCATACGCACGTGGTCAACGTTCGGTCTCCCAGCTGGTGACTTAGGCCACTGCTCTAATGAAACTATTGTATTTCCGCATTTTGATAACCACCGCTAATCATTCATCTTCAAAAGGATGGTGTTCTGAAAACTTTGTCTTTTTTCAGTGCACACTTCTGCAGCCTTTGTGCTGCCCCGACCACATCTGCCTTCCATCGGTTCCAGGCTCGCCATCAGGTTTCTGCCGCGTCGTCGGGTAGAATCCAAGGCCTAAACAACCGAACACCTTCACTGAGTTCTGCCTACGAGTACTTAAGCTCTTAGAAGATCCGTTACCCTTCACGAACATGAAATAAACAAGATGCAGAAACTTCAATTCTCTTGCGTCATTATTCCTGCTAAAATGATTGCAGCAATTCAATACGAGTCCTGCACAGACTTAGTTCTATGGGGTCAGAGAGTGCGAGCAAATATAATTTGCTTCGTGTCTGTCACACACTACTTCTCAGAAGTACGTAGATTCACTCACGTTTCACATGATAACGACGCCTTGGGAAACTGTCGCATCCGCCCTACTGTTCTCCGGGGTTAAATATTACATTGTCGAAATCTAAAACGACGCCGGCTTAGTATGCAATAATAAAATGGGCAAGTACAATCAGGTTTGTCTTGTAACATGACAAGGTGCTTTTCAAGCCGTCACACCTTGAATCTCTTCAAATAGAGTAACCAGTTAGGAAAGTGGTAAAATGTAGTCGGGAAATTATTATCATTAGGTAAAATTTGGTATCCGGTTTTGTTTGCTGCCAAAAAATGGTACATAATATTGCCCTAAGTTTGAATATTTTTAGGAGAATACCCTATGAGCGCAAACTGCTCGATGCTGAATTGTTCACAAAATATAAAAAATGGAAATATGTTGACATCAAATCCTAAGCAAGCTAGGCAACAATGTTTCTGGAGTAAGTTTGAACATACAAAGGGAAACCCCAGAAAGGTGTGGGACGAGGTGAGAAGGCTTACCCCACAAACGAACAAATATCGCAAAATGAACACAATTACACCAGATGGTAGGAGCGCATGTGGGGAGGCCGTAGCTGATGCAATAGATGCACATTCTGTGAACGAAGGTTCGCGTACAGCTGGAATGATAGCGATTAGGCTGAAACTACATCTGCCACATGTATTTTCGAGTCCATTTTTTTAAGGCCTACCTCATTTTATGGAGGTAGAATCTTTGATAAGAAAGCTGAAACGAAACGTTACAGTAGGAATTGATGACATCGGGCCGTCCGACATAAAGTCAATGGCGCCGTTTATCTCCAAAATTCTGCCATATGCAATAAACCTTAGCTTGAGCTCTGGTGTCTTCCCCAAAAAGTTAGATGCAAAGGTCGCTCCTTTATTTATCAGAGGTGATCCAGAAAACCCATCAAAGCACCGCCATATCTTCGTGCTAACAACGGTTTCAAAAATTTTTGAGGGTGTTATTTTGCACAGACTCGTTTCTTTCTTTCATATATATGGTATAATAAAAGACAGGCAATACGACTTTCGAAATGGGCGTTCGGCAGAGCAGGCGTTATATCTTATCAAGGACCCAATGTTAGCTAACATGCAAAATCGAAAATACACGATTGTACGGTTCTTAAACATTAGGAAATCTAGGACTCCATACAGCACGACCTCCTGCTTACTAAGTTCTTCATTTGTGGTGTACGTAGAATTGCCCTAGATCTTATTAGTTCCCATTAGCATCACAGCTACCAAACGGTGAATGTTGATGGCACGATGTCTTCAAAATAATGTTGCCGGGTGTCCCGAAGAGCTCGATTTTAGGACCGTACCTCTTCCTTAATTATATAAATGATATTGTTTGTATACCCCATTCACCAAAACTCATATTGCATGCCGATGACACTAATACTTTTTTACGTCCAATTATCTTACGCCACTTGAAAGCAGCGTTAACGATTACATGCAACGCCTGTCAAATTTGCTGAAAAATAACAGGTTACAAATGAATGGCAAAAAAAAAACTGCGTATATCGTATTTCGCCCCATGAATAAACCGTTATGCACCACTTTTAAAGTCATGTTCCATAACCAGCTCCTTGAAAGGGTCAGAGAGCAAAAGTTCCTTTGCGTTTGGTTTCAGGAGGAATTATCATGGAAAGCACAGGTTGAACACTTATGGATAGATGTGGCTCGAACTGTTGGCACTCTGTACAAGTTCACGACATCAATTCTGCTTTTGCGGAAAAAAACTTCATTACCGCTTTTTGTTCGATTGCAAGCTGTTTTATGTGCTATTATTCTTGGGAACAACGACGTCCGGCAATTATAACGAAATAATTGTGCTATAGAAGAAACTACCAGTCTCCCAACATATCCTCCGTTGTTGAAACACGACATAGTAAAAGCACAATAGCTTTACTATTTTTATAACTGCTTCAGTACATACAACAAAATAACCTGTGCAGCTTGGCGTAGATCACGTAGATCACAATACGACAAAAAAGCAGAATGCCAAATACCAGTACAAATTCTGGAAAACACACAACTCGACCACAAACACTTTGTATACCTCATCAATCAAATGGTAACATACATTTCACGCTTTAAGTAAGCGCGCTTAAACCGCATTAAAATATATTGTAGTCACTGGGTCTTCACCGTACCCATTGATACTGCGTGCCATTTTTTATACACGTGATCTAGGGAGATTTTTTTCTTTCTTTACTTTTGTGAATGGCGTTACCTTGCTTAGCGAAACGTTGTACACATTTGAATAGCTGTACATTGTGTCATGAGGAAATGCGTGTACTTTTGGCGCAACAATTTGATCAGTTGTAAGCGTTTCTTTTCTTTTTGTTGGCATCGGTTGTATCAGCTGCTTTATATTATGTTTTGAACTTGCTGGTATATATTGTGGATGTAGGTATTTCCTTGATGTTCTTTTACTACACAAGTTGCTTTAGATATGTTTTATCAAACTTCCTCTGTACAGATACCCAAACTGTATATATCGCTTGCGTAAAATGTACACGTACCGCTGTTAAACTGCAGAGGGCCAGAGTCTTCGTCAAGCAATTTAGTCTTTACTCTCTGTACCAGTAGCACACTATGTATTTTGGGTTCTTCGAATAAAGGGTGAAAGAAGTAATGAATGAAATCATCCGTATTTGATAAGAGGCAAACATTTTTTTAAAGATTCATTATATGTGGCTGCACTCTACAATCGAGCGCTCTACAAAAGCACGCAAAAAATTCCGAATATGCAATAGATGGCATATAGTCATGTTTGTTTTCTTTTCAATAAAGCTAGTGGTGAGTCTGCAGATAACCTGTTCTTCCTTTTTGTCTTGTCTTTCACGCGCAGTTTTTCTATCTTTGAAATACAGTACCTACTCACCTTACCAGACGCGGTACAGTGCAAAAGAAAGCTGTACAGTTTTTCTGCCGCCGATAAGGCGGCAGCGTTTCCCCAACCATAGCTATGCTGTCGATGATTGTGAACCCACTTTCTCCCCGCTGACAGATGGAATAAATAAATCTTTTACACGCGTTGTTCACTTTACGCAAACCTTGTAATCTTCATAGTATATAACTCGGTCCAAGCCGTCAAGAAAACGAAGCAGTAACCTCCCGATCATTTTCTGTTGTCACCCACGCATCGAGAGATTGGTTTAATTTTTTCGCGGCATCTAAACATGGACTTGATTTCTATGAAGTGTGTGTTCTCTTCTACCAGGGAAATGTTTGTCCGCACTTGGAAAGGACTTATCTATGTTTAATAATTACTGTGTTTTTATTCTACGTAATCTTCATAAATTGAGTCAATTATGCATACATGAACTATGCGTTATTCGATGTGCATGTTGATTAGAGCACGGCAGACTTGTGGTTGGTATGCGCAAATTTATACAGACTTGATGTGTTATATATATTCTCGGAATAGGTGTACATGTGATCTTGTCCATCGTATGTTTTCTTTACGGTTGTGTTCATTCTATATTCTGTTCTGCCCGTGAGGCAAATAGTCTGCTTTGTATTCATTTACTTATTGCTGCGTCTTGGTTTTCTGATTGGATATTTTGTAGCAACACCCACTGCTGCTATAGCCCCAATGAGACTACAGCATGTTCAAATTAACAAATAAATGCTTATCCAGGAATGGCAGCACCCAGCAGAAGAAATAGGTCCGGAGCAGTCGGCGTAGCAGCTCCACAGCTTGTCGCACCAGCGTTGTCGGCGCTAGCGATATTCTTGTTCAAGTTAGCACGTGGTCCAGGCATTCCACGGTGTAGTTTCCGCAGAACCGTGCCCAGTTCCCCTTGACTTCTGGCCGTCTTTGTTCGCGCTCTCGATAGGTCATTCCACGTGCGGCCCCTCATCATTGTTATTGCTGTCATTCCCGCTGGCTAAATTGCGGAGCCTATCGCTCACCTGGCCATTCATCACACCCAGTTCCTGTCGTAGCAGTATCTCTAGGTTATTTTGTATTGTTATCCCGTGACTCCAAATTACGACAACATCATGACCCCTTGATAAGGGGGTTATGTGTAAGTTTCCAGCAAAAACGTACGCTCGTTCCTTTAGCTCGATGGTGGTAAAGGAGCTAAGGAACTAGTTTTTTTAATACAGCGTAATATATCGGCAAATAAAGGTTCCTGGCCGACCAGGTTTCAGATAAAGTCGAAAGGTTTCATGTTCGAGATATCTCCTAAATACAATTCATGCGGGGAACATTTTTCATCGTCCTACCTGCGGAACATTCATACACGCTCAAGTTTCGTCAGCCCCTCTCCTGGATATCAAGTGATAAATCACCGCTAAAATATTGGTTCCCCGGGCTGTTTAGTTCCACGGAGGACAAATTCTTAGGTTTTAAAGGACGGCTCTGGCTCTTTGGGGCGATGGCGTCTGCGCCTGCCGCAATGCAACGTGCTCACCATTTCCAAATTCAACAACCAACAGTATCTTGTAGACGTCACTGCCGGCCTATGCGACAAAATAATGAAAGCCTGTCTTGATGAAATAGCTTCGAAAATCCTAAACGAGAACACGCACCCACGAAAACCGAAACAAAATACTGATAGCCACGCCTTACATCCGACTTCGACCAGTATTTTCGGAGGTTCACCGACTCCCGGCGCCACAAAACGACCGCGACAAGGCCCACCGAACTTCTGCAGAACATCGCCGTGCCCTTTCAGCCCTTCCAAAAAATGGAAAAAGGCCTTCTAGGCCCTCTCCCTAGGTCACATGCGCTGAGAACGTGTATTCTTGTAGCCCAAGGGAACATGCCCCGCTTCCCAGAGACCGCCACTCTCCTCAGAGGGGCGGATAAAGATGTGATCACTATGAAGAAGTCGTTACTGAAGCAGTCATCACTGAAGTGCAGATCCGAAACTCTTCATCAACTTCGTTCATAATGAGTTTCGGATCTCTACTTCTGCCGCAGCTTCTGCCGCTGATCTGTACTTGTGCCCCTGAAGTCGAGATCACGGACCGCGGAATGACGTTCACTGGAAATCTCAAGCTGGGTGTCCAACGCTACACCAGCCTGGAGAATTGGTAGAAAACAGCGTTCCAACTCCCAGAGAAAGGGACTAGCGAGCGAATGAAGTAGACGATCGCGGATATGCTAAGTAGGCCGGCGTTGAACATCAGAAATGGGAAAACAGATTCGCTTAGGTCAAGTTCGTGCACCAAAAAAACCAAGCAGGTGACTCCATTTTAGCCTGTGTATGGTGTACAGCCGACAGTGGTTCAGGCCTCCTTGCCACATGTAGAAACGCTGACCTCAACACTAATGTCCAAGCATACCTGCAGCGTGCGGGGGAGCCCTCCAGCTGGCTCACGTCGGTTTTATAGGACGGCAGCTGGTGACCGCAAGTCGCGAGAAGCTCCGACTCTGAGATGCCGAGTTCCACACTCGTTATCTTCTGGGGGTTTTGACCGAAGATCAGTAGTGGACGCAATAGCAGTCTCATGAAAACGTATTTTGTAACCTATAGAATGGAACGACGTGTTACCCAACTCATCTACGAGGTCCTCTCAGACAGTGCAGGGGGCACACAACGGAGAGGCCCTCATCCAAAACTCGTCCACGTGTTGCGCTTTAAGCAATATTACGCGCGTGATGGGCTTTTTCTTTAAACTCCTGGTTATATTTTGGCATCGGGTCGGTACCATCTTAGAGGAGGGTGATGTCACAAACCCTACAAGCGCGCGTTCCTATCTTTCCCGGTTATTTGACGCACAAATTCTGCAAAAAGGAAGATATAAACACACACATGAGCGCTGGGACCAACATTACGCCACACAGCACAGCCAGAAAACAAAGAAGCCACCTCTGGACTCGTTTACGCAACTTAGGCCGTACGGCATGTTTGCTGCGACCGACACGTCATCGCAAACCCAGACCGGTGACCACAGCACAAAAAAAAGCATGCAACGGCATTCGCCGCAGTACGCACGGTGGCGGCGCGGCGACAGCTGCGGAAGCGAAACAGCTGTCGCAGCATCGTAGCGAGTGCTCTACGCGCTTGTTTTTCTCTTTCGTTCTTTTGGATTTCAAGTTACTTTAGTTTGTTTTGGGTTTGCAACACACTGTAGTCCCTATTGGCCGAGTTATTCGGCCAGGAACAAGGGAAACCAGCGGATAAGAGTTCAAATTAACCGTTCTCGATACGGAGGCATTCGAATTATCGGGAGTTTTCCCCCATTGAAACGTACTGGGTTGTGCAAGGACCAGAGTGTCAGCTCGAGTTAACCGTAGGTTCGAATTAACCGAGTTTGAATTAACGAAATTTTGCTGTGATGACCACGCCTTACATACAACGTGGACCACTACGTTCGGAGCTTCAGTGACTGCCAGCTGCCCAAAACACTACCGCCGAGGCCCGCCGGAGTACTGCAGCCCATCGCCGTGCAATCGAGGCCCTCCAAACAAATCAGAAAACAACATCTAGGCCTACGCCACGAGTGGGCAAAGAGTGCATTGTTTAGCCCAAGGCAACATGGGGCGCTATACACAGACGTCCGCCGTTCTCAGGGGGACTGCTGAAGGAGTCACAAATTTCGTCATAAGCGAAGTTGGTAAGAGTTTTGGATCTTGGCTTTACACTCTCATCTGAACTTCAGCCTTTGAAGTCCACATCCCCGACAGCGGATCGGGATTTGTTGTATAGCTCATGCAATGTGTCTAACGGCACATCAGCCAGGATTCCAGGAAGACCACGACATATAGCTAACCCCAGAGGAAGGAACTAATCAAAAAAATCAACAAGACGATAGCGGATATGCTAATTACACCGACAATATACTTAGGTCATGCTACGAAATATTATCTTACGTCACGTTCGCGTACAACAGAGGCCCCAGAAGACTACGCAGGTGACTACATTTGAGCCTGTCTATGGTGCACAGCCGATGATTGTGCATGACCCCTTTCTGTCACGTGTAGAAGACACATACCTCAACGCTAAAATCAGAGATTACTTAGGCGTGCGAAAAAGCCGTTGAGCTTGCTCGCGTACGTATTACGGAACTGCTTTTAAGACCGAGGTGTATCACCTAAGGTGGCGACGACTGACAGTTTTGTCGTCAATACGTTTGTACTTCTGATGCCAGTGAAATTGTTAATGCTTTCAACGACCATTTTCAGTCAGACTTTACAGATGATAATAACGCATGGCCAGTGTTTGATAAAATAAAGAGATACCCCCAGTTGCAGACCTGCGAATTTCCGAGGCAGGAATTTTAAAGCAAAGCTTTATACCTCTATTCCCCAAGGGTCCTTTCGGGACCGTTGGTGTCAACCGAAAACTCCCGCTAACAAATAAAAGAAGTTACTGGCACAGCCAGGAATCGAACTTGTAACTAATAGAGAAACCGTTTGAGAAACCGTTGTCTCATTGTTTGAGCTGTGAGCCCACGCGGACATGAAGAAGGCATGTCGGTGCACTAACCATGCATACCTGCGGGTTTACCCACTGCGTGCTCGATGAATCCCGAGTGATGGAGTCCCGCCACCTCTCGCGGCAATGTGCACTAAGCCCACGACACGTTTAGCGGCTGTGTGCACGCTTTGCACATGCGGTAGGAGTTGCAAAAATTAAGGAAAGTTCAAACAAACGCTGCATCTTGGCAGCTGCATCTAAACAGTACTGTAGTGAAGAATATTAGCTATGCTCCGCAAAAGCATCGGAGGCGTCATTACCCACAATGGGTCATGTTGACCAGTACGAGCAGCGTCATCATCAGCAAACAGACTGTCGGAAATCCTCATCGCCATCGCCTAGAACGACGGGGTTCACTCGGACTGCTTCGCTCGGCTCGTGTCTGCTTCCCTGGTCCGCGATTCCTGACCTCTCGCCTTCAGAAAGATCTTCGGCAATAAATCACCTTTCAAGTGGTGGAGGAGCCGGGGTCACGCCTTAATCCTGGAACTCCGGAGCCGGAAGTTGCCCTCGGCCATGAACAACCAACCAGACCAGAGTACTACGCCCTCATCACCGACGGTGATGTGCTACGGTGCTATGCAGCGAGAACCTCCATTCTTCAACGGAACCGATAATAACGACGCCGAGGATTGGCTGTCCGTGTATGAACGCGTAAGCACTCATAACCGATGGGACGACGCCATGAAACTGAATGACGTCGGCTTCTCTCTGAAGGGCGCCGCCGAGTTATGGTATGGGAACAACAAGCGCGACTGCCGGACCTGGTCTGAGTTCAAGGTAAAGTTCCTTGCGGCCTTTGGCCGTTCAGCGGTGCGCAAGCTTGAAGCGGAGCAGCGTCTGCGTGTTCGAGCACAGCAGGCTGGCGAGAACTTTATTAGTTATATTGAAGACGTCGTGGACCTATGTAGGCGCGTCGACCCATCTATGGCGGAAGGTGATAAAATCAAACATATTTTAAAAGGCATAGATGACGACGAATTCCAAATGCGTTTGTCCAAGGACTTGAGCACGGTTGCCGACGTCGTCAAGCTGTGCTTAAGCATAGTGCCCGTGGTGCCCGGTGGTGCCCGTGACTTGCCTGCCTGGTCTCCGGCCTGCGACCACGCGTTCCATACTTTGCGCCGTCTCCTTACATCGCCACCCATACTTCGACACTTCGACCCTACAGAGCCCACCGAACTTCACACTGACGCCAGCGGAGTTGGCCTTGGGGCTGTGCTTTGCCAAAGTAAACAAGGTTTCGACGAATATGTCGTCGCCTATACCAGCCGCACCCTAACGAAGCCAGAATCCAATTATACAGTTACCGAGAAGGAGTTCTTGGCCATCATCTGGGCGCTTGCTAAATTTCGACCATATCTGTACGGCCTCCCATTTGATGTGGTCACTGACCACCACGCCATCTGTTGGCTGTCTTCTTTGAAAGATCCGGCCGGTCGTCTGGGGCGATGGGCGCTTCGCCTCCAAGAATATGACATACGAGTAAAATACAGGTCTGGTAAGAAGCATTCGGACGCCGACACTCTCTCCCGTTCACCCGTACCTGCTAATCTATCGGACTCTCCGGGTGACCTGGCTTCCCTTGCTGTGACTGACATGGCAGCTGAGCAACGGAAGGACCCATGGATTGTTGCCCTTGTCACCTCGCTCACCAATCATTCCCAAGCTGTAACGACACGCGCTCTCCATAGGCAAGCATCTCACTTTGCAGTACGCGATCACCTGCTTTATTGACGCAACTACTGCTTGGATGGCCGCAAATGGTTGCTAGTGATTCCACGGCATTTGCGGTCCGATGTTTGTGCCTTGTTCCACTCTGATCCCACATGTGGTCATGTCGGCCTACTCAAAACCTATGAACGTTTGCGTCTTCGTCACTTTTGGCGCGGGATGTACAACTTCGTGCGAAAATACGTTCGATCCTGCCAAGATTGCCAACGCCGAAACTCGCCGGTACCTCACCTCTGTGGTCCGTTACAGCCGCTGCTTTGCCCAGTGAAACCATTTGACCGTGTGGGCATTGATCTGTACGGACCGTTACCCATCACAACAGCCGGCGACCGCTGGGCTATAGTTGCCATCGACCACTTGACGCGCTATGCTGAGACCGCCGCTCTACCAGCTGCTACCGCACGGGACGTCGCCTCGTTTCTCCTGCGGCGTTTTATACTCCATCACGGTGCGCTTAAGGAGCTGCTCAGCGACAGGGGCCGCGTCTTTCTGTCTTACGTCGTCGCGGAGCTTCTTAAGGCATGCAGCGTCATCCATCGAACGAGCACTGCCTACCATCCGCAAACGAATGGCCTCACGGAGCGCTTCAACCGTACCCTCGGGGACATGTTGTCCAAGTACGTTGCGTCTGACCATGACAACTGGGACCTTGTACTCCCTTACGTGACGTACGCCTACAACACCGCCATACAAGCGACGACGGGTTTTTCTCCGTTTTTCCTCCTATATGGGCGGGAGCCATCGTGCATGCTGGACACCATCCTTCCCTACCGCCCTGATGTATCCGAGTGCACGCCGATTTCTGAGGCTGCCAAACACGCCGAGGAATGCCGCCAGCTTGCCCGTTCTTTCACCACTGAAGAGCAGGAGCGACAAAAGTCCATCACGACTGGCGAGCCCGCACCCGACTTCGGTCCCGGTTTTCTCGTGTGGCTCTGGGTACCCACCAGGACTCCTGGCCTGTGCTCGAAATTCCTGTCGAACTACCAGGGGCCGTACCGTGTTGTTGAACGCACTTCCCCGGTGAACTACGTCGTCGGGCCGCTAACACCTTCCCAGGATCTCTGACGCCGTGGACGTGACACAGTGCATGTTGCTCGTCTCAAGCATTATTATGACCCGCTCGTCTCGCCATCACCTTGAGTCGCCAGGAAGGCTACCCTCTTTTCCGGGGGTGATTGTAGTGAAGAATATTAGCTATGCTCCGCAAAAGCATCGGAGGCGTCATTACCCACAATGGGTCATGTTGACCAGTACGAGCAGCGTCATCATCAGCAAACAGACTGTCAGAAATCCTCATCGCCATCGCCTAGAATGACGGGGTTCACTCGGACTGCTTCGCTCGGCTCATGTCTACTTCCCTGGTCCGTGATTCCTGACCTCTCGCCTTCAGAAAGAACTTCGGCCATAAATCACCTTTCAGTACTCAAATACGGGGAGAAACCGGAGGCTCGCTGAAAGGGTTAAACGTAAATTCAGGACGAGTAGGCGAGCAATGCAGTGGAAGATAATCAGTGTAAGACTAAGTGACCAGAGCAGAGCAGAGTGATTCATGGGAAAACGCGTGGTAAACACATATAGTGGAAATTAAGAAGCAGAAATGGACGTGGTCAGGGCCTGTATTGCGAAGGCTAACCATTGGTCATTAGGGGAACAGAGTGGATCCCCAGAGAAGGCAAGCGGAGGAGGTGCCGCCGAAAGTTAGAGGGGCCGACGAGATCAGGACGTTCGCGCGGATAAATTGGTCGCGCTTAGCACAGGAGCGGGATAATTGGAGATCTATGGGAGAGGTGTTTGCCCTGCACTGGGCACAGGTAGGCTGCTGCTGCTGCCATAGAGTTTCTCACTAGCTTACCTAGAGTGGAATCTGGCGCTAGCGTCCACGTGATTCGGCGGAAGCGCTCTACGCCTCCATGAATGCCGCCAGAGTGTGTAGTTCGGCCGGACCCGCCGCGGTGGCTCAGTGGCTAAGGCGTTGCGCTGCTGAGCACGACGTCGCGGGTTCGATTCCCGGCCGCGGCGGCCGCTTTTCTGATGGAGGCGAAAAGCAAAAACGCCCGTGTGTACGAGATTTCGGCGCACGATAAAGATCCCCAGGTGGTCAAAATTAATCCGGAGCCCTCCACTACGGCGCGCCTCATCGCCTGCGTTGCGTCGGCGCGTTAAACCCCACAACCAATCAACCAGTTCGGCCGGAAGTTCGGCATGGCATGGCCGGCAATGACTTTGTGGCTACGCAAATTGAGTTTTTGTTTAAAAAATTGCTGCCGAAAGTGCCGCTGTCAACAAATTTGGTTTTGTGTAAGACACTGTGTTCGAGGTCTTATGCTCCAAAACAAATTAGAGGGTTACAGAGAAAAAAAAAGTAGAAGTCCTGCCTTTGGCTCACGCTGCCAGATACAGCGGGCCATCTCGGATATATTTTTAAGTTATTACATTCTTCAGGCTGGGTGAGGTTTTCTTTGATTTTTGGTAATATTTACCTGAAAAATTATTTATATTGTCTAAAGCTGTGTTCTTGCTCCCTATCATTAGTCTCTTTATCGTATGCTACGCGCCTTGGCAGGCGATGCAGCTTTACAGATGCCAGAATGTTATAACCCCGTTGTATTTATTTGTTTTGTCTAAGCAGGTATAAATTAACGTAGAAGTGAAGCCTGTTACCGCAAGTAAGACTTCAAGTACGCACGCAAAGCATTATGAAATTGCATGAATGCTTCAAATGGCAAATAAATACTGGCTTGTCGAGTTGCTATGTATGTTGCCCCATTGCACCTGCCAAGGCAGTGCATGCTTCAAGGAGTAAGTAAACGCAGCGGCGGCGACGAGCGATGCAAAAATCATAACTGAATGTGTGCTGAAAACGGATAGTGAGGACTAGCGAAGCTTATTTAGTGGCTGTAGTGTGGGCGGCGGCGGCAAGCGGTATGAAGCGGTATATAACAGGCCGGTGGGACCATCGCTCGCTTTTTGCCGGCCAGAAGCAGCCCACAAGCGAGCGGCAGCGGCGATACAGTGAACTGTAGCGACGAGCGACAACGACAGATTACATTGGTGGCAGTGTATTAATTTTTTTCGCTTGTCGCTGTCACCCAATGCACTCTCCTGTTGTACCTTTTAAGTTACGTTTTCGGCGTCGCTTGTCGCCGTGACTGCATGTGGTCACCCCTTCATCTTAAGAAACTCGCCGCTAACGCGAGCACATGCGTTAAGTGCTAATCACGGTGTTATTTACACATATCTGAGATAGCCATTGAATGCCAGAAAATGGCATCCCGAAGACGGTAAAGCATACCGAAAACAGAACTAACAAGCACTTCCGAGCCGAGAAGCCTAATTCATAGCCCTTTGTGCTAGCCACTTGCTACCAATCCGTTTCGCACACTACCCACAATTCCCATGTCGGCGTGCGATCGCAGCGACACTTTCCGCTGTAGGTAATATTGATAAACTCTATGGCTGCTGCTGCTGCTCCTCCTCCTGCTTCTGCTGCTGCTGCTGCTTCTGAAGATGATGATACTGATGGTGATCGTGATGATGATTATGATGACGATATTGATGATGATGAAACCAACTCATGGCATCCTAAATCTTCTCCGTCTATGCAGGCGATCTCGTTGCCTACATCGGAGGCGCCATACACGTAGAAGTGAGATCGTCTAACACCGGGTTCCAGGTTAATTTATTTTATAAAAATGTTTCCACTTATGTGCTTCCCCAATACAACTCAACCAACCAACGCTCATGAATCATGTATTGACGTAACCTTAGCAAAGGCTACATCTCTGAAGTAATAAAGGGTGTGGTTAAGTGCATGTCGCTTGTCCCTGGTTTCACTATTTGTAGAGCCATTTGAGCGAATTTAAATGACGTCGCATGGGTAATTGTTGTGGTGGCCATTGAGAGCTTCGCTTTCAAGCCACATTCCCAGGGTGGATTGGCGCGCAATTTTTTGCTACTGTATTTGAATGTACGGAAATCCCCTGCCGCAAAACAAACACCAAACGCTTTCTTAAAAAGATATGCCGGTTGGCCCTCTAAATTTCTGACTGTTATATTTCCCACATCAATGTGCATGGGTAAATTGCCTGACGACTGGAAGGTGTCAGTGATAAAAACCACTACACAAGCATGGTAGCAAGCATATTATTCTAATATTTCTCCCGGTAGCTCTAACGAGCACATGCTGCAAACTTCTAAAGCAGATCATTCACAAGCACTATAGCCTTTTCCTCGATACCCATTCAATTCTGTCTCACACCCAGCATAGCTTCCGGCGCGGTTTTTCCACAATAACCAAACTTGTTGAAACTACTAATGATTTCGCTTCAGTCATAAACGAACAACCTGGAGATACGCAATTTTTCTGGATTTAGCGAAGCCTTTCGATAAGATTTCCCATCATAAGTTACTCATCAAACTCATGGATCTTCTAAAAAAATCCCAGCTCTGCAATTGAATTAGTTATTTTTTCCAGGTTCGCAAGCAATATGTATAATACAGAGAAACTACTTCAGAATTTTTGGAATGTGTGCTCTTGCGTACCACAAGGTTAAACAGTCAGCCTATTATTATTCTTGATCTTTATAAATCATGTTTTAGACCAATGGGACGTTTATATAAGACTGTATGCAGGCGACTGTGTTATATATTCTGTAATTAAGTCCCCCAGAGATAAATTAAACTACACACAGAACTAGGTAAAATAATGCAATGGTGATATCAGCCCCATGTCCGTAAATTTTAAAAAATGTGCTACTACAAAAGCACCCTCTTTGTCTTAACTGCACCGCTGATGAAAATACTTTAAAACGGTTCAAAGAGTTCAATTACATCGGTATTATCATATCCGATGAGCTACGTTGTGGCTAATATATTGATTATATATCCAGCAAAGCAATGCCGACACTTTACTATTTTAACGGATAATCACGTAGAGCTTCAAGGGACACTAAGCTCCTAGGCTCCTATCACATAAATTTCTTCTTGTACCAATTCTCGCTACGCAATTATAATCTGGGACCCCACATTGCTGTTTATCTTCGCAAAGTAGAAAGGGTACAAAATTGGGCGGTGAGGTTACCTTGAACAGTTACCGAGTAACATCGGTTTCTCAGCCAGTTGGCAGAGCAGGCTTAAAAGAAAGTTCAGCCCAAAACCGCATTTGTCACTGGCTTTTTATGTTCAAATTGGTTAAAACGAAGCTCGGCAGCAGAACATCTCATTATGTTGAGGTTTTCTCAGGGTATGCTACATGGCAATGAGACGCGTTCAGGTTAACACCATTGAGAACAGAAACAATGTATTTAATTACTTATTTATTCCTCGAACCATAATAGATTGATATGACCTAAATGCTAATATAGTTGCAGAAGGCGACATTGAAATATTCCAGACTCATGCTGAACTTTGAAATTGCTATTATCAGTGTACCAGTGCTTCAATTTTGTTCTATTGGTTAGTGGATGACTATGCGTACCTACATTTCTGAACACATCTGAAGTGTTGATTCCAATCCATGTTCCTCACGCTGTGTGGTAAACGCACTTTTGTTTAATCTCGAGGCAGTGCTAGGGGGATCGCTGTATTGTTTGCACTTAAGTACTCTGACTCTGTTTAGATGTTTCTTAACCTAAACGTGTGCACATGTATCTATGTACTAAACACGCTGGCACAACCCCTTTCAATGGGGCTAGCAGTACTACTAAATAAATAAATAAAATAATGCGCTAGCGAATAGAGGACGACAAGAACCTCCGAACACGAGTTGCCAAGTTCCGCCCAGGTTATTGAGGCTGTGTTTAGACCTCAATAGGGCCACGCGGACACAGTAGAAACCTACTGCGTGTGTATTTTGTAACCTATAAAATGGAACCAGGTGTTAGCCCACTGATCTGCGAGGTGGTCCTCGACAGTGTCTCGGGCACAATATAAGAAATATCGCTGCCCGCAGTAGTCCACTTGGTCCGTCTATTTTCGCACGGGGTCGATGCCTTCTTAGCGGGCGGTGATGCCGCGGCCCATGGTAAGCCCGTGTTTCTATTTTTTCTTTTATATGCACCGAGAATATCTTCTTTGATAAAGAGAGTGGTTTCCCCGGTCATCAATAAACTAGAATGTGCGTATTTGATTGTCAAATCGTAGGTCTAGTTGAATGATTCCAGAAGTAAACATTGAAGAAAGCTTAGTAAATATCGTGTACACGTTGTAGGATGTATACTGTAGCGCAAAACCCCGATGAATAAACAGGGTGGCAAGAACCATTAAGAATCGCCATCTTTATTCAGCCACTTCGTAAGATACCCACCCCTGTGGCTCAGTGGCTAAGGCGTTCTGCTGCTGAGCTCAAGGACACACGTTTGATTTCCGGCCACGGCGGCCGCTTCTCTGATGGAGGCGAAATGCAAAAATTTAAAGCCGTTTTACTCAACATGAATGCTGTCGCAAGTGCAGAGCAGTGGTTCGCCATAATAGGCTGCGGCGCCGTTCTCCCTACACCGTTACCACCCACTACACTCTTCGCCTCCCTGTCTCACTCCTTTCTTGATGATCTGAATGCCAGTTTGTCCAATGCAAATAAAAATTTCCCCTACACAGTGCATGCGTTCCCTGGCTAGAACAGCGCGAGAGGGGTCTCTCACGTTCCGGCGCCCTACTGTGCAGTTGGGAACGAGTCGTATTCGGCGTCAATGTTTTCGCTTACTATTATAAAAACCTGCCCAACCGGCGTTCTGAAATAAATGGATGCAAGGGCTGCCGGTTATATACAAAGCGTTTGACTTAATTGTAACTGCAGTTTTCTTTACGAGTAAAAAACAGGAGATGTACGACAAGCGCCAGCGGTTCAGAAGTTTTGAATGGTTCTGACCTTATAACCGCTTAGTTTTCGAAGAATGTGGGTTAATTACGCCGTTGCACCCTGGGGCACTACTTGGGTCAGGTATCTCGCAGCGCCGCTGATTCCGGTAGTTGCTTGACATGGTGACAGTGAACGAGCTACGATGACAAGGCGGACCCCTAAAGTGCTCCGCACTGAGAATGCCCGTGTGTTCGAGATTGCGGCGCACGTTAAAGATCCCTAGGTCATAAAATAATTCCGGAGCCCTCCAATACGGCGCGCCCTAAAACTGTGCGTATTATTGGTGCCATATACCCCATAATCAGTCGTTCATCAATTTCGGAAGATAGGTTATGGTTACTTGTTGTTATTTTGCGAATTGAATAAGGTATACTCCTGAGTCTCAGATGAGTGCGAAGCATTTCTTTCCTGTTTTTGTTTACACTAAAAGGAAAGACTTGTCGTGTAGATATTTAGGTTATTGCGGTTGCCCTTTCTGGCAATGTAAGGTTGGTTATTGTGTTGCACAATTGTACCTCTTGATATGTTTTCAACCACGCGTCAGGGCAGGAAGCATTTCTTCCTGAGCGTTAAGTTTCATCTACACCTCCAAAATGTGATGAGGCTAATACAAGTATGTATTGGTCAGCACTCTTTGGTGAATTATTTTACAAATAATAAAGTCTTTGCCAAACCTAACAACAATTTTTTTACATTTTATGACTGCCGTTTTAGTCATACCGGCAATTTTCAACAAAGCATCAGCAACGGGTAGCGATGGATCAATATTTTATTACTCTGCTGGTAGCTAGAGTAAAGAACTTAAAAACCAGGTGTCTTTGATTGCACGTTCAAACCAATCCCTCTAGATGGTATATGATTGCCATATAAAAATGTCCAGTCGAACCAGGGCACCAACATTATTTTTGGCACGGAATTCTTATGCGTGATTTGAAGGAGAAGGGATAACAGCGTCACCGGGCGACACCAATCGGTCACCACTCTACTACTACATCGTACTTGCCCTGCTTCGTCGCCTATGTGCCTTCGTAATTTCGGGTGAATATTTCTACAATCTGGCTGTCGGCATTTGACACAGAAATTTCGCATTACCACAGGTCTCCATGCCTTTGGGGCACGGGTTCTATTACAGTGCCGCCGTGTCTTCTCACGTTTTACAATGCCCTGACGCATGCGCGAGCCTAACACTTGTTTTCCTACAGGGTGTATCTTAAGCTATTTTGCCGGTAATGCCCTACCTCCCACTTGAGAGACCCGGGTTAGGTACTCAAAAAAACTCCAGCGCACCAATTTGTTTTTCAACTTCATTTCTGCGATTTATTGAAAGTATTCTTCAAACGCAGTGTGCCGAAATTGGGCCATTTTACGTCTTCATTAGGTCCAAATGGGAGGCGCATTTCTCTACGCAGTTAACCCACTTTCTACTTTCGCTTTATTATTTTAGTAAAGCAACCAGAAAGAAGCAATGCAGCTGCCGCTTCGACACTGCACCTGCGTTTGTTGGCGAAAACGCCAGATGACCGCACACAGCGTGTTCGTGCTTGCTAGAATCTGGAGCATGCAGGAGGATGCGCCATCACGCCATTTTCGAGGGTCAGCAATTAATACACACTCTTGATAAGTTCCTTCAGTGGATGCCTGTAGAAAACCAGTACGCCACAAAAAGCACGTGGCAAACGTTATATTTAGAGTGTTCTTTCATTACTTGAGCTATGTAAGAAAGTACAGAAATTTCACAGAAAGTGAGGACGAACTAATAGTCTTCCAACCATGTCGCTGAATATAGGAGCGACCATATACTAATTCATGAAAGTGGCCCTAAAATATTGTATTTAAACCTAACGCTTTGAGAAGCTTGCCATGCAATTGACAAGTTACTGTGGCCCGTGATTTGTTATTTAAATGTTGCTGATTGGATCCCACTCCGGCTCTAGGTTCTGGGCACCACATTTACAAGCATTAAAGAATAAATAAGCTACCTACAACAATCCAAGCTACTTCCGTCCTCGTGTTCTTAGAGATATCTTGTTTGATGCCCATTTCTATATAGGTACGTACTTACGTACGTATGAATGTATGTATGTATGTATGTATGTATGTATGTATGTATGTATGTATGTATGTATGTATGTATGTATGTATGTATGTATGTATGTATGTATGTATGTATGTATGTATGTATGTATGTATGTATTGTGAGCAACAATATGTTACCTGTTACCCTGTGTATAGATCACCTGGCACTTTATTTTCTCATTACCGTTATCACGATCATTTCATACATGATCTGCTTCTGCTAACAATCCACATCGTCATTCCCTAGCTTCTGTGCTCTGTGCTGCCGCTCCAAATAAACACCCTGTGTGGACCATCTCCGAGGCGTTTGCCGTCTCTCCTTGGCGTGTCCCTCAAGTGTTGGAGGTGCTTTTCGGCTACCGGAGAAACGTTTTGACTACCGATATCTGGCTTTTATAGTTACGGAAGACACATTTGACTGGCTCACTCGCATTTGTCGTAAAGTAACCACAATGCACCATACTCTAGTCCTTATTATTTGAGATGTTCTTGTATTTATTCGGGGCTTGCATAGCAGTGCACACCGAAATTATTGGGAAGCTCTCTTTTAAAAGCTTTGGTAGAAGAGAAATAATGGCGAATGCAATGCAGAAGATATAGATAAATAGGCAACAAAGAAAAAGTTTTCAAGTAAGTTCTGAAATTCTCTAACCAGTGAGTGAATACGTCTATCTGGACCAGGTTCTCAGTTCCATACAATCATGAGCAGACACTTGCACAATGAAATATGATGGGGCTGTGCTCCGATTAAAAAGTTCTCTAAAATTACGGACACTCAGATATAAAACTAGCACAATTTTTAATTCGACTACCGTAACAAATTCAACACGTTCAAAGTTAGTGAAATGCATTACGCGTGCTGTTTTTTGTGTCTTGCTTGCGCAATCTTGTTGTATTATAAAAGCGATTTTTTGAATTGCTGCCACGCTCGAATCAGTGAATATTTATTGTAGGCAATCGCTTAGTTTTTTTCTCTTTTACTGGTCTGCGTTTTTGCGAGGCACGCCGATTTTGATATTGCGCGTATTGATATTGCGAGAAATTTGGGAAAATATAGTTTGGTCGTATTATTCGCCCAGATAGGCAATCAAGACGTTTCTACTATATGCTCCAGAGACAAGGGATGCATTTCGGTCACGAAAGTTTTCTAAACTTGCAGAGTAAGTAAATAGAATTATGAAAGTAAAAAGTGTTACGTCTTTTTAATACCTCTCACAGTTTTATCTCAGCAATATATCCAATATATTGGACGTTGGGATGCTACCAGCTCTCTTTTTCCCGGCGCTCATGTAATGATGTTCAAGAGACACTACGCTGAAACTCTTGTGCGAAGATCTTTTAACACAAAAGGGGCAATATTTTATGAAAGATTTGGGCCTTGCGTTCACTTCCTGTGGACGTTTTTAAAACATTTTATCTCCTCTGTATAGAAAAAAAGTCGACATTTGGTGCAAAAGAACTTTTCTCTCCTGTCGCAATCCTTTAGTCTCTAACTGGTAGCGTTGGTAGTGTCTGCCGGCCTTAGGAAGTGGCTCGGGCTCTATTATTGGGGATTTCCAGGAAATAGCCAAGCCATGCTTTGATTGCAGATAACACTCGGCTTCGCCCTTATTCTCTGTTTCGTCCTTATTCCTCCCTGAATTATCGAAGATCTCAGCAAACGTTTGGCGAAATTCACAAAATTGCTTCAGCCATCTTATCAGACACGTGAGGGCGCTCTCCTAATAAAAAACAAAAGGAACGTGATATCGCTCAAAAGCCGCTAAATACCAACAGCACTCGTTTGCGTTTGATAACGAGGCAAGCGCAAAAGCTCGGTCAAAATGTCTGTGTTAAGTACTGGCATCCAAAGCATTGAACATGCAAAATTAAAAGAAGCGCAGAACAGAGAAAGCGCTCAAATAGTTTATATTTTGTATTCTGCGCGTTCGCTGTTCTACTAAGTATATTGGAGAATGAATCGAAGATGTGCCGGGAAAGCAATTATAAATACCATAAACAGTTTTTACGTCTTCGACCGGCACCGTTGGATGCCACGGCGCTGAACGCCACCATTTTGGTACAGTTTTGGCAGGAATGTGAGCATGTACTTTCACCAGTTCTGCCTAGATGGCGAAAGCAGGTGTACAATTTATTGTACATTGGGGTTTTATGGGGATAAATGCCTCGTTATTAGAGTATCAGCTCATCCCCTATTGTCGAATATATTGGACAAATCCTCATAGCAGGGTCTCACGAGGGTATCAGAGCACTCATACAACACTTCTGTTGTTTCTGAGTTATTTATAGCCGCGTTTGCTTAGTAGGAGGAAAGCATGATCGGTTATTTTAGTATTGAATTGATTTCCTTAGTTTTTCTCCCCCGAAAATGTATCTTTGAACTATTACAGCAACTAGGCTCATTTTTGAAATTCTCCCGGGACGTATTTAGTCCAGATGCACAGCACATGTGCTCCAGATACACAGGAGGAAGGTCACGAGTTTTTATAGGATTTTTATTTTGTACAATTTTGTTATTTTTATGTTCGTTTTGTGAGGCGGTGTACAAAGAAGATGCAGCTTTCGTATTTGTTATAACTACTGTGTGTTTCCTTGTGGCTCTTTTTTTAGAGCAAAGCTCTTAGTAAGTTTCTGACATAAACCAAAACACAGAGGAAGGACCCTGAAGTTCTCGCTCAAGACGTACTGCGCATGCGTAATGCTAATAAGCCGAACAGAATACAGCTGAGAATTCGTTTAAAAAACACTAAACGAGGACTAACCCTTTCGGCCCACGCATCGTTATATACGATATGAACTAAAATACTGTTATCCAATTGAAAACAACACCAAAAGAGCTGCTTCTCTGCGAAATAGTTCTTGTAAAAGGACTCTACCGGAAAATATCAACATTGTTCGTTTTTTTGGGAAAACAACCTTAGAAAGACGAAGGCATGGTAGTGAAGGCCAAACTGCCGTCATGGTGATCCGAAAACCTAAGTCTTAGTTTGATCACATCGCTGTAAATTCGGAAATATTTGCACTACCAGCCTTTTTGTATATGTGTGCAACATTTTAGCAAAACAGGGAGAATAAGTTGTCTGTTCTAATTCTAAATTTTAAGTTCCTGATGACCTAATTTAACGGCAGGCTTTTAAATCGCCAATTTATTACATTACAACTTCAATTTTTTGTTTGTAAGCCCACGGGTCCAGATATAAACAAACACAGAAAAAAAGCGTTTTTTATGGGAAGAAAACTTCAGGGCTAGAAGGCCTTAACCGCATCACGAAGGATGAGGGGCCTGTTAACGATGGCAGCCCCCCCCACCCCCCCCCCCCCCATGCCACTTCGTTCCTGGTATAGATTAAGTTTGCAGCTGCTCTTGAAGAGGGGTGACGTGGGGTGAGGTCGAGGGTATGCATCTGGTGAGCCAAGACCCAGCAGTTGTCGCCCAAGATGCCGAGTGTTGCCAGAGAAGCCGGGTGCGAGCGACCAGCCCGCTGAGAAAACGAAGTATATTTCATTCCCTCCAGCATCAGCATGTGTAGTGGTTTATTACAGCTGCATTGTACATCCACTTTCGCAGCGCTGCATGGCGGCCCTTTTTTTGTTTAAAAAGTGCGTTCGGCTGATTGTCTTCATGTTTCATTAAATGACCAACTGCCATATCTTTGTCACGTATGCATCGCAGAGACAAGTTCAAGTGTGACGCGGATAGTCTAATTAAGCAATATTTTGATATGTTTTAGTCATATTTTTTCGATTTTCCCCGTGGCTGCTAGCCATCCGCTATCAGCCGTACTCATCAAGCGTCGCCGGAATTACGTCATCGCTCACACCCGGAAGCAACGACTGAGGCGCCCAATATGTGAGGCGCAACGGAACTGGAGTGTAAAAAGGGCCAGAAAGATACTACGGCGTATATGAAAGAAAGAATGCGCGTTTTCAGCAGGTGCCACGCCTGCGCAGTGACGCACTTTCTACGCAATGCCGGTGGTATCATGTTCGGCCAACATGGTCGCCAGCCGTCCCCAAAACTGAAGGCATCGCAACAGAGTGCGTTTGCAGCGGAAGACAAACATTTTAAACTGCCGGTAATTTACGCGCCGAAGCCGCACAGGATGGGAGCCCCGCCGTAGTCGAAGTCTCCGGATTTATCCCGATGACCTGATGATCCTTAAAGTACGGTGCAATCTCGGCAACCGAGCGTTTTCTTAGCTGTTTACATCACGAAAACTGCGGCAGCGGCCTTTATTGGAACCCACGTCCTGCGGCTCAGTAGCACGACACCGTGCCCTCGGATCCAACACGGCTTGGTTTACACTTGAAGTGATGCCTCAAGCACGACATTGTTTGAACAGCCACAATAGGGGCAAACATTACCGGAAGTGTCTTAGAATAAGATAGGCAAAGGTGATCGGTGGAACTGAAATAAATCCTATGTAGCGTGTAATCGCACCAATTAATAAAGTACTTTTAGATATATTCCCACGTTTCTGGCTCAGGTTGACGCATTCTTTGGAAAACAACACATGGCGCCAAGTGGTTATAAGTTAAAAATAAGCCTAAAATAAGTAAGGATGTCCTCATATAGAACTGTCACGTGACAGTGCTCGGCATGCCAATAACGACAAGCGGTAGAGCCGATCTGCCAATCACTAAAATACGCAAAATGTTTAACCCTTTGCCCGCACTATAAAGCGCCTAACCAAGAGAAGAGCCGGAATGCGAAAGGAAGAGATGCGTCGTGCAGCCAGTGAACCTACCATACCACAAACCTGACTACAGGGAAGGAAACCAAACCAACACCTTCAACAGTTCATCGTATAGGGCACCTTAAACTTCGCAGTTTTCGCGTCGAGACAAACTGACAACCACTGGTCCTCCAAAATAACAAGTGTGGCAAAGTGTGCGATTTTAGGGTTGGTGTGCAACGTGGAGTGTCGGAATGACCCAATGGCCAACGCCTCATCTGAGAAAGCGCGGGAAAGTGGAAATTACGGGCGGGACCGACGATTAGAGAGAGAAGAAGACGGAGACTCGCGAAGGAGGAACGGAAAAACAACCGAGCTGCTCGTTCCTGAGTTCTCGGATGTCCGTGCCAGCGAGTGGAACAGGCGCACCTCTCGTTCCTAAGGTCTCGCACCTCCGCTCCAGGGAGCGGGCCTGGCGTACCCCCTGTCATTATCACCAGCGTATCTACGCCCACTGCAGGGCAAAGGCCTCTCCGATTATTCTCCACTTATGCCGGTTCTGTGCTAACTGCCACCAATTTATCGCCGCAAACTTCTTAATACCATCTGCCCATCTAACTTTCTGCCGCCCCTACAACGCTTGCCTTGTCTAGGGATTCACTCTGTTACCCTTAATGACCAATGGTTATCTTGCCTTCTCATTGCATGCCTTGCCCACGTCCATTTCTTCGTCTTAATTTCTACTAATATGTCCTTAACCCCCGTTTGTTCCCTGGCCCACTCCACTCTCTTCTGGTCCCTCAATGTTACACCTATGATCTTCCGCTACATTTCGCACTGAGTCGTTTTAAATTAAAGTTAAACCCACCTAGTGAGCCTCCACGTTTCTACCCCGTAAGTGAGTACCGGTAGGATGCAGCTGTCATACACCTTCTTCTTCAGCGACAATGGTAGGCTGCAGTTCATTATCTGATAATGTCTGCCGTATGCACTCAACCCCATTTTTATCCTTATATATATATCTGCGTCATGGTTGGGATCCGCGGTCACAACTTGGAAGAAATATATATATTCGCTTACCACTGCTAGTGCCTCGCCACCTATCTCAATTCGCTGTGCTGTCCCGGATTATTGATTATTACTTTGGTTTACTGCATATTAATTTTCAGGCCCACGGTTCTACTCTGTTCGCCCAGTGCGGAAAGCATGCTTTGCAATTTGTCCCCCGAGTTACTTAGCAAGGCAACGTCATCAGCAAATGTGAGGTTAGTGAGGTGTTCTCCAGTAACCCTTACTACCACCGGTTCCCAATCCAACGTTCTGAATACTTCTTATAAACATGCTGTGAATAACATTGGGGAGATTGTGTCTCCTTGTCTGACGCCCTTCCTTATAGGCATTTTACTGCTCTCCTTATGGAGGATGATGGTAGCTGTGGATCCATTGTAAATATCCTCTAGTATTCTTACATAATGCTCTCCTACCACCTGGTTCCGTAATGCTTCAATGACTGCTAGGGTTTCGACCGAGTCCAATGCTTTTCATAATCTATGAAGGCTATATATAGGGGTTCAGTATACTCATCGCACTTCTCTATCACCTTGATTGATCGTGTGAATATGATCCATTGTTAAATAACCTTTACGCAACCCTGCTTGTTCTTTAGGTTGACTGAAATCTAAGGTTGCAGAAATTCTGTTAGCGATTACCTAGGTAAGTACCTTGTATACGACTGGGAGTAAGCTGATCGGCCTGTAATTTTTTAAGCCCTTCATTTCACCTTACTTATGTATTAGTAATATGCTCACGTTTCCTCAAGATTCCGGTACACTTGGGGTTATTAGCTATTGCATACACAGGTTTGGCAGTTTTCAAAGTACAAGTTCTGAGCCATCCTTCAAGAGGTCTGCTGTTATCTGATCTTCACCAGGTGCTTTGACCGTTTCATTTCTTTCAAAGCCTTTCTTACTTCTTCGGTCGTTACTGGGGGGATGTCTGTCGCCTGTGAACTATTTTATCGTTCGGCACTATACTGGATGTCCCGGCTGCTATAAAGATCCCTATAGAACTCCTCGGCTACGAAGACTACTTTATCCATATTTGTGATGACATTGCCTTGATTGTCGTTAAGTGCATACATCTAATTTTTCCAAACGTCAAGTCGCCTCTTCGCTGCTTTCAGGCTACCTCCGTTCTTTACAGCGTATTCGATCCTAAAGAGCACGCCACAACCCCCGTGCCCGCATGCCTCGCGGCGTAAATTCGATCCTGGGAGCCTGATAGCGTGTGCACTCGAGGCGTGTCATCAACGCAACCCGACGCCGTGTGCGCTCTGCGGCGTAGGCCCGAAGTGTACCAATGCATGAGTGTCTCACCCGGTAAGCGATCCCAGAGGCATCCGCACCTGGACCGGGGTGGGGTGAGCGGCCAGCGGGATATTTTCTGTGAACTTTTTTTCCGCAACTTTCCGGTTGCCCTGTGAGGAAGTCACAAGTGTGCTGTTTCGGTGTGTTTTTGCGTATTCTGAAATACAGGTGATGGTGATGGGTGGTGTCGGAATAAGTCGTTAGGTCTGGAGCGAGGTGATGGTTGGACCTCTGACCTTTACAACAAGACAGATACCACAGACCAATCTAGATTTCAGGTTTTACTCTTGAGCTTCCCTACCGTCTCTTTACCTCCTTTTATTCAACCCGAATTCATTCTTCCTCAACGAGAAACTTCACTCTTTCTATCTTTCTGTTAGCAAAAAAGCAAGAACGCCCTGACCGACAAGCATATAACTGAATAATAAATTAATAACTTTCACACTGTCTTCTTGCACAAACTGACCAACGGGGGCCCAGCAGCCGCTACGTACATTTCGCCTTCACAGCTTAGGCCTCAGCACCACAGTGGGCCACTGCCTCTCCTGGCCCAGGTTGATAAAAACTCTTGCTGCTAGTCTTCCTCTCTTTGCTGACCATCAGTGCTCATTAAGCCCAGATCATAAATGCAGCGACACCGTTCCAAAACGCTCCATGGGCGTCTAAGTAGCGCTATCGCGTGGTACATTTTAAGAGGTTAACGTAGATATAATCCTCAACCTTTCTGTTTTTTTCTGTTTTGCTGTGCTAATGCATACCAATAAAAGCTTTATGTGGCTATTTTCTTATAATTTTCCATGTTTATTTTTTTATTCTCGCCTTTTTACGAATACTTTTCACAAAATATTTCTATCGGTTAAACCCACCAATTGTGCGTTTATGTGAAAATACAGGTCGCTACACGCTTGGAGCTGTGGAGTACTTCGCAAGGACTGCCGCAAATAAAAGTAGAAAAAGTCGGTGCGTTTTAACCTCAACGCACGTGATGCATATTTTCCTATAAAACCAAAAGAGGTATGAGAGGATTTTATGGCTATGTCGCTGGGATGCGCCCGCACCCGAAAGCTGAACTCTTGTTCGACGGACAAATGTCGTCCGGTCAACAGCCATCCCGAACACGCGCGCAATTAAGAGTTCGCTGACAGAAGCAAGCTATAGTAAACAGATACCAGCGAGGAGTCCATCATTAAACATTTTCAGAATATCCTGACCCTGTTTGTCTAGTTCACGACAGAAGCAGCGCTGCGAAACCAAGAAGTGACACCGCTACTGCGGTGATGACCTGGTGATACTACGAATAAAGAGAAGCAAATTAAAATACAAAAATATTCTGTTACTGCGATTGGTGTAATATTATAATGATTATTATAATTACAACTATTCTAATCATTATAAAAACAAAATTTTGAGTTTTAGGGCAACCTTCAATGTTATTGGCACAATGTATTTAAATAGGGCCCGAGCTTTTTTAGTTTTTATGCTGATAGGCTCGAATTTATTCGGAAATAGGCGTCCTTGCACGCAAGTAGCTTTGGTAAATATAACGTCAAACAGAAAGTACAAATTACAAGCTTTGGTTTGATGGCGAATTGGCAGCAATATACATATCAAAGAAAATATTTCGTGAAACCTAAGTCAAAGATTGTCATTTTAAAGAAAATGGAGTGCCTAACGTTTGCTTTACCAGGCTGCGGCACAGAAAAAAATTGTTTTTGCAAAGTACAGATTGCTCAAAATAAAGAAAACAGTAAAATATACAAGACTGCGAGAATAAAAAAAATTAAAACTGACACCGAACATGAAAGTTTATAAAACCTAGACGCTTCGGTTCCCGTACGGGAGCCTCGTTTACAGTAAACTGAGGGCGAAAGACATCCGATTTAGGTTGGCTTCAAGATGTTATGTAGGCAACGTGCGTACACGCGTGGGAAATTGTCGGCATTGCAATTGTGTGTCCGCGGTCTGGACTGTCCCTAGTTCCATATAAAGCCTCTCCTATCCTCCACCTTTCCCAGTTTTTCGGATTGGAGCAGTCTATTTAATGACGAGTTTCTTCAGCGGTTTCGCCCCGAGAGTTAAATTAGGTTTTGCTTTCTTACGTCATACATCAGCTATTTGAGTCTTTGCGCAAATTGTCTATCCCGACGACATAGATTCGATCGTAGTCTCCGCAGGCAATGCTGCAGATAAGGCCAGGGGATTTTTACCCCTTTAGTTTGTCTTTCACGTTCACCAGTGAGTGCCTAACTGGTGCGTTGGTAACTGCGCTATTCTACAGTGTTTAGACGTTCAACACGCGGCAAGTGTTCACTAATTTTAAGTCTTTCTTTGATCAATTTTATTAGTTGGTGCCGGTTTCAATATTTGTCATGCGTTCTCCCGACCAGACCGGCCTCCATCTATCTCTTGATATCATGGCTCCAATTATAAACAATCTAAGAAAACATAAACCGCATTTCGCTTTGGCAAATTGTTCCCAGAACGAGTAGTATTGCATACGGGAAAAAGGCAGCTTAGGCAACTTAGTTGGCCGACAATCACGTTCTCAGTAGACCCTTCGCAGACGTACCGTAGCCAAGTGCTCCCTGACAACTTGAAAAACGTTCGGCCAACAGGGTTGAAGTATCTATTAGATGAAGTACAAATATTGCAGTGCAGCTGGATGGCCCGTTCCACAAAGAGAACCCCCAAAAATTATGACCGACATTGCGGTTTCTCCAATTACGTTATTTATTCTACAATTGGGAATAAATATATAGAAACGACGAAAGCTAAGTCCGGGTTCATCCCACCTCCAGTCATTATATGAAGGCGTCAGGAATAAATTCACTACAGCGGTCTCCCTAACACTCCTATACAAAACGTCGACAGATGATATCAGTACAAGCCCAAAAGATCTATGCCAAACGATCTAGATGTGAATTGCACTTGTGGAATGCGAAGAAGGCAAACAAATCATTTCGGCGATAATTGTTGGATGTTAATGGCGCAAGGCCAACTGATGTACAGACCTCCAAAACAGTGGATATGTGTGAGGGATGAAGACGTAGACACTAAAATCGCTCAATAAGAATGAAAGTAAAAGCAATCGATGATTATGTGAATTGCTGGTGTAGAAGGCAAGGTTGGAAATATGGGTGGTATAAAATTTGGTCAAAAAAGTATTTCTTTTAAATATCTAAAAACACGCATGACAGACAACATAGGGTAATCAAACAGGAAAATGCTGGGTGCAGTAGGCTGTGGAGTCTTTGTGAGAAGTATGCGTAGTGTTGTGTGAAGGGAGTTTATGAGTGAGCGAGTACGTGAACTACAGATAGGGCCTCTGCGCACTTGGTGCACAAGGGTTTTGGAAATCCAGTGAGCAGAAAAGAGTGTGTTGCTTGTGTGTGCCCTATCCGTAGCCTAGCAAAGGCAACGTCTGTGTGCCTATTGCGTGTGTAAGTGGTGTATGGTCCCAGGTGTGATTTTATTACTCGTAATTGGTTGTATGATTGTTCACTCTAGTGTGTTTGCAGTTTTTGTGAAGTTGTTACCTGATGTGTGGCTTCATGTTCATGTAGGGTACTGGTGTTATGTCTACGGCATTTTAAGAGTGTAGCAGCAGCGGCCATTTTATTCTCGGTATTGTTACCGGCTCTCCCAGAGTGGCCAGGAACCCAGCATATTTTTATGTCGAGACTTGAGGCATATGCCGATGTAACAGCCGGAAAAAAAGATTGGTTACATAACTTTTGAACGCTTTTAGACGAAAGTGCACTTACAATGCTTAGACAATCCATATACACAATGGAGTTTAAAATTTGGTGTTAGCAAAATGTCATCTAAAGCAATTAGAATACAGTGTGCTTAAGCCTTGAAAATGCTACTGTAAAATTAATCCCTTTACACACACTAAAGCTCCCTAAGAGTGCAGCACAAGACACAGCTTTAGCCGTCTTTGATGCGTCACAGTAAAACTCTGCCTACTAGCACTTCTCCTGCAGAGAGACAAAGCGTGGCATTATACCCACTCTTGGTGCCCTCTTTTGGTATGTTTCCTAAAAAAATGGTCACAAGACACAGGCCGGACTTCTGAGGTGCAATTTAATCAATAATTGGTGCATTGTGAAATCCTGAAAAGGGGACTGTTAGCGCAGAAGCTTCTTCTCTAACTGGAGAGGCAACGGCATAAAAACAGATAGATGGTTGGAAAAGAGTTGCCATGTGGATGTATTATAAATGGTTGAATGAAAGGGATGATTTGTCATAAACATAATGTTTAAGGCATACAAGAAGTCTGCATTTTCTCTGGGGATGTAGGGACCAGGTATGACACTCTGCATATAGGCTTTCTACAGGGCTAGTGTGGAAAGCGCCACAGGCAAGGCGAAGCCCCAAGTTTAGCACCGGGTCAAGCGTTTCAAGTGCCCTTTTTGTTGCACGTCCATACGCGACACTGCGGTAGACGAAACGGGATCCTACCAATGTCGTTGAAAAGCGCATAATAAGCTGTTTGTCTGCGCCGTAGGATTGGTGTGAGACGGCATGAGATGGTTCATGGTTTTTAGGCATTTACGTTGAAGCCATTTTCAGTGTGGAATGAATGTAAGTCTGTTGTCGAATAAGATACCGGCAAACTTGTGTTCGCCTTCCACAGCAATCGACGCGCCATATATAGTAAAGTCAGGGTCGAGATGGATTCCACGCACACGGGTAAACAAAATGAAAGTACTTTTATAAGCGTTTAGTTTAAAACCATTTGTGTCCTCCCAGGCAGGATGTTTGTTCACCTACGTTCGAAGATCGACATATTACATGATTTGAAATAGTTTTGAATATCATCTACATACATTAAACAGAAATTGTTGCTGGAAATTCCTTCTGGAGCGAGTTCATCTTGTCTATGAAGAGTGTGCAGCTAAAAGCACTGCTTTGAGGCACAAAATTTTCCTTAACATATATACATTGGAAAGCGCACTACGAATTCTCACACTCAAAGTTTGTGTTTTTATTTACCTACAAAGGGTGTTCAGCATGTCGCATAAAACACCGAATGAATTGAGGTCCCTCAGGACGCTACATCGCGAAAGCGTGTCACCGGCCTTTGCCATATCAAAGATTGTACAGTAAAACTATTTATAAATGAAGCCACAATTTATTAAGGATTCCAATGCAACCATTTGATCGCTGGTGACTCGACGCGCCCTGAACCCTGCCTCGAAGCTCTCAAGGAGACCATTGCCCTCGAAGAAATGCGTGTAGGTGTGGTATCATTGTAAATGTTATGTTGCCTGGGACTGGAGCTAGTGGCTACACGTGCTAAAAGCAGCCCTCCGCTCATGTAGTGAAAACCAGAAGTTGTAAAATGTCTGTGATTCATTGTTTTTAGTTCCCTTTTTACTGGTTTTATTCAAAAGATCAAGACCACGCTTCTCGCACCAACCACTCCTTCATCTAATATCAGTTCAATGCGGGGCCAGCAGAAGCCCAGCGCGTAGGACATTGTTCTCCTACCAGGAACCTCCGCTTCGCCGCCAGGCGCCAGTCCTCCGTGCAGGGGTTTGTGGCTTCCTCAGTCTTCACGATAAAGTTTATACCGCAAATTGTATCTGATTACAACCCCAAGCACCAACCTTGGGAGCCACCCAGGTTTTCTGTTCCTGCGTCTGCAACACGGCTAGATCTCTCGGAAAGAACACTCCCTCAAAATTTCTTGGTAGCTGCCGAGAGTCCCATGGGGCATTGAATACACCGAAAGTTGGTCCTGGTACCCACTCACCGCTGTCAATTGGACGAAGCAAAGCTGGTCAGCCGAGACCGCCACCGAGTCCGCCGGTGGTGAGTGCCACGTGCATTCTGGGAGTCGGATTTCCCCCTTTCCCAGCACTCTCAGTAGAACCCACAATTCGGCTGGATGGCTCTTGTAAATCGTCAAATAGCTTTTTAAGACAATAGAGAATGATTCGAATACATACAGCAACGCCACTTCGCCATCGTGTGCGGCCTTTTGTGTTGTCGTCGTCTTCAAGCGCTATTTATTGACCCAAACGTGTGCTTGCTATTTTGATAAATTCGTCAGCAGCGTCAATTGTTTAACCGGATAACAGCAACACCGTCGATCCCTTACCTTATGAGGAATCAGGAATTTCCCCTCTAAATAAGCTTGTCATAAAAGTTTGGTTTAGGGTTTGTACTTGGGTATAGAACTGATTGGTTCCTACTATCCAAGTAAAATTGCGTCTCACGTTCCGCCAAGAATGGTGTCTGTAGCGGGGTAAAATATTCAAATATGGCGTGAGATATATGTCGGTACCTTTCAAAGGTGCTATGTTTCAATGGCCGTCCACACACAAATCAATATATCTCTCCAGTTAGTGAATACAATCCAACTGCCACCGGAAACGTCTACGGTCAGACATAATCCCGCAGCGTTTGTAGGTGTGATAGACGCCATCAACTATTTTTATGCGAAACATACGTTGTTGGAAATTCTTTCTCTTCTGCGCTGTAGCAGATGACGCTGCATCATCGTCCGTTTTATATGAAAACGGAGTGGTGGCAAGCGCTCGCACTGCACCCTCGCGCTGCACACGCAGAGATTTCGGTTAAAGCCCACATCCTAAATAACCGGGTCCTCTCCACTCTCTTACCACGGCTTGGCACCCGGAAGACCTCAAGGTCCGCTACATGGTGCCTGAAACCCGGGATCTCACGACAAGGCCTACCTCATGGACGCCCGGAGCCGCGCGAGCCCTTTAAACCGACGTGGCGCCGGCGACATTGGCCCAGCATCCCCGGCCGCGAGCTGACTGCCACGGAACGGCTTCTCCGACGTCGCCAGAGCATCCGCTCACAACTGGACAGTGTGACAACCGAAGCGAAAGAAGCACTGCGAAGGGAGCCATAACTTTCGGCGTCCGAGGTGAACGTATTGCTCGAAAGAGTGGAAGCGCTCCACCAGAAGATAAAGAAACTTCAACACCTCATATTTGACGAGACGCCAGACAGCCCGCTCGAGAGCGACACGTCGGACGCTGGCAAATATGGGGACAATTTTGTGAACACGGCAGCGGCCTTGCACTTCAAGTGGCAAGACGGGCTCGCATCCAGACCTACACGACCGGCAAATTCCCAGACTCCGACCACCAGCAAGGCTAAGTTGCCTCAGCTTGACCTTTTAAAGTCTCACGGGAACCGGAAGAACTGGTAGCCCTTTTGGGTGCAGTTAGCGTCGGCGGTGCATAACAACTACGACCTGAGAACTACAGAAAAGTTCAACTATTTGAACTCCCTCGTCACTGGAGCTACTGCATTGGCCGTCTCTGGACCCCAGGCGGGCGAGGAGTGCTACAAAGACGCCGTCGACATTTTAAGAAAGCGCTTCGGTAACGAAAGGCCCATTTTACAAGGTCACCTTAGAAGCCTTCTGGACTTGAGACCAGTTTCGTCGCCATCGAATGTGCATCAACTTCGCCAGCTCTACGACGAGGTTCAGTACACTTAAGAAGTTTGAAGGCGCTTGGCACTACTAGTACCGCTAATTACTGCCTAATGTTTAGCTCTACGGCACCGTCAATTTTTTCATCGGATAACAGTGACACCGTCGGTTTTTTACCTAATGAGCACTCAGGACTTTCGCTTTTAAGTAAGCTTGTTTTAAACGCCCCGTTTGTGCTTAGGTAGAGAAAACATTGGTTCCTGCCATCCAAATAAATTTGCGTTTCATGTTCCACCAAAAATGTATCTGAGCAGTCCTAAATTGTTAAATAACGGCGTGTGACATATCTGGCCACCTTTTATAGGTGATAATTTCCCATGGCAGTGTACAAAACAGTCAATAGAATTCTCCCGCCAGTGAATACAATTCAACTCGAGCTGAATCACACTGCTTTGTACGTGTTTTAAAGGCCATTAACTATTTCAATGCCAAAAATCGGCCATGATTGTCGGTTCTGCCGAGAGCTTCTTCGGCGGCCGCGTTCAAGCCGCTGGCACTCCCAGAACAAGCAAAACGTTTCACCATCTTCCCGTACGGGAATCATGAGTAGTATGCGAAGCGGCCGTTGGGTTGACTCAAGATGCCATTATTTCAGCTGCGCGAGCCGTCGTTGCATCAGTAGCAGCTTCTTGGTGGCGCTGACGTTTCCTTTCGGCTTCGCGAGCCCGAAGTTCGGGATCAGCCTGTCGCCACTGTAGTTTCGGGGCAGCGGCTCAAGCCCTCTTTTCCGCGGGGGCTGACCCTGGCGTTGACGCTGACTCATCGCGGCGTTGCGGGAGGAGAATGAGGGGAGCGGAATGAGTCATTCATACCGTGGAGCTACAATGGTTCCCACAGCGGAGTAATTCCATTCGTTGCGCAATCCTAGAGAGGGGCGTCGGAGAGGATAGGGGGAATGCCTCGCATACTACTGAGGGTTCCCCTACGAGAAGATGACGACGGTAGTTGAACGCGATGCTATCTCGTGATGAATTCTTTGGTTGGCCAATCCCTTGGGGCATTTTGCCACAATCATCATCAGCGGGAACTACTCATGATTCCCGTACGGAAAGGTGGCGATGGTGGTTGAACGCGAAGGTTCCTCGAGATGGATTCTTTGTTTGGCCAATCCCTAGGGGCATCCTGCCACATGCGCAGTGGTGGTGTGGTACTCAGGGTTCCCCTACGGGAAGAGACAGACAGAGAAAGAACTTTATTAAAAGCCCTGTGGGACTCTCCTCGATGGTCTCTAAGGGTCTTCATCACGTAGTATCTGGCTACACCCGCGCCGGATGTGAGAGACCTTGGTCTTCCGCCCTCTCGCAGGCCCTCTGGACAACCATGAGTTGCTTGTGCGGATCGTTTCTCGAGACAGCGGTCGTGCATTCGTGCTCGGTGCTGTAGTCCGTGGCCGTACGCAACGCAGGACATTGCCAGAACATGTGTTTAAAATTGCAGCAAGCCTCACTGTAAACGCAAACCAGCCGGAAATGGAGTTTTAATCAAGTAATGTGCCCTGAAAAGTACTTATAGCAAAACCTGTACTCCCTAGACATGGTCTAAAACAGTGGACGAACCTCCATGGTAGTACCGTTCCCATCCGTGTAGCAAAAGGGAGGATTTAGAACGACATAACACCATTTGTGAGATGGCGTTCGGTCCCTTCTAAACAACCACGTCCACAATAAACTCCCCATCTGGGGTAATCATCTCAAGCGGGCGGTCGCCATGTTAGTCTTGTGTTGTTTCCATGTGTCAGCACTTCAACGGTGGACTAATGCTAATTATAACGAGAAAGCAGGACGCGACGCTTGCATGCAGCTACAAAACCGATACGGTGCGTATACCCGTATAGGTCCTTCAGCCAGCGCGATCACAAGCAGACAGCGCGGCCGTGTTGTTTCAATTTGTTTATTTTGGCGGTAGGTGTTGTCAAACTCTGCTGCTAACAAAGAGACAGTTCTCGCCGTTGCAAACAATTTCAATGTTTATCTGCTTCGCTTGCTTGCGCATATATAGACAATTTAAATTCTCGTGCCAGCGCGCCAACGCACCCGACTGCAGCGACTCAACTTGCCCTGGTGGCACGACTTGCTGCCCGGATGTAAACAACCTCCGTCCTCCGTGCTATCAATGCAGCGCGGCCGGTAACTTGGTGCGGCCGGAGCTTAAAGCGCCTCGCCTTGGGCCATCATTTTTTCTTATTTGAGAAGGTCTAGTAGTGCCATTTGGTGGAAAGATTTTTATGTGCCCCTGTCACACGACGAACGGCCGCTAACAACATTTGGATACGGCGACAGCTGTGGACAGCTCGCTGGTAAGTGGTCTGTCATCAGTCGATGCGTTTGTCAAACGTTTGGATAGGGTTAACTGCGAAGTACCCGTGCCGCACACAGCACGTACACGCACGGGCAAAGAAAAAAGCGCACACTCGTTTTATTGTACTTGTTTGTGGCTTTTGGGGTATGCATTCGCATTCTTTTGTAGGCCGGTTTGTAACAGGGCATTCGAGATGAAATTGTTTCTCGCGCGCGGCGTCGTTTCAAAGCAACGTGGTGGTTACTCCGGTAGCCGAATCGCCTCCGACAGCGGTGCATCGTCAGGCCCGGTCGGTGAATATTCTGGGACTCTGTCTTTCATATGCATCGAACTGCTCGTGTTCTTTTTAGTTAACTGCTGTACTTTGTAATATCTCTTTGTTAACGCTCCTGACGGCTTGCCTGTCCAAATATAAGTCTTTGTGTTGTTTTCGTTCAAGGCTCTGACTCATTCTTAGCGCTATGGTCGGCGAAAGCCGCAGATCAGACGGCCACCCCCTTCGAAAACTGTGCCCTGTAGATTCGGTGGGGTTGTTTGCTCGCTTGAGTCGACTCTTCACATCTAACAGCATACCATATTAAGAAAACGGTGACATGCGTAAAAGATGCTATGAGCCTATCGAACGATTAAATGCATATAGTGTGGACCACGACGGCGACGTGGTTCGAAACCGAAATGTTTTTATTCCCTTTCGGATGATAATGAGGGGTCAGTATACAATCGGGGCCCGTCAGTCGCCAGCTAAGGCCACGTAATTCATGCCCTTATGCCCACGTAATTCATGCTCTTATGAAGAGAACCGAGTTTGCCGTAGCATGACACAAGTCTGCCGGGCATAAAAAAGGATATCATTTTTTTAAAAGAACAATGCACACACTCTTCTTTTGTTGGTAATAACTTTGTCATAATCAATAGTAAGACCATACACAAGAATTACTCGATTCATCTGACACTCGACTTTGACACGGAGCTTGCAGCTCCAAAAAGAGCACTGTGGTTTTGCGTGACGGAAACTTCTACAATCACGGTAAATTAATTAAGGCAGGTGTGTGTGGCATGCAGCGTTGGTAAGTTTGCGAGAATAGCGTTTCCATTTCAGCTGTTTTTTTTGTTGCCATGCAATAACAAGTAATTTGGTGCCATGAACGAGGTTTACGTTAGCTAACAAGGCTGTAGTAACGGTTGCGGCTACAAATGACCTTATGCACCAATCATGCTTGTCAGCTCGGTGACACAGAATATTAAGGTGTCAGAATACGGATGACTGAGTCGCCTAGCTTATTACTACTGTAAAAAAAGAAAGTGTTTTCTGCCCCAGTGAAGGACTTTCCTGTATGATTAGCTGTGTTATGACAGATGACCATACTTGATGAGACAAGCCGTAACAAATTAGCTTTGGATGTAACACCAGTAGGGAAATAGGTGGAGGTATCTGCAAGTATAACTGAAACAGTGGGTGCCTGTCCGGCATGAATTCATTATTTGCTGACACGATTTTCTTCTGCCGATCCTGATACATGATCGAGTTGAATGATTTCATAGATCTTAAGGCAGGATAGGCTGTGCTGTACAAGGCAAGGCTGCATTCGGAAACCAAGTTGGCCCTCCAGCAGAAGTGAGTATTGCCACGGCTTGCAACAGCCGTCCAGCTCGTAAAAGCTGCACTTTTTCTATGAAAGTGAGCCACCATGGTAGGGGAGAGGCAGTCTAAGGGTTTGCATCTTTAACTGTGTGCCCACTCACTTGAATAAATGCAAGCTGGCATCTTAAAGCAAGAAACAGCAGTTAACAAAATCATGCAATACCTAAGTGTTTTTC
Source organism: Haemaphysalis longicornis (assembly GCF_048455015.1). Taxonomy (NCBI): domain Eukaryota; kingdom Metazoa; phylum Arthropoda; class Arachnida; order Ixodida; family Ixodidae; genus Haemaphysalis; species Haemaphysalis longicornis. The sequence continues at coordinate 28,172,501 of NW_027526204.1, read as the reverse complement.
AGTCAAAAACAAAAACTAATCTATCAACCGACAGAGACTTGCATTTTATCTTCACTGTCATTTAAAGTTGTGCTCGAGTATATTGTGCGGAAGTAATACCTTTTTTATTGCTGAAAAAGCCACGACGGTTAATGTACTGGCACTTGGTTTTATGAAGCCTTTGCATTCCTAATTTAGGTACTGGAATTCGCAGGGAACCTGGCCTTACAATTTTATCGCTGTACCGAATTATTAAGTTCATTTAACCATAGTGTCTGTTTTGAATTTTACGTGTGGGTATTTTTTTTTCTTTTTTGCTTTTTCAGGCAGATATTCCACTGACTCCCTGCCTGCATTCCGTGAACGGGGAAGTTAGCCTCCACATCGATGGCCAGCGTGTCTTGACTGCATCATCTTTACTGGGAGGACTGTGTAGTCGGTTTGCATCGTTCTGGGTTTTCAACATTTAATATCCCAAGAAGGCACACAGAGCTCTAACGTTTGTGGAACATGCCTTTTTGAACGTTGCCTGCGCCAGACCACGTGTGAAGGATTTAGAACTAATTATCTTTTATCGCATCAATATCGCTCACTAATATTTGTTTTCAATCCTGTAATCATTGGATAGTAGTCTAAAAGAATTCCGTATTATATTTCTGACTTTTTCTTTTTTCTTTTTTTGCTGAAAAGGGGATATTTGATGGGCCGTCCTGTATGCTAAAAATACAGCTGTCTTTCAGTGAAGCAATAATATTAACAAACTAATTTAACTTGAAACAATTATCTAAATATTATTGGCAACTGGCGCGAAATGAATCAACTAAAAATTATCCGAAAAACACGAATTTTATGGCTTGTTCTCACTCTAAAGAAGCTGTCGCGATACCACCCATTCTGTTCTATATCATTGCAATTAACCCGTCAGACTCGGTCACTTTTCTTGGCGCATTTGTGTCTTTATTGAAACGCACTGGTATTTTCAGTAGCATATTTTTCGTTCTTTATATTACCGTGATTACCCGGTTCTAACCCGCCCCCTATTCTAACGCGCACCCAATTTTCCTGGCAAAAAAACCAAAAAAACTTGCACCTCCGATTGTAACGCACACGGAACTTTGTGAGCAAGAAAAACGAATGCGAGAGAAACGGGCGATTTATTTCCCGAAGTAATGTCACTCATCTCACTCCTCGTCAATCTCCGCTGACCACATCTTGTACTCGGTGCCGTCAAGCGCGTTCGCGATGCCACACTTCTCAACGAAAGTTCAACCATGGTCGATGGGATCATGGCCCAAGCCTCGCAAGCCCATCCCGCGAGCTTCTCCAGAGGCGCACGCTTCAGCCGACCGCTCGTTTTGAACGCGAGAGAGCCGCTGCTGCCATTGCTGTTATCAAGCGTGCAAGTGGAACGATTTGACGATTTGTGTGAACGCCGATATAAAAGCCCAGGCGCCTATGCTTCATGCGTCAGAAAAATCGTTGCTAAAAACTTTGGTGCCATCTTGAGATGGCGATGGCGATGGGTGGGACGAAATTTCCGCGGTCGCGGCAATTTCGGTTTCGTATCCGATTCTAACGCGCATGCGATTTTTTGACTTTTTTTTCCGGAGAGAAAGTGCGCGTTAGATTCGCGTAAGTACGGTACTCATTTATCCATAGCCATCTCACTACAGTCTGTCCCCTACATCATTTATCTCTTGTGCCTTTACCACCTACAAAATGCCTGTTACCTTTCAATATGAAATCGTTGCACAGCTCTCGCTCATTTCACCACAAATTGAAAAATTGTTTTGTTGTTATAAACCACTGCAACCATTTTTTCTTCACTTTGTGTACTTAGTACTGATGCGTACTGATAAGTTCTGATAAATACTGACGCGTTCTCGATCCTCTAGTATTATATAATGATTTCACTTACCATGCGGTTGTGTTTGTGCCTATCTGATTTCAAGTATTTCCAGTTCTTGTAATATTATTGTTTCTACAATTTGTTCAACTAGCACACAGCTCTCGCTGATTTCACCACCTACTGATTTTTTTTTGTTGTTGTTGTAAACCACTGCAACCATTTTTTTCACTGTGTACTGAGCGCTGATGCGTACGGATAAGTTCTGATAAGTACTGACGCGTTCTCGATCCGCTAGTATTCTATAAGGATTCCACTTACCATGCGGTTGTGTTTGTGCCTATCTTTGTTTTTCGCGTATTTCCAGTTCTTGTAGTAATATTGTTTCTACGGTTTGTTCAACTAGCATCGTATTGTTGTCTTCAATTCCCAACTGGCGTGTTATTTACAAATGTACCATTTGTGGTTTCTAATATGAGGTCGCCATAAGTATTTATTTCGGAACCTCCTTGTGTACACCATGTACCATGTAAACTTGTCTGCGAAAGTTCGTTTGAAATAAACCAGAAATCGAGAAAAACCGTGTGAAATCAGTACTCCCGCAGGGAACTAGAAATTCTCCCTTGTGGCCTTGAAAACCTCCTTTCGGAAGGCCTACAAAACTCCCCACGCTTTCGTCAAACTCCATTCAAAAGAAGTAAATGCTTCCCTTGAACCTCCTAAAAACGCCCCTAAACTAACATAAGTACTTCTAAAGGGAGCCATAATAGGCTCCTATTCAACCGCCTAAAAATTCCATAAACATGACGTAAAAACGCCCTTCAAGAAGTAAAGAATACTCCATTTTGACCTTCTTAAATTCTCCCGAACATTTCTTAACACTCCCTAAATACCTCCTTTCTATAACCTAAAAACGCCCTGTTTTGAGGTAAACAAAACCTCCCTGTTCCATGTAGTAAAAAAACTCCTACAAGGAGGACCACTAGAGTTCAGGCGAAAAATAACCTCTAGGGAGTATATGGGAGGAAAAAAAGTTAAGAGTGCTCTGTGCAATTAAGGCAATTAGGTTCATCGTAAGGCAGGATAATGCTAAACCTGCTCCTAGGCATTAACCTATTCGTCTGTAGCATTAGGAAAGCTATGGATTGTGTTCGTGTGAGCTTCGCGTGAGGTAATAAGAGTGTGGTCCAGAATAGCTGATAGCGGGAAATGATTTTATCAAAAGTGAGTAAAGGGTCTCTGTACTCGCCCAGCCGGTCACTTGGGATAGCGTGTGACCGGAACGGCACGTGAAACCACGCGCACGGTCGTTAGCTAACTCGTTGACGTTGGTGATTTCTGGGTGTACTGTGTGTCCCATGTAGATGACGACGGTGGTTTACCGCCAAGCTATATCGTGATGGATTTTTTGGTTGCCCAATCCCTAGAGTGATCCTGCCACAATCATTATCAGCGGTGCCTGGCCAGGCATGCGCAGTGGCGGTGTGGACGCCGCACGGCGGAGGGAGGGACATAGCCCCGACCATAAGATGCTCCACATTTTAAAAGAGATTTGTTTGTGATTTTACTACACCCATTTGGGCCACATTCTCCCCCATAATGTAGTTTCATTGTTGTTATGCCACGCGTTCTTCAAAGATTGATTTCGTTGCTGGCTAGACTACTGGAGAAGATATACCCCCGTCTCATCCCCCCTGTTCGACGGCCAGCAGTTTGGCTAGCTTCAGAGAGCACCGATGACCAGCGAAAGTGATGAAGAGGTCAGGTGTGTGAATGCCCGCGTTGTCAGCACCGTAGTGTGTCAAAGCACACACCTCAATTAGCACTAATAGGGCGAACAGTATAACACTTTAGCGTCCACTACTATGGTTTGGGGGCGGTGTCGTAACCGAGCGCACAATAAGAAGACGGAAGACAGAAAGAAAACGGAGAAGGCGAGTGTCGCCAAACGTTGGCGTAAGCTGTGCGAGGCGTTCCTCCGAAATGGTGAGGGGTAAGGCAGTTCTCCTTACCTCGTAGGACTTTCTTGTGCCGCGCCCCGCCTTCGTAATTTTTTGTTGCCTCGGACTAAAATATCTGCCTCCTCCTGGTTTTTCTGGCGTCACTTGTAGCTAAAGAGTTGGGAACTTTTTTTTGTTTTGTTTTGTGTGTAGTAATTTTTCGTTGTCGAGAGTACTAATGTTTAGGGCAGTTCGCGTGTCGTGTACAGCTTACGGATCTGCTAGATCTTTTATAGTAGTTGCTGGTGTCTGGGAATAACGATGTTTGTCCCCTAGAGTTTTGTGCGTGTTGAGTACTTGTTATTATTTTTTGTAGTTGCGTTGCCGTGGTTTAAAAAGCGCTTGTCTCCTAGAGTGTTTCGCGTATCTCGTCCAGCTGTCTTAGTTGTTATGTTTTTGTGGTCGAAGGTCAAGGCGTAGGCCACGGCGGATCGAGTGTCTCCCTATTGGCCACATTGTGTACTTCGTTTTTCTTTCTTGTGTTACTTATCTAGTTAGCACCGTGCGTTAGCCGACCAGCGCGCGCGTGCGCTTATTGTACGGCCGATTAGAGCTTGCGCGCACAGGGCCGATGTCAGTTGTTGTTGTTGTTGTTGCGCCTTTAGGCATGGCACATACCCAATCAGGGGATCGGCCAATCAACAGAGGATGGTTAAAATTAATGGAATTCTTATCTAATCACGAGACGTTTAGGAAAGATAATTTAGACGGGTTGGAAAATTTTTTGAGAGAAAAGGAAAAAAAATCCTGAAAAATCAAAGTGAGGGTGACCAGTCGCAATCATAAAGAGAAACGTTTTGAATTTTCAATGTAGCACAGGAGGGCAGAGCATACATCCCGGCGGCAGAACCCCGTTTCGGATGCCCCGAACGATAGAATAGCCGGCACTGTTAGGGATATCCCCAAACTGTAAAGCCGCACCTCCAGGGACTGATGTCTCAGTCGGGAAAAACGTCGGCATATCAAAAGGTAATGTTCTACAGACTCGTCTTCGTTGCAATAGCTGCACAGAGCTGTTGGCGCCAGACGAGACCTGTGCAAATACCTATTTAACTTGGGTACTCGACAACGTAAGGCTGTAATAACCACATCTAAGCTGCGTGAAGGGCACCATTCAGGTTTCCATGAGAATTTAAGATGATTAAATTCCCTTAATGATAATAAAACCGATTCTTGCTGTACTTGGAGTTTCAGCATCCTACGGTACCTAGCTGCTGTTAATAATGGTGTCGGCTCTACGACGTGTACTACAGGCCCAGAAAGTGCTATCCTTGCTGGAGAGTCGGCAGTATCGTTGAATGTGATCCCTGCATGACCAGGAACCCAAAGAAGGTGAATTTCAGTGAAGTGAGGTGGCAGGTGTCACCGAAACGTCCGCAGAAGGGGAGTGTCTTTAGGGGAAGAAAGGGCTAGGCATACAGAAAAAGAGTCGGAAATTATCATTGGAGATGTAATTCATACATCCAGCTTTCGTAGTGCCAGGACAATTGCCAGGAAGTCCGCAAAGAATATGGGGATGAAATCACGCAGACGAACCGAAAAGGTCCAGTAAAGGGAAAAGGAAAATATTCCGATACCGGATTTTTCTTTTCTTTGAGAGGCAGTGGGAAGGTTTCTTCTTCTTTTTCTTGCGTCGGGCGTTGCCTTGTAGTCTCTTATTCCTGCAGTAAACAAATATAGTTAAATACGCAGTCGAGCATCTCCGCTCTTATATCATTCACTCCAGCAATCTCGGCAAACGTAAAAACTCACGGGCCGGCCACCCTTTTAAAATATAAATAACTGTTGTATCGCGCTCTTCTTCATTGATTTGTGGTAGAGGACATCATTCTCGAGGGGAGGGGTGTGTGACATTAAGTGGCGTCCACGGGAGGATCGGCCGGCCGCGTGTTCAGGTTGCTGGAATTGGAGGGGCTCACTTGTAGCAAAGCTAGACGCTGGCTCGCGCATTTGTCCTTTAAGGTAATTGTAGCCTGCATCTCGAGGGAATAATGGCTGGGACGGCAACGTTAATTGAACTGACACGACCCCTCGGCCTTGAGGGAAAGGACCTGGGGAGTATGTGAAGGAAGAGATGGCACGGCGTAGAGAATAGCGAAATGAAGGTCTGCGAAGAAAGAAGAATGCGGTGGAAGTCGAAAGGCAAAGAAAGAGGGAAAGGTTTGAACGAGAGATAGAGAACCATAGGGTGAAGATATACCTAATTGGCCAGTGCAGTAGTTTAGAAGAGCTGGAACAAAACAGACAGAGGAGGAAGGAAGAGAGAAAGAAGACTTAGGCGCAGTTAACGAGCCGTGGAAAGTCTGAGCCAGAGATCAAAATAGATGGCCGTAAGCGTCAGAAACTTCGTCGAGGAGAGTGGGCTGATGCCCTGTGTGGTCGTCAGAGTGGCGAGCTGCTGATTGTTTCGAGCTGTGTTCCGGCATCCGGAGGGTGCTACTACCAGTTGGTACAAGCGCGTGAGATAGCGATGCTTGGTAGGCGCGAGGGACGTGGAGGCCAGCGCTCGCGGATCTCAGGATCCGGCGGGAGAGAGAGAGATAGGGGCCTATGGCTGTCTGGCATGCTGCCCACGCCGTCGCACGTGGGGTTCAGGAGTAATCTGGGCGATTGTCGCTTTGCGCCCCCTGGGGGTACCTCTTACGCGAACCGTTTGCCGAGAATTGCAACCTGACTGAGCGTGCAGAGTGAGCTAGCTGTAGCTTGAGTGTTTCGATAGTCGAAGATATTTTGCATGTTTGGTTATGCTGTAGTTTTTTTATTGTCAGCGTGATACTGCTTGTGTCCTGGAGGCACGCGAATGGAGTTTCGGTGTAGGGTGAATTTTTTTTTGTCTGTGGGTATGGGGATGATTTTCTGACGGTGGTGCGCGTCCATTCTTTCGCGAGTAGTGGAGCGCACGTGGGTCTTCTAAGCCCGTGAAAGGTTCTTTAGCGGAGTATGCGTTTGTTTTCTTGATTTCCCCGAGAACGATGTGTGCGATGTTTCTCGTTTTGCGTGTTTTCTCGTAAGTGGACTTAGAGTGCGTCAGTGGCGAGCATCCACGGTGCGCCAGAAACTCCAACAGTTGTGTGCGCGATGTGGTGGTGCTTGAACTTGCGCAGTGCAGTCGACCAAACGTTCTCTGCAGGTGGCAGCGTGCTCCGGTTCGTGAGTGCGCGTTTCAACGATTCATCGGAGCGGTGCGCCCGAGAGAGACACTGACTCCTCACAAACTTTTTTTTTTGCTTTTCCTTATTGCCTGTTTACAGCGGTGTGTATGTGTGGTGGCCTATTGGTTATGTAGGTTAGAATTTTCTGGGAGAATATTCTTTAGTGGGAGCAAGTGTTATAAAGTACAGGCCAGACAGTCCAATTATTACATTCGGGCGGCCGACATGACGGCCTCCCGGACTATGGTCGGCCATTTTGCGTGGTGGTGCGGGATCCGGGCACCCTCCCTTCGGCTTTGTGCTCGATTTCTTTCTTTTGCGGGACCTGCTACGAGGACAAAAGCGGGCTGCGACATTCCAGCAGACGTACAGGTGCGAGGGGTGACGTCACGATCGCTAGCTCGGACGCGCGCGAGCGATCGTGGCGAGTGGCTGGGAGCCCCGGGGGGAGGAACAGAGGAACAATGGGGAAGACGTCAGAGCAGGTTTGTGGGTTACATCGGCGGCCGGGGGAAATTTATTTGAGCGAGCGCAAACGGTCGCTGAGGGCAGTCGGCTTGAGATTTCACCTGGTGCAATACGCTTGGAAGTGTCCAAGGGTGACGCGCTGTTAGCGTAAGTACGTCAGCATCCTTGCGACGGAACGACCAATGCCTAGACTTCGCGCTCGAGTGAGCCCGTCGCCGCGAGTCCCATGGCCGACCAGCTTCCGGAACCCTGAAGCCCCGAAACACGTAAGCGGCTGCCCTGAGAGGCCGGCTCAACCTTGCCGTGACTTCCCGTCGTTGAACCTGCGGGTTCTCCTTGCCTCGTAGAGACTTTCTTTTGCCGCGCCCCGCCTTCGTAGTTTGTTTGTTGCGTCGGATTAAGATATCTGCCTCCTCTTGGGTTTTCTGGCATCACTTGTAGCTAACGAGTTGACAGCTTTTTTTGTTTTGTTTTGTGGGTAGTAATTGTCGTTGTAGAGAGTGCTGATGTTTGAGGGCAGTTCGCGTGTCGTGGACAGCTTACGGAGCTGCTAGATTTTTTATAGTACTTACTGGTGTCTGGGATTAACGATGTTTGTCCCCTTGATTTTGGTGCGTGTTGCGTACTTGTTATTATTTTTTTGTAGTTGCGTTGCCGAGGTGAAAAAAGCGTTTGCCTCCTAGAGTGTTTCGCGTGTCTCGTCCAGCAGTCTTAGTTGTTATGTTTTGTGGTCGAGGGTCAAGGCGTAGGCCACGGCGGATCGAGTGTCTCTCTACGGGCCACATTGTGTACTTCGTTTTTCTTTGTTGTGTTACTTATTTAGTTAGCGCCGTGCGTTACCCGACCAGCGTGCACGTGTGCTCATTGTACGGCAGATTGGAGCCTGCGCGCACAGGGCCGATGTTAGTGGGAAGGTTTCTTCTTCTTTTTCTTGTGTCGTACGTTGCCTTGTTGTCTCTTGTTCTTACAGTAAACAAATATAGTTAAATACGCAGTCGAGCATCTCCGCTGTGATTTCATTCACTCCAGCAATCTCGGCACACGAAAAAGTCAAGGGCCGGCCACCCTGCTAAAATAGAAGTAACTGTTGTCTCGCGCCCTTCTTCATTGGTTTGTGCTAGCGGACATCATTCTCGACGGGAGGGGTTTGTGACACTCTGAAAAATCGACCATACATGGCACAGCACAACGATTTCGCCGCAATTCAAAAGCAAGTGTGCCTTTTTTGTTTCGACCCCGAGCAGGCGGGTACTTGAGTGTAAACAAATTATAACACATCTACAAGCAGCTTCAGCTTCTGCATTATGATTATTGAAGCAGACAGGGAGCGTTTCACAAATCTTTAAATCATGTTAGTCTATTTTCAAACCGTGGTTTCCATTACAGAGTTTTCTGCTAGCATGAGTTGTGTTGTAGCATGAGGGATCGGAAAACTAGTGTCCGGGTGCATTATTAGTACAGCGGCTATATGTGATGATGACGAAGGCAAGACACGGCGACACACCGAGCCGCATTGATATACCTAAGTGTTTCGCTAACATATTCCCATCCACAATGCAAAAATAACAAAGTCACCTGGAAACCCAACCTAATGGTCCCAATGGTCTGTACGTGAACGACGCACTGACCACAAGGCACACGAAGACACATGCCGTTCTCCTTGCGACCATGACTACCTAAATGGCCTTCTTAGAAACCTGTCAACAACAAATCCTCATCTAATGCTTAGGACCAAAATATTTCCACTTGCTACATAGTGGTCTCAATGCCGAAGAATCATATACTCTGTGCAAGAAAAACCAAGATAAGTATCTCAAAATCTATCAGACATTAACGTAACATGAGGCATGAGACATTAACTCATGTATCTTCTAAGATCGGGGAAACATCCACTCTTGCACGCAACCTAGCCATGTCCAAAAGCATGGTCAGGGAGAACAACTCAAACATAGCATATTCCGCTCCTACGAGACGTGGGGGGCAGTTTGACCCGCCAGTTACCTCAATATACGCTCGAGCGTATATAGACGACAAGAAAAAGAGAAGGCGCATTAGTGGAGTTGCAGGCTTAGTTTCCACCTTTCCCATTTTCCCATTGTCCTGAGGCACAGCTATTTCTTCCTGAACAAAGATCTCTTCCTCTCTATATATGTATTTCGTTCTCTCGGAAAAAAGCAAAATTGTTCAGGCCGGCCTATACATCACTCCGTAAAACTTTTGGTACACTTACCCTGACGCCTCCTGGCTCGAAACTGATCAACGCCTCGCATCCGCAATCTTCTTCGCACACATCTTAAGCCACAGAACTGCAGACGGCATCTGTCTCTCCCAGGCAACGGTGATTAAAAATCCTAGTTGCTAGTCGTTCCCTTTCCGATGACCTTTAGTGCTCGGGAAACATCAATGACAAATACACCAACCGCGTTCGAAATCACTCCATGGAAATCGAAGTATCGCTATCGTACTTACATCTTAGAATTCAAACTTAGATGTCTCCAACTTTTGGTTGTCACTTCCATCAGACAAGCGGCCGCCGCGGCCGGGAATAGAAGCCGCGTCCTCGTGCTTAGCAGCAACGCTTTAGCCACTGAGCCACCGCGGAGGGTATTATTTGTAATGTATTAGATATGAGTATTCCAAGAAAGATTGTTTTAAATATACACGCCAAGGTGCATATAGGACGAAACGTGATTTATTTATTTATTTATTTATTTCGGTACCTTCAATGCCCATGGGGCGTTACAGAAGGGAGTGGGGTTTGTACAAATAGTGGGAAAAATAACTACATAAAAGGGAAGTTTACAGCAAAGAAAATGCGAAGCCATAAATACAAAAACAAGAACAACTCACTGAAAATGTAAGTAAATATATGCATATAATACAGGGCACATAAAAAATAATACTGTAAAGTAAGCGACAGAGTGCCATAAGCTAGGTGCACACACAATTTACACTAGTGCAAAATGGCAAAACAACTTTTCAATGCCAAATAAACATGAGGTATACAAATACACAAGGGAATAAACACATGATGGGACACTACTATAGTACAGATAAGTGTCGTTCAATTGCTGAGCGAAATGCGCGCGCATCGGTGATTGTAGCTATCGGACTTGGCAGGCGGTTCCAATCGTCTGATGTTTTAGGTATGAAGGAATGGAAACGCAGATTAGTACGACAATAAGGGATGTTCACTTTGAAAAGGTGATCTATACGCGACGATATGTATGCTGGACTGGAAAGAAGTTCATTTTTTAGCTGTGGATTGAAGTGGTGGATTTTATGAAACAGGTTAAGCCGTGAAAGCTTTCTACGAAGGGAAAGAGAAGGCAGGTTTAGCGTTCGTTTCATTGAAGATATGCTGACCTTGCGAGCATAATTAGATAGGATAAAGCGTGCGCTGCGGTTTTGTACAGATTCTAGGGTGTTAATAAGGTAGTCATGCGCAGGGTCCCACACTGAACAGGCATACTCGAGTTTAGGGCGGATTAGTGTCTGGTAAAGAACTAATTTTAAGTTAGATGGAGCCATAAAAAAATTACGTCGCAGATATCCCAGTGTTCGGTTAGCATTGCTTATAATATATTTAACATGTGTTTCCCAGGATAAGTTGTTAGATATGTGTACTCCTAGATACTTATAAGTAGTAACTATTTCAAGTTGTTGTCCCTGAATCGTGTATAGTATCGGTAATGTTTAAGCAAGATTAGTTCGTCGCGAAAGTCTCATCATTTTACATTTGTTAGTATTTAAGCGCATTTGCCAGTTGTCACACCAATTACCTACTGCATCAAGGTCAGATTGCAGTGTTGATGAGTCAGCCGTAGAAGAAATCACTCTGTATATAACGCAGTCGTCTGCAAATAATCTAATGTGAGATCTAATGGTGTTAGGCAGGTCAGTGATGTAAATGAGAAACAGAAGTGGACCGAGCACGGAACCTTGGGGTACGCCGGAGGTGACTGGACAGAAAGATGAATCGTAATCATTGGCTGTAACAAACTGTAATCTATCGGTTAAGAAGTTTTTAATCCAGGCTAGAATACGGGGATCGATGTTTAAATCACGTAGTTTTTTACGCAACAAGTGATGGGAGACGAGGTCAAATGCTTTGGAAAAGTCCAAAAAAATGCAATCAATGTAATGACCATCATCAAGAGCGCAAAAAAGGTCGTTTGTAAAAGAAATTAGCTGAGTTTCACAAGAAAAGTTTTTCGAAATCCGTGCTGGCATGGTAAAAAAAAGGAGTTACTTTCAAGAAATGTAACCAGGCTTGAGTAAATGATATGTTCAAACAGCTTGCAAGGGATACTGGTCAACGATATGGGACGATAATGAAGGGGGTTATGTGCATCACCAGACTTGAAGAATGGTACTACTTTGCCAATTTTCCAATCGTCAGGTAATACACAAGAATTAAGTGATTGAGTAAAAATTTCCGCCAGAATTATGGAACAATAAATGTCGGTGTTTTTCAGAAATTTTGAGTTTATTCCATCAACCCCTGACGATGAGGAAAGCTTTAACTTGGCAATTAAAGGTATTATTCCAACCCAGTCTACTACTAGTGGTTCCATTGGAGTAAGTATTGTGGTACCGCAGGGATATGAATGGGGATGTGGCTGACATGGTAGAAAAACTTTTTTGAATGCGTCATTAAGCATAACGCAGCTTTCAGAATGGGGTACAACTGCGCCTTTTTCGTCAACTAGAGATATTAAATTTGTTTTCGTGCCACGAATGACGTTCCAGAACTTTTTGGTGTTTTGTACAAGCAAAGAGGGAAGAGTGTCATTGAAAAAGACACGTTTTGCGCTTCGTATAGCGTTTCGAAATTCTAAGTTGCAGCTACGATACGCGGACCACGTGGTGCTGTTAGTGCTCTGTCTTGCTTTGCGGAACATCCTTTTCTTCTTATTCAAGAGACGTTTAACAGTAATGTTGAACCACGGGGAACGGTGATTGCAAGAAATCACTCGTAAAGGTATATACTTATTAATTAGGGAATGCACTTTGTCTTTAAACAGAGCCCAATTTGTTGTGACAGTTCGTTCGTAAAACGTGGGCATATAATCATTAAAAAATACCTCCAAGTCTTTACCTAACGACAAGAAGTCAGCTTTTCGGTAATAGCGGACGTACTTTGGCTTACCGCGTGTTTTGTTTGTGCTCGCTTTAATAGAAAAATGGATGAAACAGTGGTCACTGAGCCCTGGCGTGCAAGCCAGTGAGCAAACAAGATCTGGGGAAGTGGTAAGGACTAGGTCAAGCACATTAGCACTCGTTATTGACATCCGGGTCGGTTCGGTCACAAGTTGAGAAAAATGAAAGGTTGAACACAAATCAAGGAACTCTGCAGTTTTTCGTGACGAGCCTGAAACTCCTGGACAGCTTTGTGTCCAGACTATTTTGGGGTAATTGAAATCCCCCAAAAGAAAAAACGATGATTTGGGAAACCTTATTGTAATGTTGTTAAGCACGTCATAAAGGTCATTACAAAATGATGCGGGGGCGTTTGGTGGTCTGTAACAAACACAAAATATTGCGTCACGGTGTTTTAGGCGAATACCTGCGCAGACTATTTCCAAATGAGATGAAATAAGAACAGAAAAAGACTGAAAAGCGTCTGCGATTGCAATGAGCACCCCTCCACCCGCTCGCGTGCCTCGATCACAACGATAAAGACGAAAAGACTTTTGACACTGCAAAATTTCGCTACTTGACACCTTGGCAGATAACCAAGTCTCAGTTAGTGCCACGACATCTGCGTTACATGTATCAATGAAAGAGGATTGATCATCACGCTTATTTAGGACACTACGAATATTTGAAAGCAAACAACTGATTTCACCGCCTAGCTATGACTGCGGGGTTCGGTGCGTAGCTGTGCGTTCTGCGGTAGTAGCATCGTGTACATGGGCATCATCTTTATGAACATCAATTTCACACACACTGTCAGAAGATTGTTCATACATGTAACATTTCTTGTTGATGTAGACTTTGTTGTACCGAATTGAAAATGGCAGTCCGCTGGCCAAACCGAATTCGGTCAGCTTCTTTCGCAACTTTCTAGTTGCAACGCAGAAATCTTCTGTTATGTTTACTTTAGAAGGCTTCAGTGTGGAGCGGGATGAAAATACCAAGTCTTTTATCTTGAAACTTGAAAATTTAACTATGATTGGTCTAGTCTTGTTATGGTCAAACTTGCCAAGCCTGTGGGCGCGTTCAATTGTCCCTTCGGAAAGGGGCGTTTCTAGGATAGAAAGCACTTCGCGAATTTTGTTTTCTGATTCAACCCATGACTCAGTCTGACTATAAAAGATTAGATTTTCACGACGTGACCTATCTTCAAATTCGTCAAGGCGACGGGTAATAGAATCCGTCTCACAGCGTACTGCTTCAGCGACGGAGCCAGAAATGTCGGGTGTTAAGCATCCTTCAGACGCAGCCATTTTTTCTTCTACAGCCAGAAGTCTTTCGTTAATGTCCGTAATATCTTTTTGAAGGTTTAACTGAATTTTCTTCACCTCATTCAGTTGCAAGAGCACTTCAGCGTGATTTTTATCGATTTTGCCGTTTAGCGACTTAAGCAGAGTTAGAACGTCGCTACTCTCACTCGGATCCTGAGGGGGGACAGTTTCAGTACCATCATTTAGAGGGCCAGGATTTGCCTCGATGTCCCCGCCTAAGAGTAACAGCTTCACAACATAAATGCATTCACCAAGAATGTCACATACAGTTCCCGGGCTTGGGAGAAGCAGCAAGTTGACATTGCTAGAGCGCTTAGCAAACAAAGAAGGTCGAGGACCAACCTGAGCAAAGCAGAGCAAAACTTGAGGCAGCCGCATGGCAGCTGCTCTCCCAAGCCCACTGAAGAAGTGTGTCGCTGGGCCGTCCTTATATGGGTGTCGAAGATCCGATGTCGATGACGATGGGGGTTGTACACGAGCAGTCGCAGAGGGCAGAGGATCGTCGCGGAGGCAGTCAGGTGGCGCCGGGCATCGCTGCGCGGTCACTTGCGCAGGAAGTGAGCAGGAAAAATCCAGTGGCGCATCGGGGCATCTCCATAGCGGTAGGCACGTGCCGTTGATTGTCAGGACCTGAGCAAAGTAGAGCAAAACTTGAGGCAACCGCATGGCAGCTGCTCTCCCAAGCCCACTAGTAGTATTTATTTATAAGGTAGTATTTATTATGTGCGTAGACACATGGTACATCATACGAAATGCAATGTGAAATCCGCATTGTCTAACATTTCGTAACGTTTAACCTCATTAGGCACGTGTCGCACCATGATGAAATGTAATCCAGGTGAGTCTGACGGGCAAGATGATCTGCATTATTACGCACCTCCCGATAAATCACAGAATTGTCGGCAAATAGTTTATTGGACGATTTAATGGCACTAGGTAAGTCTTAATGTTAAATAACAAATACTAAGGAGCCAACAACTGAATCTTGTGGAACGCCGGAAGTCACAAGGAGAGCCGGGGAACTGTAGTCTTTACCTCTTACAAACTGGGCGCTATTTGACAAAAAACATTCCGTCCACTTTAAGACATTACATCAATGTTTGGTATGTTAAGTTTTCGGCGGAGTAACTTGTGGCAGACAGTATCAAATGCTTATGCAGAATCTATGAAGACACAATCGACGGTGGACGAGCGATTAGCGGTGGAGAAAAAATTGTTAGTGAAGGCAAGAAGGTGCGTCAAGCATGAATATTCTTTCCTATATCCGTGCTGGTAAAGTGTAAAAAATGCGCGACCTTCAAGAAAACTTACGACGCCAGTATAAATGACATGTTCAAGACGTTTAGCTTGTAAAACTCGTTAAAGAAATGGGGCGATAATTCTCATAATTATGTACGTTGCCAGATATGAACAAAGGAACCAACTTCGCCACCTTCCAGTCGTCCGGGAGAACTCCTTCTAATCACTGCGCAAAAAGTCACGACAGTATAATTGAAAAATAAACATTTATGTTTTTCAAAAATTTAGGAGGTATAACTTCGATGCCTGGGGAAGAAGAAATCTCTAAGTTTAGAATTAATTTGCGTATGCTCGCCCATTCAAAATGTACAGAATCGATTACCACGAAATGTCGACCTTAAATGCCTGGAAAAACAGTCGGTGTACTGTTCGCAAAGTATGAAGACAATGCATTGTTGAAGGCGATACAAACAAGCTTAACGGGAATGATTTCGTCCGTTTGGGTGAAAGTACAATGAGTTTCTTATCGCCTCCGCCTATGACCAGCCAAAATTTGCGAGGATTCTTGAGCAGCATTGATAGTATCGTGTGGACAAAAGGGGGGCTGGTTTGCCGCAGGCACCGCACGCGCATATTCGCATTCGTCAGCCATGTTTTTAGCTTTCAAACGAGGTCGAACGGTTGGCTTGGTGCTAAATGCAGAGCATTTCAGTAACTCACGATGTCACCCGCGTTGATGTCCGTAGTCCGCATCGCTCCTCCTTCACTATATAAAAAAACAATACTTACCGACGCCAGGTTTCGATCCCACGACTCCGCGGGCGGAACTCAAGGTACATGGTGCTTTACCCACTGCGCCACAAATTTTTTTTTCTTTATTGCCTTCTTTGACAGGATGACAAAACAAAGACACACGTAACTGATAATCTGTACACTCAATACTCAATACAAACACTAGAACTGCAGCCCTTCTTGGGCAAGTGGGGTGATTTCAATATTCTTTCATTACCAACAATGCTTCAATTGTGGGTAGCCACTCGGGTTTAGAGGGCTGAAGTTTCAGAATCTGCACAAAAGAACCTATTGAATCTTTGAAGTAGTCTGATAAGCCTGGCATCTGGGTCGGAGTAGCGTACCGCCATCCTGTTTCTCCAGATGCTATGTTGTCCATACAACATAATTGTGTCAAGCGGCACACCGTACTCATTTTAAGCCGACACAGAACGGAAGGTTACGAACGCGCCTTATATCCTTGACTCATTCAACCGTCGGCCACAGGTGCGCCCTCTCCCCAGCGTCCTCCTCGCGATCTCTCCGCTCGCAACACCCTCTCTCGCCGCGTTCGGTTTTGGCGCACAACAGGTGGGGACGTGCGCAACACCCTCTCTCGCCACGTTGGGTTCGCTCTGAGCAACAGCCGGTTCGCGCGCAAGAACAGGTGGGGGTGCTCGCATTGCGCTCTCTAACCGCGGTCGGTTCGCGCTTGAACCACATATGTCGTTCGCGTGCGCTCCGGTCGCTAACATCTGTGGCGTGATCGTGACGTCAACATCACGCGTTCGTGTGGTGGCGCGATTTCGGCGCTATAACACTCTCTCGCGAGGGGCATTGGATTGGATTCGATTGGATTGGCTTGGATTGGCATGCCTTGGCTTGGCTAGGCTTGGCTTGGATTGGATTGGTTTGGATTTGGATTGGATTGGATTAAAGTGGATTGTGTTGGATTGTGTTGCGTCATAGCCGCTCCACGTTGCGTCATAGCCGCGGCAGAGGGTTCACGGCACGTTTCACGTTTCACCATCGACTTCATCGACAATGTCTACGCTGGAAGACAACAATTACAACAACAACAAGCAATACGTAATTCAATACGTAATTCATACGGGATTGCAGGCGCCCCCCCCCCCCCCCGCGGAAATGCTCTGCATTTGATCGTGCCCCTCGCGAGGGGGAAGTTTTTTTTTGAATATTTGTTCAACCAACGTTTCACTGTGAGCGTAAACCAGGGTGATTTGTTGTTACTCGCAATATTGCTCATTTGTATGAACTTGGTAACAAATTCAGTTACTTTACTTCTTAAAAGCAGCTAATTATCATTAATGGATATTCTTTGGGAAAGTAGTCTGTAAAGATGGTAATAAAATTTTCATGTTCGGTGTTTGGATGCTAATAGGCTCGATCCTAGTCTCTCATTAGTTTTTTACTTACTTTTTTAAGTGGGTATGAGCAGGGGAAATCAAAGACGATTACGTTATGATCACTGAGGCCTGGTAATGTGGACAGTGAGTGTACGGGATTGGGAAGATAGGACTGAACTTGTAGCACTTGAGTTTCTAATACGAGTGGTGACTGAATAAGCTGCATTAAATTGAATTTCGGGCATGTTTGGAGGAAGAAAGCGCTTTCAGAGGAGCCAGAGACAACTGATAAGTGGGAGCGGTTCCATCGGATGTGCGAAGTGTTGAACTTTACTTTCAGAATGAATACTGGCGTGGCGGGGGACCTCATGTGCAAGTTACTTAAAACTTCGTTCACAAATCATTCGCGAGCCAATGGCGCATTCGGAGGGTGATAGGATTAGCTAGCAATGGCGTCTTTTTGATTTAGGCGAATACGGACACACACGAACGGAAGTGAACATACAATGGGAATTTGGAAAGAAACGAATTCGCCTGAAACCGCAATCAAGACGCTGCAACCAGAGCGCGAGCCCCGGTGATAACCTAAAAAGTAATATTTTTGTTGCACTGTAGGATCTCAGTGTTCTGGACTTTTGATGAATGCCAAGGTTCAGTCAAAACTACCACAATCGCATACGCAAGTGTTTATTAACGAAGACAAGCCAACGCGCTTGTTATAACGCTTGTGATATTAAAAAGTAAAAAAGAACAGTCGGAATTTGGGGTATCGTAACTGTTAATTGCGACTAACTATGACATCGAAGAGGACCGACCGCTGATGAAGGAATCATCACGATATGGACGATAACAGGGGGTAAACTCTGTACGGTTCTATCTCGCAGACGCGATCTGAGACTGCGCACTAGGTGTAGATTTTATTGTAACTGACTAGGTCATTGTATTTCAGGAAAAGGGTACGACCAGTTGGCTTGGTGAAGTCAATTAGCTTTCCTAGTGTCGCGAGCGTAGCTTTACAGAAATCCTCGCTGATCGTTGTTTCTGAGCCACGAAACTTTGCCGGTTGTGGGAAAACATAATTTTTACTTTTCAAAGACGGGACACCCACTACACCTGGCCGAGTTCTATCAGGAGTGAACGTTCCGAGTCTGTGAGCACGCCCAATCGCGTCCTCTGGTAGCTGCAAGATTAACATTGTGGCGTGAATTGACCACACCTCTTCTTCACAATCGGCCCATGTTTCTGATGAGGAATCTTGGATCCCACGAAAAATTAGGTTTTTATAGCGAGATCGATCCTCGTAAACATCCAGGCGCTCCTGGAAGGACACATGTTCGTCTGTGATAGCGGTTGCTGGCATTTCCTCAACATGAGGGGCATGTTTGAAATCCTTAAACGAATTGCCTCGCTTTTCTAGATCCGTTAACCGAGTTGTTATATCGAACGCTTTCGACTGAAGCAACTTTTTATTTGCCCTCACCTCGCCTATGGATCGAATGAGCGTATCATGCCGTTCGTCTTAGTGATTTGTTAATTCATGAATAGCCACCAGAACATCCCTGTTCCCTTTTCTCTTTACCAGGGTCTAGTCTTGGAGGACCAGGGTTGAGCTCAAGGTCTCCGCTAACAAGCGAAATTCCGCCACAAAGACACACTTTACAAAGGTGCTGGAAAGAACACGTGGGCATGGGAACACCAGCAGAAAAAGATCAAGCGTTTTGAAAAAAGAGATGGGGAGGGCCAACCTGAACAAAAAGACAAAAGTGGTTGTAAGCGGCCGGCATCACTGCTGACTTCCATTGCCCACTGAAAAGTAAACGGTGCCGCTAGTCGATTATATGGTACTCTTGCATTGATGACGATGTCGCGCGGGATTGTGCGTGGTACAGTTCCAGCATTCTTATGGTAGGCACCCTGCTTGCAGCTGGATGATGTGTCAAGCAAAGGACAAGCGGGAGCTTCATGCGCAAGGTCCAGGCGATCCGCGCTGGCAGCAGGGAGCAGGGCATGTTCCAAAGATAGCTGACCAAAATAGGAGGAGGAGGTGAGGAAGGTGGAAAAAACGTTTATTGCTGCCATTGAATGGGAAGAAAGGAGCGCGGCATGGTTGTCGGTCATCCGTGGTGGGTGGCGTCCCTAGTCCGGGATGCCATGGCCAGCTGCAGCTCGAATGACCCTGATCACCAGGCCACGCTGGTTTTCCGGGACACCGCTTGTCAGCAGGACCTCCTACTGCTCCTGTGTCGGTGCGATGACTTCAGGTAGTTCGGTGACGCCTTTACACTCCCACACCATGATGTGCAGGGTGCTGGGTGTCCTGAAGCAGAAGTTGCAGTGGTAGCTGAAGAATGTGGGGTGTATATTGCACAGCTGTGTGGCGTGCGGAAAAGAATTTGTCTGCAATCTGCGGAATTGTGTAGCTTCTCCTGAAGTTAGGTTCAGGTGGGGCGGCGGGTATCGTCTTCTTGATAGCCTGTAGTGCTCTAATATGTCTCTGCTGCGCTGGGGATGGACGGGTGTTTGTCGGCAGAGTGGTCAGTGCCTATGAGGGTTGAATCCCGGTGTAAGCGGCCTCGGGCTGCGGTATCTGCCGCGTCATTACCCTGTAAGGATTCGTGACCTGGAGTGCAAATGATATAAATGTCCAGTAAAGGTTTTCCGTGCGTTTGAAGCCTTATTAGTAGAGCAAGTGCCATCGCTGAGATATGGCGCTTTTGAAAATTACGGCACGCCGCTGGCGAGTCAGTATTATGGTCATCTACCCGATACGT
Organism: Haemaphysalis longicornis; assembly: GCF_048455015.1. Lineage (NCBI taxonomy): Eukaryota > Metazoa > Arthropoda > Arachnida > Ixodida > Ixodidae > Haemaphysalis > Haemaphysalis longicornis. The sequence goes on along the minus strand of NW_027526204.1, from coordinate 28,152,438 downwards.
ACTTCCATGTATCTGGTGCTTTTCTGGTGGCAAGCACGAAAGCTGTCTCCTCGGCAGAGTCGGTGTCATCTGTATTGACCGTTGCTGGAGGAAAAAATGTATTGTGAGCCTGGAGATGTGGTAGTGGTGCCTCAGTACAGGAGACCAAGGGACGACCGTGCTGTCACAGCCCTGGACACCAGGAGTTAGTGGTTGTAAGCCGTCGGAATCAGTGCTGCTCTCCAATACGGATCTCCAATGATGATGATAACGGGTGAAGTGAAAGATGGTTGAACCAGTTTTTTTTGTTAAACAAACGGGGACGATGATGATGATAATGGGTGAATGAAAGATGTTTAAACTGTTCATGTTGTGACATGATGGCGAGCGATGATGATGATCACGAGAGAAGTAAGAGGTGGTTGAACCGCAACGATCACAGTGCATGCAATAAAAGCTTGGCGTGTCAACCATCTTTATTGTTAGTGATTGTTTTGCTATTCGGGCTCTTGATATTTTTCCGTTCCATTCCTGTTTAGCCCCACCTCGGACTGAGGCAGCCGGCCATGTGACGCACGCGTCTGCCTCCTTCCTCGCACAGCTGGACATTCTTTTTCGTGTGCGGAGGTTTTGCGGAGGCTATCGGTACAGCGCAGCGAGTATTGGCAAACCTTATCGCCAGTTTCAAGCAGGACTGGAAACTCCCCTTACTGCAGCGCCGTAACTTCCTTCGGGTTTTTCCGCCGTGCTCAAAGAAAGGTGCGTCTGGCTTCCGGTCAAACCACTTGATAACACCGCACGTTGTAATAGAGTCTTTCCTCGCGCGGAAATGTAATAATTTGCTAAGCTCTGTCTTAACATGACGCCATAAGGGGAATGTTCTTAAAGTTACGGTGACAGTTTACATTTAGGCTTTAGGCTGTAACGTTATCAAAATGCGATAAGCGAGCTGATTTATCTTGTCAAACCATCGCTACAGCCAGGCTATCAATCCAGTTTGGCCTTTAAGCGGTCACCCTGTCGCGGAAGTCGGCCCTTTTTTTTTCTTGTGTATGACTTAACGCGCGCGGCCACCCGCCTGCCGGAACGAAGAAAACGTTGGTATCTGTGAAACTATTCGTTCTAGGAGGGTGAAACTTGCTCCAAGTGTTGTCTAGCCTCTTAAGACCCCACGTACAACATATCGGACAATCAGATTTCAGCGGTCCGTATACAAAATTGGCTGAAAGCGAAACCAAACCAGTCTCTCAAAGCGAGAGTACAGACTGTTGTGGCAATCTGCCGGGGTTCCATCCAACTGTAAGTGCGAGATGGCGCTAATACTAATAAACAAAAAATTACGTTTTTCGGTCCAGGGGTTTTCTATCGACGCTGCCAAAGTAAATCCTTTTCATGTGTTTAAAAAGTGCAATGACACTTTATTTTCCTTTCACGAGATCAGGAAAGGCTATTATCATTCGCTACCCTTATTTCTGCTTTGAATTTTCTGTTCTCTTTTTCATTTCACGCTTAAATGCAATGTGCAACAGGTCGAACGTTTGGAAAATATTGAACCTTTGTTACTACATTTGGCATAACATGTTATTTCGATCTCCTTTTTCTTTCTATTGAGCTTAGGGGTGTGTAGAGGCGAAGTTCCTTAGGGGCTGGGGCTGTTGCTGTCTCCTCTTGTCGTCGTCGCAATCGTCGTCTCAAGTAGTCAAGGAAATAAAACACCGGGCGACTCGTTTACGCCTCGAGCTAGAACATCACGTGTACTAAAAAATAACACCTCGGCACTCGTTTATACCTCGCGCTGGAGTGCTTCTTAACGCGTACTAAAAAACACAGGGACACTCGTTTACTCCTCGTGCTAGAGAACTTCGTGCTTCAAAGAAAACAGACTTTTACAGCAAAGCTATAAACCGCTACCTCCGAGCGGTTCTATCTCCGTTGGCAAAAACGCCATGCCGCCAAGAATACACTCATACACTAAATGCTTCACCTCTCCCCGTGTTTCACGTTAGTGCAGAAGACCCGGGATTTTTCTGATTGCAAATAAATAACATACAATCTCTTGAGATGCCGCCCTAGCCTCTGAACCCGGACTTCCTTAGAGGATTGCGGAAAATGGGGATAAGTAGCACCGTTACACCGTTGTTTCTTTCATGCAAGGGTTTCTTTCCTCTGAAAGATTTCATAATCTAAGACAATGACTTAAGGACTTGCCAAGGTAATCTTCTTCAGGCCTGTCCGGTTTGACTTCCCAGGAACAAACTGCTTAATCGGGCACTTACCTTTGATGGGAATAATTTTCCCGTCAACGCAGATGTTTGGTGAGCCCGGCAGAGTGAGACAAGCATTTCTAATGATTTCAAAGAGAGGGCGGAGTCCCCATGTTCGATCGCCTTCTTCATCTCCACCCGAAACAGCGATGCACATACACACACACGCACACACAACACAACAAAGACAGAGCACACAACACGCACACACACAACACAACACAACATAACACATACAAAACCCATACAAAACACAACACTCACAACACACACACACACACACACACACACACACACACACACACACACACACACACACACACACACCTTGGGAACACAAACACGCACTCTCTGACATCATGTTTCATAGTTTTTTCACAACTTAATCCCAGTGCGCAACATATCGCGCATGTGTTAACTTTTCAACGAGACATCATTTCAAATAATGACATCGGTATTATCTCTCTGCGGCAATAAATTAAATAATTTAGAAAAATTCACTGGTTTTGACTGCGTCACGTTTCGGGTGTCAGGAGGCTAGAGGTATGTGAAATAGTAGTACAAAAGGATAACGGCTGACTAGGCAGATTTTCTGAAGAAAATGTAAAAGTTTGTGCAGCTCTATGTAAACGCGTCCGCCATGAAGGGAAGGTTCTTGAAGTTGGTGTAAAATAGAGAACACCAGAAATACGACCTGTCAGTACGCGAAAACATGCCATACAGGACGTGTAGAAACAGCGTCAACTATATAGCACGAGGAGTACACAATCTCCTTGTCAAGACGTGACACGGGCGTTTCACGAGCGCACCTGTTACTGTAGTAGCTGATAGCGAATGCTTCATGAATTTCACGACTCTGTCATTTCGTTACTGAAAATACGAAGCGACGCGCATGCGTCAAAAAGCATAAGGCACGCTACATCGACTGCGTAGACATCAGTGTTCACGAGATTCGACATATGTCATTCCAACATAGACAGAAGCTCGGCGTTCCCCATGCCATAGAAAACGTAATTAAATGATGTGATATCCCCGGCACCTCCTATATACTGACTTTAAGTTGACAACCCACTCTCATTTATTACACCAAAGCGCGAAATTGAGCTAATGGAATATTTTGAAAAAATAGAAAACTGCATCGGCAACACAGGGCCTCGGACTCGTGGGGTTCGTTTAGTATCCGGGGAATCTGCCCCGTACGCAACTGACGCTTTTTTTCTCTAATACAAAGGCTACTGAAGCAGAGCAAGGCTCTGGTTTAGTCGCCGCATAAAGAATACAATGACTGTTCCCGTCGAAGCATGAGGTGGCGCTTCGTGCGTACAGAAAATACCGCGATTGCACCCTCAAGGGACGGGAATCCCATGCGAGATTCAGTTGTCCTGTGGGCACTCTTACATAGGAAGGGCAGACGGGTCACCGTTTTTAGTGATCGCCTTAAGCAGCACGTGTACCGGTAGCACGAATTGTCAACGCACAGCTCCTTTTGTGTGGCGCCCCATTCTTCGGTGACTCGGTGGTCTTAACGGATCAGTATCCTTACCGGAAAGCGTGACCTTAAGGTTGCGAAATGAACATGGGAAATGTGTGCGTTTGGAGGAGATTGGGTCAGCCTACAGCTAGGACGGCTCTTAGACTTCCAGCACCATACATAACTGTTATAGAGACACAACGTTGAAACAAGCTGTGAGGATTCACCGTTACCTTTTGAATGTGACGTCACAACCATAGCTCAGCAAAATGTATTGGACGATGATTTTGCTTGCTACTATACAAAGAAAACTGCATTATAAAGAGCGAAACTGCACAATTCTTATTGTATCGCCATGAGCAAATAAAAAAGAACGAAGCAGTCTCATCCGGACATAAAGTGACGAGGGGCGCTCAGTGTAAAACCTAATTAAAAAGTTCCGAGGGGTCTTCTAAACCAAGAGAGAATGAATTCTTTATGGGTGTGCCATTCCCAGAGGCTGGCGTCACTGTATCGCGTGATGAATCCACCACATCCTCGATTGCTGAACTTTCTGGGCTGGCGTCCGTAAACGCAGTCTATTTCGCTGTAGAAGCCCTTGCCTTCGGTAGCGCAGACATCAAATTACCCCTGCCTGCTGAGAACAAAGGCATGCGCTGTATTGCCCTTCCTTCGAGGCGTGATCGAACCGTAGTCGCGGCCAGATGAGGCGGCGTAACTTTGCCGCTTCCTGGCTCTAGTTTCTTCGCAGCTATTACCTTCCTTGTGTGTCGAGGAACCTGCAGACCTTCCTTCACGGTCAGTGCCCTTATGATCGCTCGCCTCCGCAGCCATGATCGACTTTCCGCGGTCGCAGTCGATGACGCCAGCTGCTCAGTCTTCAGGGCGGTAGTTAGCAACGTTGCTTGTGGTGTTGTCGTGGTTGTTGTCGAGGGCACCTTGGTCGATGGCGTGGTAGTAATGACGGTGCTTATGGTTGGGGCGGCCGTTTCTGGGCGCTCAATGGGCGGAGATATCACGTGTGGTTTGATGGTCGGCACTGCCGGATGCGTCATCGGTGGCCACGTCCATGGCGCGGGTACTGCATGAATAATACAAAACCAAAGAAAAGCAAAACAAAGCGAAACATTTTAAATAGACTGCCCTTGGTAGACAGAGTCACGTGATTGCTTTCGCATGTTCAAGATTTTTGTTCTGGTCCTAAGGTTTTTCTAAAGGATAAAATGCATCCTCATCGACTAAAAACCTATCTACGCATTACTATGTAGAAGGAAGAAGTTTCGTTATTGGCAGCGTCTTATTTCGTGTCTGCATTGATTCAAGAGCTAAAACGAAGATTCGATTGCGATTTCACCACACTAATTTGCGCCACTTCGGTGAAACATGATAAAGTTTCGTTATTGCTCAGCCGCGCATTCTTCATAGTCCATTGGTAGGTCATTGTTGGCCATACGTCTAACAAGAAAATGCTCGTCCCTCACCTTTCCGTTCCACGTCCAGCGGTTCGGCTTTCTCCATAACCCCTAGATAACGGCTCGCAGTTATGAGGGTGCCAGGTCGGTGAATACCAACTGTAAGGGATGGGTTTTCCCGTCAATATTGTCAGGAATGCATGCCGATGCAGGCAACAGGGCAACGGCTTCGAGGACGTGCAGGGGCCCTCTTGTGTACCGTGTTCCAGTCCTCAGTGCAAGAGAGGCAATCGCGGGAGTTGCTGGGAGGGTGGCAGCGCTTTGTTGAGCGAAGTAGCACGAAGCGGTGGCAACGGGCAGTCGTGTCGAATCAAGGTTGAGGCGGCGTGTATTGTTGTGCATCCTCGCTCGCGGAGGCTGCCACAGGCGGCTGCTGGGTGGATGACCGCGCTTTGTTGAGCGAAGTTGCGCGGAGCGGCGGCATTGGGCGGGCGTGTCGAATCAAGGCTAAGGCGGGGTGTATTGTTGTGCACGCTCGCTCGCGGAGACCGCAACAGGCGGCTACTGGGTGAATCACCGCGCTTTGTTGAGGGAAGTTGGGCTTGGCGGCCACAATGCGCAGGAGGATCGAAGCAAGCACTAGGCTCAGGCGGCGTGTATTGTTGTGAAAGCGCGCTAGGTGGGGGAAGAGGGGCGAGCATGTATTGTTGCGTGCAACAGGCAGGTGCTTGGGGAGCGGTCCTAGGAAACGCGCCCTCCTTCCCCGAATGCGAGGTTTCTTCGATTGCAAGTGTGTGCTCATTCAGCAGACCGGGTTGAGTGGTGGCTCGTCTCCGACGGTGCGCCGCAAGCACATCGCGACCGATGGCCGCCAAGCATCCCCTTGTAAAGAACTGTACAAATTATAAATACAAGTTTTTGTTTCATCAAAACGGGTCGTGGCCTTCATCACTGCCGCAGCGCTGCACCAAAACGCCGCGCAGGGCAAGAATCTCCAAGGGTCTTCACCGCCCACCTCTACAGTAGGCGAATTGGAGGAAAACGAAAAATTACTCCCACGTTCGCAGCTCAGTAATACGTCACAGTACTGACCCCTTTTAGCACTGGTTGGAAGTCCCGTGTTGCGCGAGAAAAATATAGCGCATATTTTCGGCCGCCCATAAGAACAGAAAGCAATATTGCAGCGTTCTTTTATTTGAAATTCACATCCAATGGGGTTTCCCGAAAAACTAGAAAACGCGCTAGAAATAGCATCGAGGAGAGGCGAAAAAAAGCAGAATTAAATGAAAAGGTGAAGAAAAAGTCTTCCTCGCACTCTCGTGAGGGGCACGAAACACATCAACTCCGAAACACAAAGAAAGCACTACGGGCTGGTTAACATAACTTCTTTCATGATGTCAGAGTGCATGAGCATCACTTCCAGCTTAGTTACTTCGACTAGCTATGTCGCTGAGATACGTGATGCCGGGTTTACTTAATTTGGTGGGAGGGGAACGTCACAAAACACGCAAGGATACAAACCATTGCTGAGAGGGGAATGTCGCAAAACACACAAGGCCACAAACCGGCCGCACTTCAAGCCTTTTATCATCTGCATTTTTCTTTTGTATCTTTTCGTCGCATCCGTGGCTAAAACTCAGAACATTCAAACTCTCCTTTGTAGGTTCATTCGCCGTACCGCGGTAACATAATCTTAACGTCGAAACTGACAACGGGACGAAAACGTAAATCTCAAGTGAAAATCATGCTGCAGGTACCGGTTGAGGTCGTTGGGCGTCTAAGCGTCATGTTAGGCTTAACGTCGGGTGGTCGCCTACCCGCTCCACCAAAACTGTGTGACGCAGGAGCAGTTGGAAGCCTGTGCTTGTCAGCCTCCGAAGCGAATGGGAATTCCGCAACACATTGAGCCAAGTAATGCGTCAGGGATGCTCATGCCATCAAAATATCAAAGCAGGAAATATTGCAGCATCACGTTGCACGTATTACCTGAAATCATATAAGCGGGATACGAGAAATGGTTATTGTAGGTGTTGGAATTACTTTACAAAGGAAAGACGTCCATGTCAGGTGAAGAAGCTTAGTTTCTAGTACATCGGAACAGAAGCCGACTCAGATTGAGCTACAAGCCACAGAGTGTTCGAGCACTGCTGCTGCAAATTGGGTACGAATTCGTGCATGCGAAGCACAGAGCAGAGAGGCATCTGCAGTCCCTTATGGAGCACGTGTGCTTAGACAGCCCGAATGTTACAGAAAATGCGATAAGGCAAATCCACTGCAACAGAAGTAGCGAAGGCAAGTCGTGGGCCTCCTCTACGCTCACAGAAACGTTTCCAAAAGCAGTACCTCTAGCGATACTCTTTACTCGGTCTCTAATAAAAAGGACTCGAACTGCATTATATTAGTGGAATAACCTGAAGTTTGAAAGTATTGAAAGCTGTAAGAGGCTTCACGATACTCTGCTTTGTAGGACACGGAATTCATTTCTCATAATACTTGCGTGGCCCTGGGAAGCTTATAGAGCGCGCGATTTCGGTCTTTGCAAAAATATCCTAGTACAAACAAAATTAAACCATCTTCCCGTGGGGAACCCTGATGAGGATGCAAAGCATCGTGGCGGTTCCGTATGATTCCATTGTGTTCCCGTCATGTTGAGGGATCTGGTGTTTACTAGCGCCAGAGGGAATTCCGTGTCCGCGTCCACACCGGTGGCAAATGCACGCAATTATTCCTGTGTTACGGTGAGTAGACGGTGGTTCTCGAGGCGCCGAAACTCGTCCATCATGTTCTTGTCGGTGTTGTCGTCTCTGTGGTAGAATCGGTAGTCTCCGCAAGCGTTGGTGAGATAAAGGTTGTTGACATTGGTGCACCGGCTGAGAGCAATGTACACGACCTCCTGTTCGCAGCTTTGCCTTCTCCTTCTTCTTCTTCGGCTGTTCTCTTACGGGAAGATGACGACGGTGGTTGAACACGAAGCTATCTCGTGATAGATTCTTTGGTTGGCCAATCCCTAGGGACATCGTACCCCAATCAAAATCACAGGTGCTGCGGACGGGGCGAGACCAACGTACACGCCCTCCTCTTCGCAGCTTTGTATTCTTCTCCTCCTCCATCGGTTCCCCTACGTGAAGATGACGACGGTGCTTGAACGCGAATCTATCTCATCATGGATTATTTTATAGGCCAATCCCTAGGGGCATCCTGCAACAATCAGCATCAGTGGCGCTGCGGACGGGGCTAGTTGAGCTGCAAGGCGCTTGGCGCTTCCCGCCACAGCTTTCCCACGGGAAATTCAACATACTCCTCTAAAGTTTTCAGTTCGTCGTTTCCGTTGACATTCAGCTTCGCGTGCCTTCGTTGTATCAGTAGCTTCTTGACGTAGTTTGAATGAGTCAAGGACATAAGGCGCGTTCGTAGCACTTGCCCCTGTCCAGGTTTTGTAGCGTAGTGGGAAGAGCACCGCGTACCTTCCGTTGCGGCCAGAGAGTCGTGGGATCGAAACCGGGCGCCACTATTTTTTTTTATAGTGTAGGGGGAGAGGTGCGGACAATGAACAGATGCCGGACATAGCCCCGAGCAAGAGATGCTTTGCCTCCAAAAATACACTTCATATGAGGTGCTTATTCGAGAAAGGAATCTGCGGCCTAATTCATGAGATGACTTGTTTCGCCTCGCGTGTTTTCAGGGCTTCGCAATCTTGCCGCGTGAAATGCCTTTCTCGGCGATCCGCTGTCATGCTTTCGAATTCCTTCGGTCTGCCTCTTACACGTTTGCCGGCTCCCCGTTTTCGTCACGGTTCAATGAAAACTTGAAGACGTTGGTGAACTTCACAGCTTGCAAAGTTCACCCTTCCTTTATCTGAGGTATGCCGGCGGAGACTACCGCTTCTCGCTTTCGCCGAGCACTAGCTCGCCCTCCGCAACGCCTACTGAAGGGGGCGTTGTTTTGTATTAGTGATGCGGAACGCCGGTTTTAAAGCCAAAGCTTTCTTACATAGACTGATAGCGTTCGGTCAAAAAACTGATGCCTTTCTGCACAGATCAGTTGGTCGACTGAAAAGCTCCTATAAGATTTCTGTACAAATGGTGCGTGCGTGAAACGGGGCTTCTATTGTGTGAAAACGGTTGCTTTAAAATCGCGAAAAAGGAGCCCTTCGACATAGGACATTTAATAGACGCACGGATCATGATGAAGAACTACAACCGCATACTGTTATCTTATAAACCACGCATCGGTATACATTTGTATCGTTCGTAGATGCTTTTATTCGGTGCGCGTTTATTCGGGTTTGTTTTTCCTTTTTTGATTTCGGTGTTTGAGTGTTTGATGATCAATTGGGCGCCCTTTCAGCGAATGTAAAACGTACTTTTAGCTTTCCAGCTTCTCCTAAGTATTTCTTTACCAAGAGATATGGAACATTTCTTCACGGGGGCGTGAAATATTACTACCACCTTCGTCACCGCTAGAATTCAATCCAGTGGGCATAACAAACAGCGACCTGGTTGAAACACCAAATTCATGCTAAACAAAATATCTATTGACTTGAAAGTTGTGCTATAAATAAACGTGCTTTTTGGCTCAGCAGGTCCTTTGAGGCTTTCGCGGGCAAACCTAAGCACGACACATAGACGAATGCACCAAGACTAGCAGCCCGAACGTGCGTACCGTCTTCATGCCTGGGCGGTGGTAGTGACTGTCGGGAGGCGTCGTCTCTTGTATCCGGCCGGTCGCGAACCAGGAAATTATTGGGTTCCACGGGTTCTAGTGTGAAATCGATGCTCGCCCGCACACGTGTCTTAGTTAACCTGCGACGGTGGGCGAGTGACTATAAGCAAGCGATAGCGTTCGATCGCAGCTCATGGGAAACGAACAGACTTTTTCGAAGCACACGTAGCCCAGTTAACCGTCTGGGACACGCGTTAGTATTTGGCCATCATAAAAATTTGAAACTGTATCTGTATAATATTGATAACTAAAAGTTCACTTAAAAACCAGGAATAACTCAATCTCATTAGTAGTGAATAAATAAGGTCGTGTCCGAATCGCAAACAGGCTATCGTAAACGTGACCACCGTCTCCTAACCATTGCTACAATAGAGAACGTATTCACATTATTGTGATCTGTAGCCCTTATATGTTCAGGTAAAAACTTCTATTTTCCCTTTAAAAATTTAACTACAACGAAAATATAAAACCAAGAACACGTACTTGATGCGCCGAGCATTGGGAGTGCCAAGTATGTCTTCGCGAACCGCTCAGTAGGTGTTCATGAACACAACTTGAACCGCTCAGCCAGCAGTCGCATTTCCCGCCGTACAGCGGGAACGTAAATGCTGTCTGAGCGGTTCAAGTGGGTATGATGACGATTGTAGCTCACAAAAAGACTTTTAAAAGACGTGTTTTTAATTTTACCCCCTTGTCGCCAAGGGGAAAAAACCAAAGATAGAAGTAAACGTGAAAACTCATGGGAATTTGCAATGTGATAGTGCACGCGGGAGACCTCCTTTTTTGTTCCTGAACATAATTCCTACTTATTAGAGTTTAAAGTTCTGACCCATCAGAAAAAAAATTCTTGCTTTATTCTAGAGGTTGCGCCGATTGGCAAGACAACTCTAGGTAAGGCAGCTCCTAATTACCAAGAATACAAAAAACCACGGGCACCGGGATTGCCTCAATCCATTGCTGTAGCAGGTAGAACAGCACAATGGATAGGAATACGAAGTTCATAACGATGTTCATTCCTACTTTGAAGACTGGTGGTCGACGCAGCTAGCGTTCTTACCGGCTTGTGGGAACTGTGGTGATTCTGGCCGCTCTGCGGTAGGCAGTGGGTTCGGCTTCGTCGAGCGAGTCCTGGCCTAGGGCAGCCGGTGCGGCCTCGTTCATCTGACTCATGGCGAACATGACCATGGTCACCACCAGGAATATGATGAATGCCACCGACAGCGAGAACATCACCATTCCCTGACTGCACACATGAGGGTGTATACATGACGTCTCTTGCCGGTGAAGCGCATGGACACAGACGAGAAAAGACCTTTCGCTGTGATTCCACTTATTATTACCTCTGCGAGGAATTATATCCATAAAAGATATAATCGCTACCCCAACCAGCGCCGCCGCCATTGTTACCTTCATTAGTTTATTGTTACCCGATTCCTCGCCTCAAACTCTTCCACCACCAATGAGCAGTCTAAGGGCGCAAAGAACTGCTCTCGGATGGAGGACCACAACACTCCTGCCTCTCGAGCCAGGAGAGTGGTCAGATCCGAGGGGTGCATACCTGGACTGAGGTGTCCCACCCACCGGAGTAATGGCTCGAACCAGTATCACACCCTTGGCTACACAAGTTGTTTCGTCCTCCCCTTCACTTTGAGCCGAAGGCAACACTTGAAACCCGTCGTCTACAACCGCGTCTAAAGCCGTTTCAATAGTTTTCTTTCCTGCGCATCCTTTTACGTCTTATTGCATGACCTGGAGTCATTACCAAAAGCCATGAAGGTTCTTTGTGTCACATCTCAATGTTCGCTGGTACTTTTCCTATTCATTTGCACTGAAATGCTTCCCGGCTTGCTCTTCACCATCTTCCTGATTTTTCTTACTTTTTTTCGCAAGCCTCCAGCATTGATCCCAGATATACAAATAATTGATTCTCTTCTAAAATATCTTATTCGAAAGATCGGCTTCTATGTGCGAATATTGTTCTATAAAATAGGTTTTGTAATGATAGCATTTACCGCTAGCGGTGAATATGTGTGATGACTTACACTTACTGTTTCCCTGTCGCTCTGGTCACATTAGAAACGAAAAAGCGTTATATTCAAGGAGTGGCTTTGCGTCCTATCCTTTGCCTGACAGGTATGCCTTTGTATCACTGAGCAACAAGAGAAATGTGTACAAACAGTAAAATGCGCATTAGTTCGGACGAAATACGTTATTAGGCCGGTATCAAACAGGAAGGTCTTCCTGTATGATGCTGGTGGAAGGACTTCCGCAAATATACGCAGCCATTACGCACGTGTCCTACAGATGTCAATATGAACAGGGAAATCAGAAGTCACGGGAAATTAGAAGTCAATAGCTTGGCTTTATGCTTGGGGCTCCACTACGGATGCAATCAACCCTCAGCCTGAGGCAAATTGAAAATTCGTTGCGGGATTCAGTTCCTATACTGGTCTTCATTCATTTAGAAACCACAAAAAATTCTGGAGCGGAAGCCTCTATGCCAAAACCTTGAGAAACTGGCAGTTCGCCAATGCAAATAAAAATTTGTCGACGCGTTTCTGCACGTTTCTAGAATGAGTTAAACGTGTTTGCTGGTCATTCTTTACTCGAAGGAGGTGTGAGCAAATCCATGCAGTCTCGAAGTCTTGGCGTCCAAAGCGCCTTCACAGCGCCGAGCAAAAATGGCTGTTTTTTGCCTATGTATTCAACTTGTTTAAAAAGGTGCATGCTAAAATCTACTTACGCGTTGGCACCATAATGGCTAGTTAGGATTTGGATTTTAAGAAGGATCCTTGATGCTAACACGCATCAGTCATTACTCTTGCATAACAGAAAAAAACAAGAAATGTATTTGTTTTTGCTAATTTGGTCTTCCAAAGACAGCAATAAATTTCACAACAAGAATGTCATATACGCGGTTTATGTGGTTTTAAGATGAGTACATTTATATACGCATGATTCGCACTCTCCGGTCTTTGCGCTTTGGACGTAATCACCACGTCCCCGTAAAATGCACCCACTTCATTTTTGCCATCTCTTTCACGCTAACGTGGTGGGATAGTTCATCTTGATTGCCGCAGTGACTCGCCAAATGATCTGCTAATCGCAGGTAGGGTAATTCGGAACAGGGCTTTTAATTCAACGAACACTCACGCATTTTTGCTTGCGTCACTTTGGTCCGGTCTGCGGTACCGATAGTCCATGCTTTCTTGCGATCACCTTCACGTGCCACTCGATCAGATGTTCACACCTGCAACAATTGGTTTTGTTGTTGCATCCCCGAGTAGTTTTGGCGAATCAAAAAGCTCCGAGTAATTGTGGTATCCGGCTGTCGTGCAGGAGCACAACAATATTTACGCCGAGAGCAACCTATCAAGCAATCAGCGGCGCCAGCACACGCGAGTTTTCCGAGAGCGTTTCTCTGTAGATTAGTAGCTGACTGGATGGTACCCACTTGATTGCAAAAAGAAGGGGTGATAACTCGAAACTGTTGGTGTCTCTTTAAAGCCTTTTCGGCATCACCATAATTGTATATTGTGCGCCGATAGCATACAATCACAAAGATAAAGGGCGACTTCTGTTTGTGAAGTCAGCTGCTTGAAATTATTCTTCTGTTTAGTATCTGGAGGAAGACTGAACATGAAACATGAAATACTTAGGCCTGGAAGTGAAGCAAGAAGCTAGCAAATATCACAACACTTCACCTCAAGACGGCACACGTCATATTCAGTTAGGTTTACTGTTGTGCTTTAGTGCGCGTAGAGAGAAGGGAAGGCCTATGTTTAGGTACCCTTACAATGCTGACCAACAACTTAGTAGCCGCTTCAAACGATCCTGGCAGGTTTCGGTGAACTTACCGTTTCTGGCGGCGACCGTTAACACGGAGCTAAACTTCTTTTTCTTTCTCTTGCAGCGGTAGAAAGAGGGCGGGTGGGTCAAAGCGATATCACTCGTTCCCATTCGGGCTGTTGTCTAGGAACAGGATGCACAGCAGACTACACAAATCGATATTAAAAACGCCATATAACATTAACATCAACGGTGACGCAACTTAATTATAAAAACAACAATGAGAACTGATACGGCGCAAGAAAATGAAATTGATATCCGATATTTCGGACGGCCATGTTCCGGTCCTGCACGGATATCCTTACTTTCCATGGCACAGTCACGCCCTCCATATAGTCAATTGTAATAATAATACTTACCAATGTGTCGGACGTTTGCAGCCCTTCTAGTTAAATTTTCCAGATTTTTTCTTTCGATAGCGAGTCAAAAGCTATCTGCACTCGGTGTGTTTTCAAGTGCGTGAAGGGTGGTAACAGAAAACCAAACCAGAAATTTGTCCGCCCCGCGAGCTTCCAGATCAGACATGAAATACCGTCATGATCTGATAATAGCAACATACAGGTTGTTACGAATATTATTGGAACACTTAAATGTTTTTCGTGATCCAACCGCTGCTCCATTCGCACTAATACCTCACACAAAGTTCGCATTTTGGGGTCTATTTTGTTTGAAACCGGGAACAAAAATAATACTTACCACTTTATTCTGAAAATAAATAAAAACGATTTTCGCATATTTGATCAATGGCGACCCATGTGACGTATGAGCCAATGCAAGCTGTTCGTAGAGCAACGGGTCCACATGGTGTGTGCAGAGTGAAACAGAAGATGGAGATTCATGCTTCTTCCTTGGCCAGACGACCCTAAATGGGGAAGCAGACGATCAAAAATGGGAAAGGACGTTTTCTGATTGTATGCTACCTCATTTGACTCCTTCCAACGAAGGAAGGAACCAAATGAGGGGCCAGACGATCAGAAATTGTGGATGCAGGTGAGAAAAAAGTCCAACAGATATTGGCGATTATGAACCGTGAGAGTATATAATTGGTGTCAGCTGGTATGCAAGCATTTGTGACATCGTAAACTAGGAACGAAAGAGAGGTTCTGATCGCCTGCTACCTCAATAGGCTCCCTCCTACTGTAAATCCCCATCGTTTCGCTCAGAATACCCAGGGGGCGCCGTCGTCCCAAGATAAGCTTGCTCTTTTTCGCAAGTCCAAATCGGCCGCCATTTTTCCATCGTCAAAAATCATTTTTATTTGTTTTCAGAATAAACAGCTAAGTGCCATCGAAGTGCCCTGTGTGAACCAAATCGACCACAAAAGTCTACCTTCGTGCGAAGTCTGAGAGCGAACCGAACAGCGGTTAGGTCTGAAAAAAATACACCATTTTCGCGTGGATGAGGATGAGGATGCGAAGCATCGTGGTGGTTCCGTGTAGTTCCATTGTGTTGCCGTTATGTTGAGTGATCTGGTGTTTACTAGCGCCAGAGGGAATTCCGCGTCCGGGTCTACACCGGTGACAAAGGCACGCAAGTACTGTTATGTTACACTGAGTAGGCGGTGGTTCTCGATGCACCGAAACTCGTGCATCATGTTCTTGCGATGTTGTCGTCTCTGTGGTAGAATGGGTAGTCTCCTTCACCGTTGGTGAGGTAAAGGTTGTTGATATTGGTGCACCGCCTGAGAGCAATGTACACGCCCTCCTCTTGGCAGCTTTGTCTTCTCCTTCTTCTTCTTCGGCGGTTCCCTTACGGGAAGATGACGACGGTGGTTGAAAGCGAAGATATCTCGTGATGGATTCTTTTAAGTGCAATGCACTTCTTAAGCGAGCCTGAATCTGCGTCCACCGGCGATGTCCGCGCACGTGGAGATGGGCGCGCGCAGCCTGGCCGCTGACATAGCACATACCCACGTGGGGGATTGGCCAGGAATCTCCTCGTCTTCCTTGGCAACGGGGGGAGATGGGCGCGCGCTGCCTGGCCGCTGACATGGCACATACCCACGTGGGGAATTGGCCAAGAATCGAGCGTGAGAAGGGCTAATGCACCTGCTTAAAGGAGTACTGACACGAAATTTCAAAGCTGAGATCCGCTCTAGCAATCAAGTACAACGACAAGACAAATAGGTGTATTTGAATTAATGCATCTTTCTTCCTTTGTAGTTGTGTGTGTGTGTGATCTCTCTTTCGCGAACATTACCGAACCGCGCAAATTCAACTCGTGCATTCGCACTTTCACATTCTTCCCCTCGGGGAAATGCGGGGAATTTTTTGTTCGCCAATCCCTAGGGGCATCCTGCCACAATTATTATCAGAGGTGCTGCGGAAGGTACTAAAGCAACGTACATGCCCTCCAATTCACAGCTTTGTATACTTCTCCTTCTTCATCGGTTCCCATACGGCAAGATGATGATGGTGGTTGAATGCGAAGCTATGTCATGGTGGATTCTTTAGTTGGCCAATCACTAGGGGCATCCTGCCACAGTCAGCATCAGTGGCGCTGCGGACGGGGCTGGTTAAGGTGCAAGGCGCGTGGCGCTTTCCGCCACAGCTTTCCAACGGGAAATTCAACACCCTCCTCTAAAGTTTTCAGTTCGTGCTTTCCGTTGACGTTCATCTTCGCGTGGCTTCATTCTATAAGTAGGTTCTTGACGTAGTTTGAATGAGTCAATGACATAAGGCGCGTTCGTAGCTCGTTGTCCTGTCCCGGTTATAGTAGCGTTGTTGGAACAGTAACGCGCACCTCCCATTGCGGCCAGGGAATCGTTTGATCAAAAGCGGGCGCCGCTAACTATTTCTTTTTCTATCGCTATGTCCGGACGGACGCCGGACATAGCCCCGAGCAAGACATTCGTTGCTTCTAAAAACATTTAGTGTTCCAGTTATCGCCGTAACACCTATGTAGTGAACCTCATCCACTCTCTTCAGTTTCTGGACTCCTTGAGCATTTCGGCGCTGCAGGCTCCGATAACACGAAAGTTGAGCTAGAGCGTTCCGCTAACGCCTACAGCGAGGTGGAGCTCTGCGCTAAACTTACCGACGAAGTTGTGTTTCGCTGGGGCTGTAGAGCGATGACTCGGGCTCAGGCGACGAGCAGCCACTGACGGTGCTGCCAAGAAGTTGTGACCTAACGCAGGTCCTTATGCTGCTCTCGGCTCATTTCCGCAAGAACTTCAATCTCATCGACTTACAAGCTGACCTACTGGTACGGCAACGTAGCGCCACGCAGGAACAGATTGACGTATTTTTGCAGCCACTCGGAAAATCAAGTTAAATTTTTTGTGTGAAGAATTCGTTTTTTTTTCGGACTCCCTGATTTATCCGGGAGTCCGGGACTCCCGAGACTCCCTGATTATCCGGAAATCCCTCATCTATCCGGACTCCCTGATTTATCCCTGATTTATGCGGATACTATTTGTGCACCTTGAGCGTCCTAAAACTCGGCCGGCGACTGCAGTATGCATTGTTGTTGCAAGCTATGAGTGAAAGTAAACCATTTGGCCAGCGGGGGCTCAAAACCACGACAAACTATGCGACTTAAGTGGAAGTTGTTAGGGGATGATTGTGCGCTTAGAATGAAAACGATTGAGTGAATGCGTGTACCGTATCGGAAGCCATCCTCTCAAGCCCCGCAAGAAACCGAGAAATTAAAACTGATTTTCGGCTTGGTGGGGTGTCGCTACATTTCTAAAGTGATGAAAAAAGACAGAGGCGTTTTTTGGGACACATCTCTTCCTCCCAGTACCTGTCCGTCCTCCTATTTATGCACTCTCGCTCCTGCTTTCGCACAATCCTTCGCTGTTTCTCCTCCTTACTCCGTGTACCTTCTGCTTTCCCATGTTTGCTTCTCTCCTCCACTAACCCTGTAGAAACTGTGATCATGGCTCAAATACGTCACGCTTGTGGGGATCGAGTGTTATGATTCCCCAGCGTCTGCTTCCCGTCATACCTTTATTGTGGGCATCGAATGTAACGGTTCTTTCACTGCTGTTGCATCGCCCTTCGACCGGAGTCTCCCACTCTTCGTTTGTTCTGGCGTGTCTGGATATATTGTCTATACTAAACCCAAAAAGTATATGCAATACCGCCAAGGAAATGAGGTTGGGTGGTGAAGCTGATTTAAAGTTTTTAGGAATTGGGGTTAGAGGAGCTCTATGGTCTCGTTCATCACTTGTGAAAGATGGCCACGATTGCTTGGTGGTCACTGTGATGTGGTGCAGAGCCAACCGACGACACGTTCATTAAAAACGTCAGGTCTGTGCCTGGCTGCCATGGTTTTGTTTTATTGATTTGCACCAGCTGGCATAGAAAACTGTACTCCTCCACAACGAACCGTTCTAGCAAAACCTTGTCTCCATGGCACAGAATCATACACAATTGAATTTCTCACAACAGAGACAAAAACAATGGGTATGCCACACACGATACCAGTCTAATCATAGATTTGAAAAGAAAAACATCTCAATATCTTCATTTCCGAAAAACGGGATGGTGTGCCTAAAATGGGCACGCTGACTAAGATCCACTACTCAGCTGTGCTACGAATGCATAAAACTGAAAAATACATGGTGATTTCTCGAGTACAGCTCTGATAGTTTTTGCAGACGTACACGAAAATTGAACGGAACGCTGGCTTGTAGCACCTTCGTTCTGCAATCTATGTACTAATATCTGTGCAACCTAGCCAGGACAAGGGTAAGGCCACGAATGGCACCTGAATTTGCAGTTTCTCTTTGTGAGCATCGCCCTGGGGAAGAATGAATTCGTACGCTTTATAGACCTCCCGCGGAACAGTTGTGTAGGTGCGTGCTCCAAATTACGAGTATTCTGAAGATATCTATTTATTTGCTTCACACGGTCTGTTCGGAAACGACATCTCGTCGTCAGGGAAATGTCGCCTTCAAAAGGAATGTTCCTCAGAACCGTTCACCTCACCTTGATCACATCTCGAGTTCCACCACAAAGCAACGAGATGTCTATATTTCCGTTACCCAGAGCCCTCTATCTGTGGTAGTGAAAGGATGCTGTGCGCCATCCTGATTGCCGCGGACACTTCGTCCCGCAGTCACGCTCTCTGCAAACGCGACCGAAATTCCTGCAGTTTTGTGTTGGGAAGACTTGCGTGCCGCCTGTGTTATGCGCTGTCTTATCGACAGTTTCTTACTATTGCCCGTATTATCCTGTCTGTCTACTTTAAGAGTGGTCTGCTTCGGGTCCACCCCTGTAGTCATTGAAGACGGAAGCACAGTTCTTTTCCAAATCTCGGCGGGTGTCTCGTCGTCTGACCTAACCTTTCCGCGCACTATACCTTGCGAAGATCGACTGGGCATCTCTTGCGTAGCCCAGTCATTCGAGCCGACGCTCTCGTTACCGTGGGGTTTCGCCGTGTTCATACTGCCGATTGAAGCATTGTCGACTGCTCCATCTGAATGCCACGTCGGCTTATGCGCCGTCACGATATGCGGGTTATCCGAAACTTCATTGAACTTGGTTGGCGTGGTTGCTTTGGCATTGTCCGCAGTAGTGCCGTCTGGACTGGAAATGCCGGAGTGGTTGGTCGAAACGGGTGACTCTGCCTGCTTCGGCTGCTCGCGATGGAGTGGCTCGCTGTCCTCAGAGTATGCCGTCTTAAGCATCATGTTGAGGATGCCACCCACGGAACCCGTCAGGACGATGCCCATTCCTAGGAGCAGCCAGAATGTGGCACTGCGGCGAGAATCAGACGGAAAAGGTCAATTAAGGGACCATGAAGGCAAAATACACGTCTGGCTCATCAAAAGTAATGCTTCGCCTTGATAACAATGATGCCAGTCTCACCGCAAACTTATCGCTGGCAGTGTTATCGCAATGTTTATTGCAAAATAGACATTGGAGATGTAACGAGATATGTAAAGCATTGGCGACTACCCAGCCAATTTCAGGTGATTTTATCAAACAATTTCAGTGCCCCCGATAAACACGCACCAAGGTTACCCCCAAAACCGGCGCGGTGCTTACTGCTCCACGACGGTGTGCACTGGCACGGAGCGTTGATCGAGGACTAAGTGAGCGGTTTTACACTAGCGCCATCTCTTGGGCTATTGAAGCAACTTGGGCAAGCCTTGGAAAGTTTGTATGCAACAACTCCATTACACAGCGCTACTTCAAACTGACATTTTTTGAACCACACTACCACCTACATCCCCCAAACATGTGCGACAACGAGCTCCTAGTACACACCCCCTTCAAGCTTCTCGTCTGCAGTGAGCCACATGAACGGTAGTGCCTGCACTCACGGTCTGTGCATCAGCTGCGGCAAAATATGTATGCCTTAAATGGTATAGGCACTACAGTGACCCCGGCACTCCGGTGCGTTGTACCTCAGTCGAAGAAAACAAATGCCAAGCTCCAATATTTACTTCTACTGGCTGGCCATGCAGACGTCATTGCAGTAAGCGAATTTTCCTCATAACACATAATGTTTGTGTGCTCATATGCAATCTCTGACCTTTATTAGCGCTAGGTCTGAGCCCGTCTCATCGGTTTCTGGTGAAAACGTAAGCGACTTATCCTGGTCATCAACAATAGTCGTTATCGGCTTCAAATGACTGCCCGCGTCGACACGCCGCCGCCTGAGACGTAGGAGGAAACTATTTCACCGGCGTCGTTCGGGATGCATTTTAAGATTGCTCCACGGCACTCCATCGACTCAACCCAGTATGTGCTCACACCCTCTCCTACGGTGACAGAGGAAGTTGCCATAGCCCTCGCCATAGTTTAGCAGCCCCAACCCACCACCATCCTCTCCCACTCCCAGCATGCCCACTTTAAATAACTTAAGGAACGTAAGTCTCCACAAGCTCTCCGTATCATTTTCCGTCACCCTCCCCAGGATCCTGTGGCGCTACTGTAGATTTCGGCCGCCACTGGCTTAGGTGGCAATGAGGCTCTGCATTCACATGCTCGAGAACTCGTTATACGGTCTCCTGCTTCCGTTGCTCCCAACCACAGCACCCCCCCCCCCCCGTGTACACATACACCGACATTACACTCCACCACAGAGTAAACCGTCGGACACTCCCACCCCCATACAGCTCCCTATCACCAGAGGAGGGACGAATGTGGCGCATCATCAAAGCGCACACCTTCACTCACCGCACGATACTACAGCATCTGACGCCCACCTGCTTCCTTCACCCCACTGCCCGCACTCTGGTGCACGGTACGCGCCCTTTTATTTCATCTGCCAGTGCCCCAAGAATCCGTACCCTCCCCTCAACATGCCCTAGGCCTGGGAACAGGCCGTGCGGAGTTCTGAGGTTTCGGGCCAGGTGCTAGTCACCTCCCGACGCCTCCAGGTCGTGGTGGCCGTGTGGGCAGCCGCCACAGCCTCGTAAGGGGGAGCTCTTTAAATAAATGTTTTTTCTCTCTCTATCTCTCTCTCTCTCGCGGCGCGGCGGGGACATATTTGCCGCTTAGCCCACCTTAGTTTAGATAACCAACGCAAAAGCTTCGCGCAGTCTGGTTGAGTCTTAGTTTTGCTTGGTTAACCTTTGATGTAGCTGTATTACCGACCACCGCTCGAGATCAGAAGTAGCCCGGGCCTCACTTTAATTCTCGGCAAACGAGGCGTTCCTGTTTTACCTGTAACGCGGCGCAATATGAGTCACATATCCCAGTCGACCCAGCGGCGCATGCGTGGGGGGCAACACGTTTGGCCGGGCGCCGATCAGGTCACCGCCGCTCCCATCGTGGGCACTTCCGCTAATGCGCAGAACGACTTTAAACTGGGCTTCGTGCGCAGAGTTGGCAGCGGGGCCAGCGAATCACGGGATGCGCGTCGCCGCATGTGTGTCTTCGGGGGTGCCCCCGGTCAAATACTGAACTTGCGCATTCTCCGCGAAACCGCTGGCAGAGGGTAGTAACGCTCTTATTTAAAATTGCAGTGCGACACTGCGCCCCGGTTTATCGGGGACAGATGGTGCGGCCCGGTGCGATTTATCGAGAACGCTATTTGACAGGTGGCTACCATTTCCCCCCTGCACCTACCTGAGTTTCTCGGCACCGGGTTCAGCGTGAGCTGACGGGGACGTTCCCCGGCGGCCTCTCACTGCGGGGTATGCGTTGTCGCTGTGGCGGCGGCTCATCCAGCTAACGGGGCGTCCTTTGTCGTCTACCACGATGGCTTCCGTGCTGGCGGCGTCGGTGATTGTAGAGTCCTGGATTGCAGCCTCGAATTTTCTTAGGCTGCTCGGGATCGAGCTGTTCGTGGGACCGGTGTACCTGGCGTTATCCCAAGCTGCTGAGATGAACGTTGTAGGGGGCTGCTTCGCCATGCGTCTATGTCTGCGGTTCGTCTTCTTCGCGCCCTGCTTCATGCTGTCGGTAGAAAGGACAGAGAGACGGCGGTGTTTATTGGAGGCCACCCGCCTGATGGGCGTTTTATTTACGCAAAATTTTTTTCGTTGCTATAGAAGTGTACCACACGGGTGCCGTATGACTCCACGGCTGGTCAGGGCATGGAGTATATGAGTGTATATAACGTACCATTGCTTCTGTTCACTCTTCATATTAATGTCAGCATTTTCCCATTTCACTGTACCACTGCTATGCGGGGCAGTTCACCGAAAGGAACATGGGCGAATTTTGGCCCGTTTGTGCTGGTTATATGTAATGGTGTGAGAATTAGAAAACAACTGCGATTGCTGCACTGACATGTGGTAATTTTTTCAAGAAAGTATAGGTGAGTTGTAACCAAACGAATGTGCCAATGGTGGATATGTTACCTGCTGGGCAGACAGAAAAGATCAAGATGGAGCGAAGAAAAAACTTGCTTTTTTAATTCGCGTCTTTGTTCCACTATCAAGCCACCTACACCTCAGTCCACAGCACGCATTCTGCTTTCCTTTCTGGGAGCAGACATCATCACCAGCCTGTCTACGCCCACTGCAGGGCAAAGGCCTCTCCCAATATTCTCCAATTACCTCGGTCCTGTGCCAACTGTGACCGATTTACCCCCGCAAACTTCTTGATCTCATCTGCCCATCTAACTTTCTGCCACCCCCTGCAGCGCTTGCCTTCTCTAGGGATCCACTCTGTTACCCTTAATGACCAGCGGTTATCTTGCCTTCGCATTACATGCCCTGCCCAAGTCCATTTCTTCTTCTTAATTTCTACTAATATGTCTTTAACACCAGTTTGCTCCCTGACCCACTGCGCTCTCTTCTTGTCCCTTAATGTTACACCTATCATTTTCCACTCCATTGCCCGCTGAGTCGTTCTCAATTTAAGTTGAACCCTCTTAGTGAGCCTCCAAGTTTCTGCCCCGTAGGTGAGTACCGGTAAGATGCAGCTGTCATACACTTTCTTCTTCAACGACAATGGTAGGCTGCTATTCATTATCTGATAATGTCTGCCATATGCACCCCACCCCATTCTGATCCTTCTAATTATCTCTGCCTCATGGTTGGGATCTGGGGTCACAACTTGGCCTAAGTATATATATTCGCTTACCACTTCCACTGCCTCGCCATCTATCTCAAACTGCTGTGCTGTCCCGAGATTATTGATCATTACTTTAGTTTTCTGCATAATAATTTTCAGGCCCACGGTTCTACTCTGTTCGCCCAGTGCGGAAAGCATGCTTTGCAATTCGTCCCCCGAGTTACTTAGCAAGGCAACGTCATCAGCAAATCTGCGGTTACTGAGGTATTCTCCATTAACCCTTACTCCCAGCTGTTCCCAATCAAACGTTCTGAATACTTCTTGTAAGCATGCTGTAAATAACATTGGTTTGATTCGGAGCGTACATACCCATGGACAAATATATAGCAAAGGTCCGACAGCGTGGAGGAAGTCATAAATCTATAGCTCATCTTGAGTCTCCACCGCACGGATGCATAGCGTAGTAAGCAGCTACACGATTGGCCATTTATGCAGATGACACAGCCCGTCACGGTCAGCTGACGCCTCACAAACTCAAGGAAGAAGTGGTTTGAACGTTCTGGAATAATTCGAGGGAAAGGTTAGCTGATGACCTTTCAAGGTAATCGTGTCCCGAGCACACTGCACCATTCTTATCGCTTAGCACGCTGCTAGCCTCTTCGTTATGGTTACCAGCTACTAGGAGACGTTGAAGTAGCTGCTTCGCCTGCGTTAGTCGCGCTGCCGCTGCTCCGCCGTCAGCCAGTGCATTTTATCGATGGCGAGCCACGCAACCTGGCGAGGGTTTAACGGCTGCTTCGCTAATGCGTCGTTCCTCATTCGCGCGATCAACGGCGCGGCAGCAGTGCTGTCTGGGCGCCCCCTTCAGCTTCTGCGCAAGAAAGAACCTAACCATCTAATAGACAGCTCCATGCTAAGTGCGAAATCTCAAAAGAACGAAAACTTTCACGAAACGCTCTTTGCATAGCCTTTACTATTCGCCCTTGATAACTACGCTTTGAAGTGTTATCTGAGTCTAGTTTTCTTTGAAAGCTCGGAACAGTTTATCAGTTTTTTATCGAAAGCTACAGGACAATTGGTTACACACTCTCCCGCTCTGAGGACCTGTACGCGGCTTCTCTGCAGGAGACCAGCCGCCGCTCCCCCCATGCCCAAGCGCGGTTCCGATTTTATACATGACCATGACGACAAACAGGTCGAGCCAAGTTGAGCCTACGGTTATTACGTCGAAGAATCGTAAATGCAGAATATTTGTAAATCAGATTCAGGAGAGACCTTATTTTGGTGTAGTGCACGCGCCTGGACGGATTTCTGTTACAGCGACGGCATGCACGACGAAGAGGTTCCAGCACGACCTTAACAGTCGTTAGGAAGCAGGTATAAAGAGTTCAGGATTAGGTCTAGCGCTTTAGGAAAGATGAAAGAGCATAGCATGAAATACGAACCTAGTGCGGTGCTGTCACTGGCGGTGAGTTTTCTGTTGGTGTGGGGTTGCCTGCAGCCCCTCGCCTTGATCCTCCGTTCTCACAGGCAGCCAAAGGGTGATAGTGACAGCAGGGTCTAGTGAAGGTTCAGAAGGGATCTTCGAGTGGCGACGTTGCGGCGCTTCAACGCGTGGCCTCTAGAGTAGTGCGTGACGGAGGCCGTGGATTTCCTTTATGATACTGATGATGTTTGAGGGGCTGTCTGTTCATGATGAGTTTGATTAAGATGACCCTGGATGAACACAGAGAAATTCCCTGCTTAAAGAGGCGTACCAAGAAAGCTGGATGGGCATTTTGTCGAGCGTATAGGTGAAGTATAAAATATTGAGAGACGCTGTTTCGCAAAAGTATTTTGATTCGGTCGATAAGCCCACCCTTCGTGAGCAGTCGGAGCGGGGAGATGATGATGATCATTTACAAATAATAATGGCAATGGGTGCATGGATACAACAGCGGGGCACACACACCTGGGAGTGCACCCTCCAAGTGATTATGGTGATGATGCGTGCGGGCATAATGTCCGGCAATAACTTCGAGCTCGAGACAGTATTTTAGAGAGGCAATGAGTGCATACGTGGAAAATCAAAACTATGTGTCGAAACCGCCCGAATGTCTTGCAGACATGGAATCCTTGGTACACCTAAGGGACGTTTAAACACATTGCGTGAACCAAAGTCAGGTTCGTCGCTGTTATGAATGTCTGACAGTGTTCTGTATGTGCCAGAGCAGGCAATGAGAAAAAAAAAGTCTCTGTGCTCTCGGTTGAAGGCGGCCGCCTGGCCGGGCAGGAGTACAGCTTTCGATGTCGAAAGGGTTTTAAGTGGGACATGGGGACTATCTAGTTTCTACGACGCCTACGAGCGGTTGAAGTGTCTACTGGGGTCACACGACAGTTCAATGGGGAAGTCTGTCGGATGACAAAGTAAGGACCAATGTAACGGTGGGGAAACTTTTCAGATAGTCCAAGGGTGCGTACTGCCGTCCACAGGATTACCTAGCCTCATTCGGGGAACGGGAGGCAGCGATGGGTTGCATTATGTCGTGCCTTCCGTTCTTGCTGAGTAGATACCGTTCGGCCTCTGCCATGCGTCTGCAGTGCGCTATGCGCAAAGTGAACTGCTCGTGAAACGGCGACGTAACAGGAACCAGGGCAGAGGAAAAATTGGGTCTATGGCAAAGGAGAACTCACGGCCATAAAAACCAGAAAGAAGGGCGAGTAGCAGGTGGTGCGCTGAACTGCAGAGTTATATGGCAAAGTGACGAATGGTAGAATGACGTTCCAATTGCTGTGGTCCTGGTTGATGTACATGGAGGTCATAACGGCCAGAGTGCGATGGAGACGTTTGGTGAGGTCATTTGTTTGTGGATGGTAACTGGAACATATTTTGGGGACAATATTGACGGCTCGAAAAACTTCAGCGATGATATGCGAAAGAAACATTCTACCACGTTCACTCAACAGAACTCGAGGCACTCCATGCGGAGGTCGATGTTGCGCAACACGAAGTCAGCAACTTCTTCAGCACAAACAGATCGGAGCGCGGCGGTCTCCGCATATCTCGTGAAATGGCCTCTTAGGCGTTATAATCTAATGGCAGCGCTTATGTTCCAATTCCGACTGCTTGAAATGGAGAAGAAGGACGCGGAGTTGGTTGAAACGTAGCGCCAGTGGGTGATGTAGATGGTTTTCAGTTCTGACAGGACTGTAATGTGGTCTCGTACTTCGCGACGCTAGTGGACAGGCCTGGCCAGAAAAAGCGACTGCGAACACGATGGCAAGATTTTTGAAATCGAAGATGCCCAGCAGTGGCATCATCATAAAGTGCTTCAAGTGTGCGAAGACGGACTCCACGGGGAACGACAGGTACCCAGTTATAAACGGCTGTTTGATGACTTGCACGGAATAGCACGCCGTCAAGGTTGAAAGAGGTGAAGTTGACGTCACAACCGGCTGTTTTGCAGCTGAGCAGATCCATTGAGTCAGTCAAAGTACGGCAGTAGGTATCTTCCCGCGGCCATGTTGGCAGTTCGGAAGATTCCAGCACTAAAGCATAGTTGGCTGCTACTGGCAAACTTGTCTGCCGGAACTACGAGATGGTAGGGGGCGTGGAGGAGGATAAAGGACAACGCGAAAGGGAGTCTTCATCCGAATGTTTTCTGCTGGACCTGTACATAGTCATAAAATCATACTTCTGCGAATGCAAGACCCACCGGACTAAGGACTGAGACAAATTTTGCAGCATTGTCAGCCAACAGAGACCGTGGTGATCGCTGGCAATGGTGAAATGTTGGCCGTACAGGTATGGGCGCAACTTTCGAATAGACCAGACCACAGTCAGACGTTCTTGTACCGTGATAGCGTAATTTTGCTCAGCTAGTGTCAGCGAACGACTACCGTACGCGACTACTCTTTCACGAAGCTGGACTTGAGACGGTAGAAGTACAGAACCAATCGCGCACCGGTTGACATCGGTATGCAGTATGGTAGGTGCCGTTTCGTCGAAATGACGCAGGACGGGGTCAGATGTAACAAAATCTTTGAAAGGGACGTTGGCACGTAAAAGCTGGTGCCGAGAAGCTATGGTAGCGAAGTTGCGGATGAAACTGCAGAAATAGGATGACAAGGCAAGGAAGCTTCTCAGATCTTTCTGAGTAAGTGGCCGAAGAAAGTTGTCAAAAGCGGCTGTTTTGCCGGGGTCCGGACGAATCTCATCTTAGGCATCAACGTGTCCAAGCACTTTAATGCTCTTACTGGTGAAGCAACATTTCTTGGCATTTATTTGTAGTCCAGCATCAAAAAGGAACATCAATACTTGATCTAGGTGCTCCAGATTCTGGGAAACGTGGACAAAACAATCCCAACATCTTCTAAACAACACAAACAGGTTTTTAATTTGAAGCCGCGGAGCACACTGTCCATCATGCTTTTCGAAGGTAGCTGGGCTATTGCAAATGCCGAACGACATTACATTGGATTCATAAAAGCTATATGGAGTGGGAAATGCCGTTTCCTTTTTGTCCGCTTTGGCCATGGGGATTTGCCAATACTCGGAACGAAGCTACAGGCTCTAGAAATATTCCGCGCCGTGCAAGCAATCTAAAGCCTCATCTATTCGTGGCATAGGATACACAACTTCGCGAGTGATCTGGTATAGAGCCCGGTAGTCAACACAGAACCTCACAGAACCATCATTTTCTCAAGCCAGAACAATGGGAGAAGACCACGAACTCGTCGATGGTCGAATAACTATGTTCTTGAGCATATCAGCCACATTGGCTTGTATTATTTTCCGTTCGGACTAGGAGATACGGTACGGTCGGCGCCGAATTGTGGTGGACCCGTCCGTTTCGGTTCTATGCTGTGCTGCAGTTGTCTGTGTGAGGCGGGCTGCATGCACGTCAATCGAGGTGTAGTGCTTTGCGAGAACGTCTAGTAGTATCTGCGTTTGATGAGGCGTAAGCTTGGAACTGATGGTGCTAGCAAGAGCTGGTAGGTAGGGAGGCGAAGCAAACAAAAGCTCTTGTGAGGACCGGTGGTCACCAGAAATGATAGACTCAGGGTTACTGTCGACCACCGAAGCGATAGTGGTCCCTCGGTGCAGAATAATGGGTTCATTAGTAGTAGTGACGGCTGATCCATTTGGCAATCCAACAATTCTGTTTCAATGACAATCCCACGTGGAAGAAATCAAGCAGGCAGGACACGTAGGCCATCGCCTCCTGTATTTTCTTTGGAGCGACGGAGAGAATTTCTTCACAACCAGCTGCCAAGACACGGTCGGAATTCAACTTGAGCAAGGGCCATGGTGAGTCCTGTGATGTTATATGTTTAGTGTCGGTAATTCGGATGGCAGCTTGACAGCAGGAAATAACGGCTGAGGCAGACGATAGGAAATTCAATCCCAGGACTAGTTCATGAGCACACGGTTACAGCACTGAACATTCAATATGATGGCGGAGGCCTCCAAACTAAACACGCACAGTACAAAAGCAAGCTGTCTTTATATGCTCATTGCAGCCGCGTAAACAACTACCCAAATACGGAGTCGACTTTCACCAGACGTGAAGACAGGTCACTATGAATGACAGAAATACTTGCTGCGGTATCTACGAGCGCTCCTACTAGAACCTCTTCTACAGAAACAAACATGTTCGACTGATGTTCAGGAGGAATTGTGGTCGATCCAAACAATTCAGTTTTTCCTCCAGAAACTGCAGTGTCTATTTTTCTTTTTGCTGCGTGGGAGCATGCACGACGGGCTGCAGTGACAGCAGAGAGCGATGACAGGGCGAAGGAGAACGATTACTGGTGGGACGGGAACAGCGGTGACGGTCCGGGGTGTCTGGATGTGACCACGAGCGGCCCGGAGGGAGTGACGGCATACGCTGATGAAGGGGGTAGCTAAACTGTTTATCCCGTTCGTAGGAGGCGTAGCCGTGGCGATCTTCCAGCTGGCGTCGTCAGCAAAAGCGGGAAATATGCCTTCAAATGCCACAGTGGTTGCACACGGGTGGTCGCTAGTCGGCCGCGGTGCTTGCTACGTTA
Source organism: Haemaphysalis longicornis (assembly GCF_048455015.1). Classification (NCBI taxonomy): domain Eukaryota; kingdom Metazoa; phylum Arthropoda; class Arachnida; order Ixodida; family Ixodidae; genus Haemaphysalis; species Haemaphysalis longicornis. Next base: position 28,123,289 of record NW_027526204.1, on the reverse strand, counting down.
AACGGAAAGGCGGGTGTGGCCAAAGGAGTAGAAAGAGCGGTAAAATTGCCATGCGGCGGCGGTGAAACAATCGGCTCCATGGGCACAGATGACCATGATACGGCCTCGGAGTAAGACGAAACGTTACAGGGAGCAGATTGATATGGCTGGGAACGGGATGTCATAAACACAAGCTGCTCTCTGACCATATCACACAACCCAGGTGCGCGGCCGTAGTCGTTCTGAAAGTAGGATGTCTGAAGGTGTTGCAGCTCCTTATTATTTAAGGAGCTGTTGCAGCTCTTTAATTATGTCACGAATCAACCTACGGTGCTCGGCATAGCAGAGGGGCAGGCAGGGAAGGTAAAAAAGGGAAGAAACTATGTTCCCTAAAAATAAAAACAACCTAAATAAAAACGGGAACAACCCTGTAAGGTAGGTGTCCTGCTAGATGCGGGTGGACTGCAGATGGTCGAGCCGCTGACATAAACGTCTGCACAGCGGCAGTGGTGTTAGAATTGCGAATCACCATTCCATTAAAGGCAAAAGAAGCAATAACTTTTAATGTGTGCCGCACCTTCTCCGTTTGAGGCATATACTTGCCGACTCGGTCGCACACCTCGAGGACATCATAAATTTATGAAGTGTATGTCTCCTCCGGGCGTTGCACACGGGCATGAAGTTTCTTTTCGGCTACAGCCGAGTGAGCATGGGGCGTCTCGAGGATCTTCCGTCAATCTTCTTTGAAGCTCGCACAATCATCGATTGAACCTCCTTGGTTGAAAAACCATGTCTCCGCAACTTCGTTCAAGGATAAGCAAACACTGCGTAGTTTCAACAAGTCGTAGCATGGGTTCAACGTGCTCACTCACACATACTGGCCGAGAGCTTCCTCTACGTCTTTTGCCCTGGAGGCCAGACAAAAAGGGAGAATCTCGTTGGCGGCTGGTGACCGTAATGTTAAGCTGGACCGGAACCGCAGCCTTGCTGTCTGAATGGCTGCTCTCGTGCTGCATGGGGTTCGTAGGGAGCAGTAAGCTCCGACCTGATGGAAGCTTCAGTGTTGTTACAGGGAGAGGCAGACGGCGGGATCGACTGCATCCTCCACCACTTAAGAGACGGCGTTTTGCAAGAAGACCTTTATTCATTCGCCTAACCCAGACCATAATCAGCAGTCGGAGCGATGAGGTGATGATGATAATTTACGGACAATAATGGCGATGTGACACGGATACAACAAACAGCGGGAACTTCACCCCTTGTTGTCCACACTCTAAGTGATGATGGTGATGACGCGTACGGGCATAATATAGGGCAATAACATCACAATGCTCGCCATATAAATGTCTATAAAAGGTAAATAAATAGAGAGCAATGAGCGCCATTCTACTGTGCGGAAAGTAGGACCAGCGAATGTAGCCGCAGTAGTAGGAGTGCACGAGAGCAAACACGTTTCTTTTTAAATTACTACTGAGCATACTCCGTGGCTAATAGCTGAATGATACAGGGAAGAGATACCGTTTTACAGTCACTGCGTGGGAGCGCCCCGCGAATCTCACTGACTCCCTCTGAAAGGGGCGATCCAATACAGTTCCTCAGGAATTGAATAAAGTTTTTCGTCCGTCTGTCTGTCTGTTCTAGGCTACGAACATGCGGCTGTCTGTTGCCCTTCCGTTTCGTATATGGTATGTGTAACAAACCAACACAAAGCGCTTGGTGATTGAGGTCAGCAGTAGTGATGCATTGGACTCCCAGATGTCCACGCTAAAGTCTCCCCTCTACAGAACCAGTATATGTCAACAGTGAGTGCGGGAATCCTGCATGAACGTAAACGCCTGCCTCCTGCCACGCCCATGCACGCTCAAAGGTGCTGCCGGTGATGTTCGCGTGGTTGTAGGTTAAAGATGCCAGCCAAAATGTCGCTCTGGGGGGCTCTTCAAGCTGTGTGAGAACAACACCCTAAAAAATTTCACTACACCAGCCCACCAGCCGCTGAAAAAGTAACTGAGACGAACTTCCTGCTGGGCTTGTTGAGGATGAGTGGCCATTACTTGAAGTGCAACAAAAATGCAGGGACGAAGAAACCGTGTAGACGAGACAGCCGTCTACAAGGGGGACTAGACCAGATAGCGCCTCTGTCGTTTACTCTATTTCTTCGTCCCTGTTTTTTGTTGCGCTTCAAATCACGGCAACCTGAAAAAGATAGCTATGGCGAGTTTAGCAATTATGAGGTCTTGCTATAGGAAGTTAATATATTATCGTTCTTGGCTCTCATCCGCGTTCCAAGCGGGCAAGTTGGTCTTCGTCAGGGAGGGTTTCGTCGCTACTCGGCGAGGCGGATCATGAGGCGGAAACGGCTCCATGTTCTGAAAAAGCGGCGTTCTATTATATTCTAGCCCATACGCGCTACTTTGCGCACCGAAGCTCCTTCAATTCCCCATCTTTGTCCTCGCACCGAACGACACCAATAACTCCGATAACAAGGCCAAAGGCAACCAGTGGTGGTGGCATCCACTGTGGCAAAGGGTATTAAAATTTTGAAAGCAACGTCTCAGGGTCGCCAGTAAAGTGGCTTCCCCGGAATGAGAAGTTGGGAGATTGGACGTATATAGCCTCGCTGTAAAAGACCGATTAGTGCAACAATAAACTTAGCGGCGACCACACAGGTGTGTTGTGATTGTCCTCGCTAGCAGTAGAACGTAAGGCGGCAACAAGCAAGCGAAGAATCCAGACTTTTAAGTGCGAATGCACTTCTTAAGCGAGCCTGAAGCGTCCGCCGCCGTCCGCATAGCAACAGCTGCGGGTGCGCGCGCTTCTCGTCTTCCTCGGCAACGGGGGGAGATGGGCGCGCGCTGCCTGGCCGCTGACATGACACATACCCACGAGGGGGATTGGCCAGGAATCGGGCGTGAGAAGGGCTACTGCACCCGCTTAAAGGAGTACTGACACGAAACTTCAAAGCTGAGATCCGCTATAGCAATCAAGTGCAACGACAACACAAATAGGTGTCTGTGAATAAATGCATCTTTCTTTCTTTGTAGTTGTGTGTGTGTGTGATCTCTCTTTCGCGAACATTACCGAACCGCGCAAATGCAACTCGTGAATTCGCACTTTCACATTCTTCCCCTCGGGGAAATGCGGGGAATTTTTTCGTTCTGCAGGACACAAATCATATTCATTCATTGATTGGCTTCCGCCAGCATCGCAGGAACAGCAGGAACGTTGCACAGTTTTCACTGTACATGCCTGTTCCCACTATGGATAGGGCTCTCACCGCCAAAAAAAACAAAGCTTTCCCCTCATTTCGTATAATCAGCAGCGGGAGGAGGTACTGGGAAACTCAGACCTAGAGTTACAAACATGCTTGGTCACCAAAGCTGCCGACGTCACCGCCCGGCACACGCAGCGGCCACAACCACCCACTGAGCCATGTAAAGCTAAAAAAAAATATTTTCTCTCTCTCTCAATCTCGCTTCGGGTACACCATAATGCCATGGCATTATTTGTTGAATCACCTCCCGAAATAAAGGATGCAATAATTTGCTTCAACTGCCGCTAGGTGGGGCAGTCGCTTGCTTGCAAAATGTTATTTCTGTTCTCAAAGCGGAACTTTATTTTACTCAATGGTGGCGACCATCCTTTCGTAGACGCACTGCAGGAAAGCCGACTCTCTCCTACGATCAAGGTGAATTTCGGTGAAGCAAAAGGTGTTTGGACCAGCTTTATCGTTAAAAGGGGGTGGCGACGATGATGACAATGTGTGATCTGAAATATGCCTGAACTTTTTTGGTTGTTACACGAAGGGAGCAATGATGATGATCCTGGGTAAAGTGGTGAATGGCTCAACCGCCGCTATCAACGTCAAAGAATCCAGTGCTCAAAGTCCGCACCTCAAGGGCTTCTCGTTTCATTCATCGTTGTGGTTAGTTATTCTTTTGTTAGTCGATCTCTTTGCAGTGTTAAGTTTCACTGCTGTTTGTCCTCTCCTCGGACTGAAGTAGCTGGCCAGGTCACGCAAGCTTCTCCCTTTTTTTGCGCACGGCTGGACATTTTTCTGCTTTGCGGGGGATGCGCGCTATATATTGGCGTTTCCCAGCGCTTATTCGCACGCCTTATCAGAAGCTTCAAACAGGACTCGAAGCACACCTTGACGGCAGCGCCGTCATTTCCGGCCGGTTTTAACGACGCCGTTAAAGAAGGATATGTCTGTCTTCTGACCAAACCACCCGACGACTGCACATTTTGGCGCGAGCTTACTTGTACGATTTATTTTCTTTTTTTCTGCGCTTAGGTTGTTGCAGCAAAATTTCATTCTGGTGTCCCCAGTGACCACGCAGCGGCCGTTAAGGTTTTACGAAAATGCTAAAATGTTAGGTATGCTTGTATATCGAAAGCAAATATTAGGAATGTCGTGTCCGCTCCTTGGCCAGCGGTGATGCGAGCAAAAGGCTGACGCCACACCGATGTAGCCGCAACCAAAAAACCCCCCCTGCTTTATTTCACCGTCGCGTTTCATACAATTCAGGCAGTGACGTCACATATGCTCCCGTACCCCGGCGCTCAGCCACAAAAGAAATAACAGATAACACGACATCTCCCCTTTTTTTAATGGGGTTTCAACTCAACACAAAAGTAACCTACAAAGCACCAACAGAAACAAGTGCACCTATCAACTGCAGCCATATCGCTTGGGCGGTCTTATTTCGCGACCGTAACGTGTCGCATAACCACCCGGCCTCTGTTTCTTCAAGGGAGTGGCTGCCGTTCGATTCAATGTAGAAGGCTCTGACGAGGCCTTGCCTTCCACGGCTTGCTCCGTAAAGTTGTGAGTGGCAGGGAAGTCGTAAGACGGGCCATGCCCGCTGTTTCGCTCACTGTACCTAAACAATGTCCGCCTGTTTCTCTCCAGCTTCACTCCGTCATCGGTCTGCACCCGATAAGACCTAGGCCTCAGGGCTGAACTGAACACCGTTGCCGGCTTTTTGCAGTATTTTACCACACCCGGTTTCCTGGTGCGAGGGGTGAAGAGGGTGATGGTCGTAGTGGAGCCTGTGGTTGTTTCGCACTGCCTCGTATTTGTGTTGGAGGCCCCTGAAATCCAGAGCCTTTGATGGTACAAGTTTTTCCGGGTGCACCGGTAGCGTAGAGCGTAAGTGTCCGCCCATCAGCAGCTGGGCTGGACTTGTGCCCAACGGGCCAGGGGAGTCTATATACGCAAGAGGGGCTGGGTAGGGGTCGACCGATTTTTCCAAGAGCCGTTTTACAGTCTGTACCGTACACTCAGCTGCCCCGTTTGACTGCGGGTACCTGGGGCTGGATGTGACGTGATGGAAGCTGTAACTGGCCGCGACCGCAGCAAATTCTGCAGACACAAAGTGAGGACCGTTGTCAGTCACAATTTCTGGAATTCCGTGCCTGGCAAATACACTCTTCATTTGTACAATGACCGCCGAGGAGCTTGTGTAAGATAATAGGGCGAGCTCCGGATAACGAGAAAAAATGTCTACCACCTCATGGTAGTCTCTTCCACGCAGGTGGAAAAGATCGGCTCCTAACTTTAGCTAAGGCAAGCTGCGAGACTCTGCTGGCATTATCGGTTCGGCTTTTGAACGCGCAGCATCCCGCAGTCCCGACAGCAATTGACCAAAGCTCCGAGCTCGGCGCTACGACCTGGCCACCACACCGATTCCCGGGCGCTCGCGCGACATTTCACAATGCCCTGGTGTCCCTTGAGCAATCAACAGAGCACTTCACTCCTTAGACTCTGAGGCACCACCAAACGATACCCATGCAGAAGCACACCGTCACATATCGTGAGGTTTGCTCTTTGCGAGTAGTAAGGACTCAGCCAACTGCTCCCTTTTGCGCAACGGGGCCAGCCTACCCTATAATACCCGCAAAGTGGTTGGAAGTCTCGTCTTGTTCTTGCAAAAACTTTATTTTGTTCCAGTGTGCTGAAAATTTGAGTTTGCCGATACAGTTTTCTCCGTGGCTCGACACTTCGCTGCAATCTAGCTCTCCAATTGCTAAACCAGCTTCCCTCCACGGTGCCCGGAAAAGAGCGTCAGCGGTACCAATCTCCTTTCGTGGGACATAAGATACCGAAAAGCAAAATCGCATGAGCCTTAATCGGAACCTTTGTATTCTAGGGGGCAGCACATCAATCGGCGACTGCCCCAGCAGCGATACGAGCGGTTTGCAGTCTGTCTCAAATTGAAATTCCAGCCATATCAAAAAACACTCCAGCCTTTCTGCCACCCACGTCAGCGCCAGCGCTTCCTTTACTATTTGCGCGTACCGTTCCTCCGTTGCTGGTAATGACAGAGTGATACGCAACGGGCCACCTTTCCCCGTCCGGCTGCGCTTGCATCAGCACACAGCTGAGACCGACCGACGAAGCGCCGGAAGACACAATGGTCGAAGCTTGGGTCGAAATTTGCGACGCATTCCGCCGAGGTTATCGATGCTTTTAGAACCTCGAATGCTCTTTGCTGAGGCGGGCCCCAATGACACTATCGGTCTTTCAAGAGCAGACTCCGGAGCGGTGCTGATACGTTAGCAAGATTGCTGACAAACCTTGCCAAGTTGTTTATCATTCCCAAAAACCAACGTACATCCGCAACACTTCATGGCGTAGCCATGTCGTTATGGCGTGAACGCTTTTGGGATATGGCCTGATTCCTGAAGAATCGACCACAAAGGCTAAAAATACTAAACGAGTGACACAAAAGGAACACTTTGCACGATTAAGTGTCACGCCAGCTTTAACGAGCCTTTCGAGTACTGCGTGCAGCCGTTCCTCGTGTTTCTGTTTTGTTGCTTCGTAAACCAACATGTCTTGAATTAGGTACAGCACCCCTGGGAGGCCCTCCAAGATTTCAGCCATTTTCTTTTGAAAGTATTCCGGGGCCGAGCTGATACCGAACGGCAGTCTCTGGATGCAGTACCTACCGTACGGGGTGAGAACAGTTGTCAGCTCCTGGCTTTCTTTTGCCTACTTAACCTCGTGGAACCCGGGATTGGCATCCATTTTTAAAAAGAAAATGGCCGCCACGAATTGCACAAGCGCGGCGGCTATAGTTGGCAACACAAAATGTTCACGTAGAACGCTCTTGTTCAGCTGGGTTAGGTCCACGCATATTCGCACTTGCCCTGAAGGGTTTACAACCGGCACTATTCCTGCACACCATTTAGTCGTGCCGTATACCTTGCGAATGACCTCAATTTCGGCCATTCTGTGCAACTCTAGTTTCGTAGGGTCCTTTAAGGAATGTGTATTTGTCGAGGTGTAAAAATTGTGTAGGGAACCGCACCCTCCTTCATGCGAATGGTGTATTCGCCGGGCATCACTCCAAGGGAACCAAAGAGCTGCGGATACTTGTACTCGTACAGTTTTTCATCAACAGCATCAACAAATTTCATCACTCCGAGGGCTTCAATGGCTGGGAGCCCTAGCAAAACACATTGCAGTGACTCTACAACATACACAGTTTGTCGCGCTGTTTTGCCTTTCCAAACGATATCAACAGAAAAGGAATCCTTAACATCAAGGCGCTCATCTGCGGCGCTTCTCAACACAGCATGAGATTTCTCTATGCAAGGTGGCGCACCGAGTAAATCGGGCGGAACGACAGTGACCTCGTCTCCCGAATCAATTTTTGCACATACGCGTGCATTGTTAATACACACTTCCGCGTATCTGTCATTAAAGCTGCCGAGTGCCCCAAGAAAAAAAAATTGTCCTTTGCCTTCTAGCACAGACACGCCAACCTGGTTGTTTTTCTTGAACTTCTGGCAGACCACGGCAATGTGTCCTTTGGTTCCACAAAGGTGGCACTGTGATCAACGTGCGGGGCACCGGGGTCTCGCATGATTCTCACGTCCATAAAACCCGCACCCTAGTATTCGGTGGTGTTCCCGTGACCATGGCTGTTGCGACTGTCGTTGCTGTTCGGCAGGGCGCCCCTCCCGGTTGATGTACGGCTCCCCAGGTTTCCATTGAACGGTGCCCAGTTCGCCAGTCGTTGCCTCATTGCTGTCTGCCCGAAGTTTCAGTTGCTGTCGTTGAACTGTTTGCTCGAGTCTGGCCTTCGCTAGAGCAGTCGCTAGCGTAAGAGTGGCATCCATCCGGATAGCTTCTGACAGCTGTGCGTCTCGAAGGCCTATGACAAATCTGTCCCTGATCATATTCTCGAAGGATCCTGCAAATTCGCAGCGGTCGGCTAGTTAATGCAGAGCTGTCACAAACTTGTCCACGCTTTCTCCGGGCTCTTGCTTCCGGCGATTAAAATTTGCGTTTTTACAGACTATGTTCTTGACGGCCACGAAATGAGCGCAAAACTTTTTCTTCGCTACAGCGTAGCTTCAGGACTCTCCCTCCGTCAGGCCGAACGTCTGGAAATTTTCCTGGCCTCCCTGCCCATGGTGTAAAACAGTGTCGTCACATGGGCTTTCTCTGTTCTGTCGTTGAGCCCCGATGCGTAGCGGTCGTCGTCGAAATACATAATCCATTCTGGCCACTCGGAAGTCCTGTCGAAGGTGAACGGCGCGGGCGGTGGTAGGGTGGCCGCTGGTGGGCTGGCTGCCACTGTCGGGGCCGTCATCGTATGACTGGGTACAGGGTGAGTGCCGAAGTTCCGCTGAGTAAGAGGAGGCTCATCCCACTTCTGACACCATGTCGTGTCCACTCCTTGGCGAGCGGGATGCGAGCAAAAGACTGACGCCACTGCGATGTAGCCGCAACCAAGAAACCCCCGGTGGTTTATTTCACCATCGCGTTTTATACAGTTGAGACAGTGACGTCACATCGGCTCGCGTACACCGGCGCTCAGCCACAACAGAGATAACAGATAACACAACAAGGAATTCGTACAAGACCACTTCCTAAAAATTATTCTTGGTGTTTACGCAATTTAATTCTGCCATTTTATACCCTTCATGGGCTAGCCTATTAACAAACACCGCCGTGTTAGAAGTTCCGTGTTACACCGAAGTAATTGTGGTTCTTGCTAAATTTGTGCATGAAGCGATGATGAACCCATGGTACGCTCTAATACCAACCGAAGGAGTCACAGATGATATGCTTGTTCTATCACATTACTTTCGCAAGGTCAAAATTCAGAATGTCTTTTATTTTACAGCACCCGATGCTAACGGCACTCGCAAGCATGCATAGACAGACAGAAAGACAGACAGACAGATAGACAAAGAACTTTATTTGTGGTCTGGAGAAACTACGTTGGGCCTAAACGTTTGCCCTACGAAGTGCACACCTGAGAGTTGCTGTGGGTATTCTAGAAAACTGATCCGTACCACCAGAGTAGCACATCATCGCAATGTGGGATTGGCCAACTAAAAATCCATCACCTGAAAGGACAGCCTGCAACCATAGTAGTCGTTTGACGGATGGGATGGATGTTTTTTGTGTTATCTTCCACGCGACACATCTCTTCCTCCCTGTCACTGTCTATCCTCTAATTTCTGCACCCTCTGTCCCAATTTCGTGCCATTCTTCGCTGTCTCACTCCCCCCAAATCCTCCGTTTCAATTTTCGCTGCTCTCCTCTACTGTCCTCGTAGGGAGCAAGACCATGACCTCAACACCTCCCGGAAGTGGGAATCGAGTGTTATCCTTGGCCAGTGACTCTTGGACGTCATTCCTTTTATATGGACATAAAATATAACGCTTCGTGCACTGTCGCCGTATTATCGTTCTAGGCCATACCTCTCCAGGCCGTATCGCTCAGCAAAGGTCATGCCTAGGCCATTCTAGACCATACCGATAACCAAAGTAGGTGGAGTGGTGAAGCTGTATAATTGCCGTTAGGAATTGGGGTTAGAAGAGCTATATTGCATCGTTTATTACTTTCCAATGATGGTTGCGATGGCTTTGTGGTCACAGTGCTATGAGGAAGTTGCAACCGATGACACGTTCATTCACAATGTAAGGTGTGTGCGCGACTGCTGCGTGGTCTTTTATTGCTTTCCATGAGCATGGCGTTGCCAAGTATACTCCTCCAAAACAAACCGTTTTCGTGAACCGCTCTCTCTGGTGCAGAAATACCAACATTTGAATTTCCCACCACCGCAACTACGTGTTTGCCACGCATGACCCCAGTGTAACCATAGACTTGAGAGATTACATTTGCATGTCCAGGTTCCCGAAATGGAGGATGGAGCTGTGCCTCTGCTCGGCACCAAGGCTACCGTCCATTGTCCGCGCGCGCCAAATGCATGCCCCTGAAAAAACCTGGGGATGAATAATGCACATGAAAGAGCAATGACCAGCTGTTGCGAGCAAAGCGCTGTCACTTTCTGCTGACGGACACGAAATTTCCAGGGCACACTAGTTAATATCCTCGTCGTTTTGCCTTCTACTTATCAATAAGTGCGAAATTTAGCCAGGACGAGGGTAATGCAACGAATGCCACGTTAAAACATGGCTGTTCTTGGTGAGCATCGACGCATGGAGACAAAACGTATTCATACACTCTACACACCGCATAAATATGGTTGTGTAAGTGCGTAAACCGAAGATCGCCGTTTATTCGCCACTTTATGCAGGTTTTTTTTTTGAAAACTGGATTTCATTGTGAGCGAAATCTCGCCTTCAGGCAGATATTCTCCCCAGAACAAGTTCACCTGCCGTCGCTCAAAGATCGAGTCCCACCACAAAGAATTGACATTTTTACATTTCCGCTACCGGGAGCCCTCAATCGGCGGTAGCGAAAGAGGCCGTACGCCGTCCTGGTTGCCGCGGCCCCTTCGTTGTGCAGTCACGCTCTTTGGAAATGCGAACGAAATTCCTACCATTTTCTTCGCATCTATGTGTTGCGTAGACTTGTGCGCCGCCTGCGTTATGCGCTGTGCACTGGACAGTTTGTTATGGCTGTCACTGTTAGACTCTCCGTCTACTTTCAGCGTCGGGTGATTTGAGTACGGATCTGTAGTCATTGAAGACGAAAGCACAGTCAGATTCCACATCTCGCCGGGAGCGTCGGTATTTGACCTAACCTGTCCACGCACTAAGCCTTGCGAAGTCATGCGCAGCACCTCTTCAATGGCCCACTCATCCAAGCCGGCACTCGCGTTCCCGGTGTTTTGCTCCGTGTTGATGCCGCCGCTTGAGGCATTGTCGACTGCTCTTCCCGAATTCCCCTCTGGCCTATAAAGCACCGTCATGGTCTGCGGGTTGCCAGTAACTTCATTTGAGCTGGTAGGCGTGGTCGTTTCGGCGTTGTCCGCAGTAGTGCCGTTTGGATTGGAAATGCCGGAGTGGTTGGCAGAAGCGGAGGACGCTGCCTGCTTCGGCTGCATGCGGTTGGGCGGCTCGCTTTCCTCAGAGTCTGCCGTCTCCAGCATCATGTTGAGGATGCAGGCCACAGAAGCTGTCAGGAAAATGGCCACTCCAACGTGCAGCCAGAATTTGTCACTGCTGCGAAAATGAGATGACGTTCAGGAGAAAAGACAAAACACAAATCTGGTTCTTGAAAGCTATCGGGAAGTAGCGCATTTAGCTAAGACTTTGTGATGCAATGCATAGTATCAATGTGTGACATGCGCCGAGGCGGTACATAAGTGTTTCTTCTCAAACTAATTTCACTTATGAGTGTCGTCCTGTTTGTGATTACTTCCGTCTTTTCATGTGTGTCTTTTTTGCGCATAGTGAACATGATACTAAACCCACTCGCTTAGCTCTTATGGTTCATTTTGAAACATGTTTGTCTCGATAACAATGACTGCAACCTCATTGCAAACTTTCTACAAAGAATCAAAATATTCACTCTAAGTCCTCGTACGGCGTCTCCGCCACAATACTACAGAATAAATATATCATATACCAATAGTGTGCAAATACGGTATATCAAGTTGCCGTGCATTCCATTGAAAAGATAAGGTCACCTGTGCAGGTACATTGCTCGAGGAAAAACGCAATTTGCGCCCCTCGTGCTGTCCAAGCACACATGAAATTTTTACGTCAGCTCTTTTGTTTGGCTTCGTCATTTGCCGAATTCGCACTTGGTCGCTCCATTTTTTTATTCTGGAATGGTGTGGTAATAACTACCAGTGTTATTAATTGTAAATAAAATATACAAGGCAGTGGCGACTCCGCAGCCACTTCCATTGATTTCGTCAGATGGTTATAGTGGGTACCTTTTCCCCCCTGCGCTCACCTGCGTTTCTGTGCACCGGGCTCGGCGTGAGGTGACGGTGACCTTCCGCGGTGGCCTCTCACTGCCGGGTACGCGATGTCGATGGGCAGGCGGGTCATTCGGTGCACCGGGCGTCCTTTGTCCTCTGCCACAATTGCCTCCGTGCTGGAAGTGGCGCTGACTGGAGCGTCCAGGATGCCAGCCTCGAAGTTCCTTAGGCTGCTCGGTATCGAGTTGTTCATGGGATCGGCGTACCTGGCGTTCATCAAGGCAGCCGAGATGGACGTTGTCGGGGGCTGCTTGGCCGTGCGTATACCTCCGCGCTTCGTCTTCTTCACGTCCTGCTTCATGCTGTCTCGGAAAGCAGAGAGTTACGGCTGTATTTCTTAGAGACCATATGCCAGTTGGGCTTCTTATTTGTGCAACATTACTCTTTTTTGCCATGCAAGTGTGCCGAATGGACGAGGGATGATTCCGGGACGGGTCAGGACGTGCTGAATATGTGTCTATCCAATGTGCCGTTGGTTTTCCTGTTTTCTATCATTGTCTGCGTTCTTCGATTTCGCTCTGCCGAAGCTAGGTTGTACACGTCAACGAAAGGACCCTCCCGAAATTCCGCCATCCGTATATGAGTGGCGAAATGAGCGTATTTTTACTTCATGTACCACTTGTGAAGGTATGAAAGTTAGCAAACGCGTGCTAGTGCTGTGCTGACAAATTATACGTTTTCGAAGAAAGAATTTATGAGTTGTGACCATGCCAAGCTGCCAATTGTGGATATGATGTGTGTTAGGCAGATGAAAATATCAGTTAAGCTAAGCACACAAATTACTTTTCATGTAAACGTGTTTTGCCTCCTGTTGTGCAACACACACTTGGTTAATTGCACGCGTACTATAGGTTCTCGCGAGCGTTGGTGGCCAAGGACCAACACGTTTTTCAGGTCCGGCTGCGCGGAAGTAGTCGGAAAACTATAGCTCATCTCATGTACCCGAAACGCGGACGCACAGCGTGGTAGCAGTCATCTCTACTGGCCATCTAATCAGACGGCGCGGCATTTCACACTGAGCTTACACCTCACAAAGACAAGAATGAATGCCATTGAAGGTTTTGGAACCATTGTGAAAGCGTGCAACAGTTTATCAATTTTTTATCGAAATGCTAAAGGTCAATCTGATGGAGAGACTCCCGCTCCGACGGCCGCCCGCCATTTCTCCCCTGCAGAAGTCACGCCCCCTCTCCCTCCACGCAGTGCGCATGCGGGTCACGGTTTCATCAATGGAAGGACGAGATACAGGCCCTGCCGGTATGAGTCTCCTAGGCTTACCCAGAAGAAACATGAGCGCAAAATTTGTGTACATCGGCTTCAGGAGAGACCGTCTTTTGAAGGTGTAGTGTGAAATCTTGCACAATTTCTGTTAGAACGGCAATATGCATGATCATCAGGCTACAGAACAATCTCTGCAGACGTTAGGGAGCAAATTGAACGATTTCAGGGGAAGGTTTAGCGCTATAGGGTATCAGAAAGCACCTTAGCATGGAATACGAACCTAGGCCGGCGGTGCAGCTGGGGTTGATAAATGGCCGATAGGAGCGGGGTTGCCTGAATATCCTTGCTTTGAACGTCTGTGCTATGAGGCAGCCAAGGGATGACTGACAGAAGCGTCTATGCAGGATCGGAAGAGGTCTTCGAGGGCAGGCGTTACAACGGTATCAGGCGTGGCCTCGAGAGGTGCTGGAGACACAGGCAGCGGCTTCCCTTGATGGTAGTGATGATGATGGTTTTGGTGGTTGTTTGATGATGATGGTAATATTGAGGATGATAATGGGGATGACCATGCAGCAAACCTTCATTTCGACAGACTGATTAAGAAAGCTGCACGGGTATTTACCAAGCGTAGGCGACAAATGAAAATTTCGCTATCAATACAGAGTATACAAATAGGAAAACATTAGTGCCCTTACAGCCTCTCGGAAGTATGACCAGCCAACCTGGGCGCATTGTAATTAGTGGACGAAGCAAAACATGTTTGCTTTTAATTTGAAATTCTTTGTGGGTAATTAGCTTATTGAAATTTAAAAAACTACGGTTTTTATTCCACCTTACAAACACGGTGCTGTCGGTGTTATTCCTGTGTCTTATAGGTGTCTGTGTACCACACCAACACAACCGCTAGGCGGAGGAAGACAACGGTAAGGACGTGTCGGGCTGTTAGATGTCCACGATGACGTGTACTTCCAGCTGAACGAGTATATGTCGAGGTTTACACCGGGAAGCCTAAGTGCGCCAGCTACCCTCTCTTTGCCCACCCACATACACGCAGAAGCAACCAACGCTGATGTGGGCGTGCTTGGACGTGAAAGACACCTGCGAAAACGTTGTTCTGGGAGCCGATCAAGCTCTAGGGCAACAACACCATCGAAAATATGACTACAGGAGCCCCTCAAGAAAGAAGACAGAAAAAGGCTTCGGTGGGTTTTGCAATATAGAGATTTTCAAATAGTGCATTTATATTGTAGCGTGTAAATAAAAATAGACCGCACTTTTAATGACGAAGTACATGGATTGTCGAAAATGGCGACACAGCTGGGGCAAAAGCACTTGCAAAAGGCATTCGTCCTTCTCCTCTTCCAGTACAGTCTAGCGCTGCCGTTAGCAGGAATGATCACGGCACCACTGCAATGTGAGACCCCATGACAATATATCATCATTATTGCTAACATCACCGTTCAAAGTAGGCAAGCTGCTTTTCCTACGGGAGAGATTCTCAGCTACTCAGCAAGGTGGGGCTTGAGGCGGCAACAGTGGTGGCTGCACGTTCTGCAGCAGCGGCTTTCCGTGGTACCCATGCCCATTCACCCTTCTGCGCGCGTCGAAGCTTCGTTGATTCCCGTTCTTCGTCCTCCAAGCGAACCACACCTGTCCCTCCCATAGCAATTTAAGAATGCAACGGGTGGAAGTGGCGTCGAGTGTGACAAGGGGCGTAAAATTTAGGAAAGCGGCACCGGCGGTGGAAAGTAACGCGGCTTCTTTGTACTGAGAACTGGGGCGATTATAAATATACAGTTTCGAGGCAAAAGAGAACGTATTACAACAATAAATTGAGCGATTGCCACAAACGTTTGTTGGCAATGTCCTCGCTTGCAGTTGCCCCTAACGCGCTACCGATGACGGTAGCAAGCAAGCAAAGAAGCCGGCATTTCTGTCCTGTACGACACAGATCAAATCCATTCCTTGGCTTCCCACTGCATCGCAAAAACACCGCCACTACTTGAGGACGCAGTGAAACAGCAAAAAGAATGGGTTTGCACGTTAACCTGATGTTACTTATGAGATACTACAATCCAAGCCCCGGCCGCATGCTGACTTTGGAATGGACGAAGTGAGGCTGGTATAACAACCATTGCCGACTTGACTTCCGGCAGGAGTTAACAGCAGCAGCACCGCCTATCGTAAAAAACAGGACTTTGAGTAATAAAGCAGCACCTCGAGGTACAAGAACATGTGACAACCGCGGACAGTGCTGGCTGCGCCCCTATCTGCCGCTGCCGCACAGGCCTTGAAGGCTGAAGCGACTATACTTAATAATCACAACACGGTTATGAGAGTTTCTCGGCCAATTTGGTAGACAGAATCACTCGATGGGGGGACGCGGCCTTCGTGCGTCCAGCGTGCGATGGAAATGGCACAATACATTTTGCCCAATGACGACACACGAGGTGACCGAGCTAATCGTCGCTCAACGAGCTGCATAGTGGCTAGAAATGGAGGACCAAAGGTAGAGGCACCAGGTGAAAGCCACAGACGTGATCAGCGCATCACGCCACTTGAAATCACCAGAGAAAACCTCTGAGGCCGCCTTGTATGTTCGGCAACGAGGCAGGGGGCCGGGGGCACACGGACGTCCCTTTTTTTGGATCCTTGCCTAAGCGTACATCTCTCTCAGCCGAAAATATTGACCATGAACTTGGTAAGCAAGCTTTAAGGAAACTAACAACACCACTGAGTAGGCCTCCGGTAGGCCTCCTCATCTAAGCATGGACATCTCCGAGTACATCCTCTTGTCATTACGCCAAATCTCAGGCCCAAGACGGCAACATAGCCGGGTGGCCCGATTCGATTGTGAACCCGCCTCAAAACGGAACAGAAGTCGATGCTACGCGCGCCTCTAAGGGTGCCACGACCGAAAATTCCTCTTCAAAGGATTAGAACTGGTTGACAAAAGAACTGCCTCAACAAAGCGCGACGAACACGATTGCTTGCCACCGTACTTTTTTGAGTGCACATAATCTTTTCACACCATGGATAGCATTTAAATTGGAAATTAAAGGAAAGTGAGCTAAATATAACGCTATTGGAAAATTTTGTTGACTCAGATCCGGAATAGAAGGAAGCGATAAGTTGCCTCAACTATCGGTCGCCGTGGTTGTACTTGGCTGGCAATATTTCAAATTATCGTTTACTAAACCAAAGCTGCACCATTTATTCTTGCACTTCCCGGCATTCGACAAGGCCAGAGCCGTTCCACCTGATAAATGGCCATTGCCATCTGACGGTCACGCGCTCTTATTGGTACTCCGGAGAAACGCATCCTTACTCGGAGCAACAGGACAATACGCAATAGATAGTGGTCTCTAAAAGGCAGTATAAAGCGGGCCTGACCATGTGTTTTAGGCGGAACACCTAGAGAACGGTAACCGAGAAAGGACCTATGATCCCACAATGAGCTTCAGTTCAGTGGTACCCCTCCTTCATCCCCTCCTTTCCCCCAAAGGGCATCGTGCTTCCATTATAATAAAGCATAATAATTCATTCATTCATTCCTTCATTAATTCATTAATTAATTAATTCATTCATTCATTCATTCTTTCTTTGCCTCATTCATGGCGACCCTCCGCTGGTTTACCGCAGGAAAGCCGACTTTTTCTGACGATGATGATCCTGGGTGCAGTAAAAGACGGTTGAACCGTCTTTGCCTCTAGAGAAGAGAACTTTTATTATTTATGTATTTATTTACTTATTTTCTGTTTGTTTGTTTGTTTATGTGTTTATTTATTTATTTATTTATGTATTTATTTAGTTATTTACTCTCAGGTCCGCGGCATTACAGAGACGAGTCGGTGTACAATGTTTCGTCAAACCAAAATGCAGCCTATGAAAATACAAACATACAATGGCCATATGAAAAATAAATGGACTATAACTAGAATGCCAAAATAAAGGAGGCACAGGGCAGTTCCAACGGCAGATTCACAAAAAATATCAATACGAAGCATGGGTGGGTCAACGAATTGCCCACACAAAATAAGCGAACAAAAACAGAAAAGACCCCGTTGTTGTAGTGGCGAACCTACAGAAAATGGTTGACAACCGCATTTTTAAACAACCTGACGTAATAGATATTAGCAACGGAGGCTTGAAGATGGTTCCACTCACTTACAGTCATCGTGATGACCGATTCGAAATAAAAAAGACGCCCGCACGCATCTTCCCAGGGGGGGAACTCGAGTAAATGCGTTGCATAGGGGTGGTTGTATTGCGTCGGCATTCCTTAATTGGGTAGTTTGTGGTTACCGTTCGTATGTGGGGAAGGTTTCGTCTTTATTATTCGTATTTACTGTTTCATGAATTTGGGACACAGGAAGGACAGGTGAAGGTGTTGCGATCATTATTATATTTCTTTTATTTGTTGGTGCCGTCGTTGTATTCTATGGAGAGAAGGACTGCTTTATGGTCGCAAAGTTAGGTTTGCGGCTGTTTGAGCAGCGGTCGTGCGTTGGAGTAACAGAGGAAGACGAGGTCGATGCAACTTCCGTCGCATCGTACTGTTGCAAGGTACTGTTGCTCCCATCGCTTCTACTTCGACGGAGCTCCGTGGTGGGACACGTGGATCGAGCTTCAACAAAGGATCGCAGTTGACTGAATTCCGAGCGCGCGCTCCGCCGCTTATAGACACAGCACGCGCAGTAGAGGGGGAGGAGTACGCGAACCTATCTCGTGATGGATTCTTTGGTTGGCAAGGCGCATGCACAGTAGAGGGGGTGAGTACGCGAACCTATCTCGTGATGGATTCTTTGGTTGGCCAATCCCTAGGGGCATCCTGCCACAATCAGCATAAGAGGCGCTGCGTACGGGACTGGTTGAGCTGCAAGGCGCGTGGCGCTTCCTGCCACAGCTTTCCCACGGGAAATTGAGCATCCCCCTCTAAAATTTTCAGTTCGTCGTTTTCGTTGACGTTCAGCTTCACGTGCCTTCGTTGTATCAGTAGCTTCTTGACGTAGTTTGGCTGAGTCAAGGACGTAAGGCGCGTTCGTAGCACTTGTTCCTGTCCCGGATTTGTGGCGTACTGGGAAGAGCACCGCGTACCTCCCGCTGCGATCAGAGAGTCGTGGGATTGAAACCGGGCGCCGCTAACTATTTTTTTTATAGTGTAGTATCGCGGAGCTGTGGGTGTAAGGAGGAGGGTTGCGCATGCGCAGTGGGGGTGTGGATGGCGCCGCCATCAACGACGCAGAACAAGGCGAGCCTAAGAAATGCTCCACATTTAAAATTGGTGCGGGCACTGGGAACGCCTACTTTGAACTGATGATCGTTGTGAGATGATATGTTCCATGGGCGCTGGAAGAGAATGTTGTTGAGGGAGAGGATACCATGAAAAATCCTGTGGTAAAGGCAAAGGCGGCGGGAAATTTTACGGCACAGTGAAAGGGCGGGTAATTAAGGGTTAGCTTTCATCGTGATAACACTTCCCGTACGAAAAACATTCAACAACATAAAACGAGTGCAACGATTCTGAATTGCCTCGATGTTGTCAATGACGGAGTTAGCATGAGGATAACAGATCGACTACGCCTATTGAAGTTTAGGTGTTGCCAATTTTCGATAAAGTAAAAGCTTAAGGTCAGTCGGTGATAAGCAAAAGTTTCTGCGTAACCTAAAGTGCGACTTGCGTGTTTTGTAATGATTGATTGATTGATTGTAGGGTTTAACGCGCCGACGCAACGTAGGAGATTAGGCGCGCCGTAGTGGTCGGCTCCGGATTAATTTTGACCACCTCTGGATTTTTACGTGCGTCCAAACATCGTACAAATCGGCGTTTTTAACGTTATTAGGCTGAATTTGGGACTTCGCTGTGGCTCCTAGCCGTCTTCTATCAGCCGTGCTCATCAGGCGCCCACGGAAATAGGTCACCGCTGCCACCCGGGTGCTATGACTGAGGACGAAAGATTCGAGGTCACCGCTCAATCTGTAATATTGCGGAACGACAACTGAAGTTCTGAAGTGACGACACGAAAGAAGGGACTCGTTGGATACGAAAGAAAAGAAAGACCTCGTGTTATCAGCAGGAACCGCACCTGCGCGGTGAAATTTGTTCTATGATCATTCGGTGGTAGCATGCCCGGCAGACAGTCGCCAGCCGTGCCCGCTACTTACGACCTCATACTAAAAGCGTGTTTTTACCAGAACATCAAAAAATATAAAGTTCCGGTAATTCATGCGCCGAGGCTACACGTGGGCTACGTGGCACGCTGTTGCGGAAGTCTCCGGAAGAATTTAGACCACTCAAGAATACTTAACTTGCGCCGAAATCTCACCACGCCCGTGTTTTCGTTTTCATTGGGAAAATGGCCGCTGCGGTGGTGAATCTACCCAGCGTCCTTGGGCTCAGCAGCTCAACGGCTCACCCACTCAACCACCGCGGCGTGTTTTCCACCGGGACGTATGTCGACACCATATTTTGGTTACCTAACTGATCCCGGGAGCAAGGGATAATCGGTGGCCTTTCAGAAATCAAGGAGGGCTTACATTATTGCCAGAAAAGAACCAAAATAATGCCCGCTTTATAGCCTCTAACCATATAAGCTTTTGAAATACTTTTCAGTATTCCCACAGTGCTGTCTCCGCTGCAAGCCCGGCTTCTCAAATGACAGATGGCGCCACGCAGCCAAGTTCAAAATCACTCTAAAAATAGATACGGATGTAGATACATGCATAGATACATATACAATAGATACAATAGATACAATATACAATCGATGCAATAGATACATGCATAGATGGGTCTCAAACGTAAGGAAGGCATTCACTCGATGAAGGGATGAAATAACGATATTCAGAGCCCAGAATGGACTCGAGAAGAGTAAGACAAGAGCGCGTGAAGCTTAATGGGGGAGCCGTTCACCCTGTAGTCCACCTAAACACGATGTTGGTTATCATAACGGTGAATTGATCCGCAAACTTGGCTCTTCCTAACGCTATTCAAGAAATCGGAGAAACTGCTCTCCTTGAACTGAGAAAGCAGATGAAAAAACAAAAGCAGGAGGGGCCATCGTACAGGAGACACGCACCCCCCGCCCTTTGAAAAGAAACTACTGCATACCTTAAGACATGGCACCGATTCAGCGACCCCGCATAAAGACACACCTGTAACAAAAATGCGGATGCAATTTTACACAAGCAGATGTGATATGGCTAGATCAAGTTCATTCTGGGAAAGTTCCAATATCATGAGACCACAGTATACACCTACTTTGGGATGTACGAAAGGATGTGGCCCCAACTGTTATAAGTGACTACTCTGGGAATCTTTATGAATGGATGACCCTCTAACATACAGGAACAGAGAAGTGGAAGTTTGAGCCATCCTCCTGGCAATCCTAATAGCGGAATTATGAAATAGCCGCGTTTGCTCATTACAGACCCTCAAAGAACACTATACTCCTTTCTGCATTCCTATACCGCAGCGTTTCGCTAAGATATTCCCATCCACAATGGGAAAAATTAACAACGTCACCTGGACACCCGACCCAATGGTCCCAATAGTTTTACGAGAACAACGCTCTGACCACAAGGCACACGAAGACACAAGACGTTCTCCTTCTTGCGACCACTACTGCCTCAACGGCCTCCTTAGAAACCACAAAGAACAAATCCTCATCTAATGCCTAGGACGACAATATTTCCACTTGATACATAGTGGTCTCAATTCTGAAGAATCATACACTCTGTGCCATAAAACCAAGACAAGTATCTCAAAATCTATCAGACAATAACGTTACATCAGGCATGATACATTAACTTATATCTCTGCTAAGATCAGGGAAACATCCAACCTCTTGCATGCAAC
This sequence comes from Haemaphysalis longicornis, assembly GCF_048455015.1. NCBI lineage: Eukaryota > Metazoa > Arthropoda > Arachnida > Ixodida > Ixodidae > Haemaphysalis > Haemaphysalis longicornis. The sequence continues at coordinate 28,102,031 of NW_027526204.1, read as the reverse complement.
CTAGTCATGTCCAAAAGCATGGTCAGGCAGAACAACTCAAACATAGCATATTCCGCTCCTTCGAGACGTGGGAGGCAGTTTGACAAGCCAGTTACCTCAATATCCGCACGAGCTTATTAGAGGACAAGAAAAAGAGCAGGCGCATCAGTGGTGTTGTGGCTTAGTTTCCACCTTTAAGCTCCCTGCCAACTGTTCACCTCATTTTCCTTAACCATAGCTATTTCTTCCTGAACAAAGATCTCTCCCTGTCTACATATCTATTTTTCTCTCGAAAGAAAGGAAATTGTTCAGGCCGGCCTAGACATCACCGAGTAAAAATTTGGACGCACTTACACTGACGCCTCCTCGCTCGAAACTGCTCAACGCCTCGCATCCGCAATCTTTTTCGCTCACATCTTAAGCCACAGAATTGCAGAGGGCCTCCGTCTCTCTTAGGCAACGGTGATTAAAAACCCTCGTTGCTAGTCCTTCCTTTTCGATGAACTTTAGGGCTCGGAAAACATATATCGGAAATACACCAACGGCGTTCGAAAACACTCCACGGGAATCGAAGTATTGCTATCGCACGTTACATCTTAGGATTTGAACTTAGATGTCTCCAACGTTTTGCTCTTCACCTCCATCAGAAAAGCGGCCGCCAGGGCTGGGAATGGAAGCCGCGTCCTCGTGCTTAGCAGCAACACCTTAGACACTGAGCAACCGCGGCGGGTAATATTTGTAATGTATTCGACATGTGTATTCCAAGACAGGTTGTTGCAAATATACACGCCAAGTTGCACACAGGAAAAAACGTGATTGAGGTAGCTTTTATTAAGTTCGTAGTCACATGGTACACTATAAGAACTGCAATGTGAATTCCGCATTGCCTTACATTTGGTAACATTTTACCTAATTAGCCACGAGTCGCACAATGATGAAATGTAATCAAGGTGAGTCTGAAGGGCAAGACAATCTGCATTTGTCCGGATTTCACGATAAATCACGGAATCGTCAGCAAATATTTTAATGAACGATGTAATGGCGCTAGGTAAGTCGTTATTGTTAAATAAGAACTAGTAAGGAAGCAATGACTGAACCTCGTGGAACGCCGGAAGTTACAAGGATAGCCGGGGAACTGTAGTCTTTAGCTCTTACAAACTGGGCCCTATTTGACGAAAAAACATTCTATCCACTTAAAGACGTTATATCAATGTTCAGTATGTTAGGTTTCCGGAGGAGTAACTTGTGGCAAACGGTATTAAATGCTTCTGCAGAATCTATGAAGATACAATCGACTATTAAAGAGCGCTCAGGGGCTGAGAAAAAAATCGTTTGTGAAGGCGAGAAGCTGTGTCTCGCATGAATATGATTTCCTCTATCTATGCAGGTAAAGATTAAGAAAATCGCGAGCTTCAAGAAAACTTACGACGCCAGTCTAAATAACATGTTCAAGACGTTTAGCTTGGAACACTCGTTAAGAAAATGGGGCGATAATATACATAATTATGAACGTTGCCTGAAGGGAACAAGGAAATCAACTTTGCCACCTTCCAGTCGTCCGATAGAACTTCTTCTTTTAATGACTGCTCAATAAGTCACGACGGTATAATTGGGAACTAAACTTTGTTTTTTTGAAGAATTTAGGAGATATAGGGTCGATGCCTGAGGGAGAAGAAATCTTTAAGTTTAGAAATAATTTGCATATGCTTGCTCGTTCAACATGTACCGAATCTATTCAAGCGAAATGAGGAGCTTGAACGCGTGGAAGTACAGTCGCTGTAGTGTTCGCAAAGAATGAAGAAAATGCATTGTTGAAGGCGATACAAACATGCTTAATAGGAATGATTTCGTCGGTTTCCGTGGCAAGCACAATTAATTTCTTATCGCCTCCTCTTATGACCAGCCAAAAGTTGTTGTTCAGCATTGATCGTAGCGTGTGGAGAAAAAAGGAATGGTTTGCCACAGACACCGCACGGGCATATTCGTATTTGTCAGCCACGTTTTTATCTTTCACACGACTTCGAACGCTTGGCTTGGCGCTAAACGCGCTTCTTTTTGCTCAACCAGAGTTCCATTGTTGGCGTAAACCAGGGCGATTTGTAGCTACTCGCAATATTTCGCATTTGTATGAACTTGGTAACAAGTTCAGTGACTTTATATCTGAAAAGCCGCCAATTATCAATTATCGACCTTTTTTGGGTATATAGTCCAGAAAGATAGAAATAAAATTTTCAAGTTCGGCGTTATTGGATGCTAATAAGCTCGATTATAGTCTCTCATCACTTTTGTACTTATTTCTTTACGTGGCTATGAGCAGGGGAAATAAAAGACAATTTATGATCAGTGAGGCCTGGTAATGTGGGTAGCGAGTGTATGGGATTGGGAAGGGTATTTTAAATTAGGTCTGAAGTTGTAGCACTTGAGTCCGTATAACGAGTGGGCGACTGAACAAGCTGCAATAAATTGAATTGCGGTCATGTTTGGAGAAAGCAAGCGCATTCAGAGGAGCCAGAGACAACTGATAAGTGGGAGCGGTTCCACCGGATGTGCGACATCTTGAACTTCACTTTTAGAATGAATGCTAGCGTGGCGGGGAACCTCACTTGCAAGTTTCTGAAGACTTCGTGAAAATCATTCTCAAGCTAATGGCACATTCGGAGATCTATAAGGTGCTCTAACAATGGCGCCTTTTTAATTTAGGCAAATACGGGCACACACGAACTGAAGTGAACATACAATGGGAATTTTGCAAGAAATGAATTCGCCTGAAACCGCAATCACGACGCTGCAACCAGAGCGCGAGCCCCGGTGATAACCTAAAAAAAGGAATTTTTTTTGTCGCACTGTAGAATCTCAGTGTTCTGATCTATTGATGAAAGCCAAGCTTCAGTCAAAACTACCACAATCGGATAGGCAAGCGTTTATTAACGAAGACAACCCAACGCGCTTGTTAGTAACGCTTCTGATAATAAAAATAAAAAAGGGTAGTCGGAATTAAGGGTATCGTAAATATTATTTGTGACTAGCTATTGCAGTGGAGAGGACCGGCCGCTGGGGACAGGATCAACATGATTAGGACGATAAGAGTGGGTCTGTCTAGCAGACGTGGTCTGAGACTGCACAATAGGTGTAGATTTAAATTCCACTGACTAGTTTATTGTATTTAAGGGAAAATATACGACCAGTTGTCTTGGTGAAGTAATTAGCTCTTCGCGTGTGGAGAGAATAGCTTTACATAAGTCCTGGCTGATTGTTGTTTCTGAGCCACGAAATTATGGCGATTGGGGCAAAGCTACATTTTTCCTTCTTCAAAGATGTGAAACGCACTACACCTGGCCGAGTTCTATAAGGGGTGAATGTTCACAGTCTGTGAGCACGCGCAATCGCCTCGTCTGGTAGCTGCAAGCTTAAAATTGTGGCGTGAATTGACCACATCTCTTTTTCACAATCAGTCCATGTTTCTGATGAGGAATCTTGGATCCTACGGAAAATTAGGTTTTAATGGAGAGATCGGTCCTCATAAACACCCAGGCGCGCCTGGAGGGACGCGTGTTCGTCTCTAAAAGTGGTTGCTGCCATTTTATGCGCATGAGGGGCATGTTGGAAATCCTCAAACGAATTGGCTCTCTTTTCCAGATCCGTTAATCGAGTTGTTATATCGAACACTTTCGACTCAAGCAACTTTTGATTTGCCTCACCTTGTCTATGGATTGAATGAGCGCATCATGCCGTTCGTCTTGGTGATTTGTTAATTCTTGAGTAGACACCAGACAACCCTGTTCCCTTTACAAGGGTCTAGCCTCGGAGGACTAGGGTTGAGCTCAACATCTCCGCTAACAAGCGAAATTGCGCGACAAAGACACACTCTACAAAGGTGCCTAAAAAACACGTTGGCGTGGGAACAGCAGCAGGAAAAGATTAAGTGCTTTGAAAAAACAGATGGGGCAGGGCCGACCTGAACAAAAAGTGAAAAGTGTTTGTGAGCCGCCGTCACCACTGCTGCCTTCTATTGCCCACTGAAAAGTAAACGATGCTGCCAGTCGGTTATATGGTACTCTTGCATTGATGACGATGTCCCACTGGCTTCTGCGTAGTACACTTCCAGCATTGCACATGGTAGGGAACCCTGCTTGCAGCTGGGTGATGTGTCATGCAAAGGACAAGCGGGAGCTTCATGCGCAAGGTCCAGGCGATCCGCGCTGGCAGCAGGGAGCAGGGCATGTTCCAAAGAAAGCAGCGAGCTGACCAAAATAGGAGGAGGAGGTGAAGATGGAGGAAACAAAACGTTTATTGCTGCCATTGAAAGGGAAGAAAGGAGCGTGGGATGGTTATCGGTCATCCGTGGTGGGTGGCGTTCCTAGTCCGTGTTGCCATGGCCAACTGCAGCTCGAAGGACCCTGGTCACCAGGAGACACTGGTTTTCCGGGACATCGCTTTCTAGCAGGACCTCCTATGACTCCTGTGTCGGTGTGAAGATTTCAGGTAGTTCGGTGACGCCTTTACACTCCCACACCATGGTGTACAGGGTGCTGGGCGTCTCAGAGCAGAAGTTGCAGTCGTAGCTCAAGAACGTGGGGTGTGTATTGGACAGCTCTATGGCGTGCGGAAATGAATTTGTCTGCAGTCGTCTTCTTGCTAGCGTTGATGGTATCGTATTCTTGATGGTATCGTCTTCTTCATAGCCTGTAGTGCTCTAATATGTATCTGTTGCGCTTGGGGATGGGCGGGTGTTTGTTGGCAGAGTGGTGAATGCCTATGAGGGTGGACTCCCGGTGTGAGTGGCCTGGGGCTCCGTTATCGGCCGCTTCATTACCCTCTAAGGATTTGTGACCTGGTGTTCAAACGATATAAATGTCCAGTGAAAGTTTTCCGTGCTGTTGAAGCATTATTATTAGAACGAGAGCAATCGCTGAGATATGGCCCTTTTGAAAATTACGGCAGGCCGCTTGCGAGTCTATTATTGTCATCCGGCCTTGTGTACCTGGTTCTCTGGTGGTGGCAAGCACTACAGTTGTCTCCTCGGCCGAGTCGGTGTCATCTGTATTCACCGTTGCCGGAGGAAGAAATTTATTCTAAGCCTGGAGATGTGGTAGTGGCTCCTCAGTCCAGGAGACCAAGGACGGCCGTGCTGTGTAAACCCTGGACACAAGGAATTAGTGGTTGTGAGCCTTCGGAATCAGTGCTGCTGTCCAATACTGATATTCAATGATGATGATAACGGGTGAAGTGAAAGATGGTTGAACCAGTTTTTGTTAGACAAACGGGGACGATGATGATGATGATAATAGGTGAATAAAAGATGTTTAAACTGTTCATGTTGTTGCATGATTGCGAGCGATGATGATGATCGTGAGCGAAATACAAGGTTATTGAACTGCAACGATCACAGTGCATGCCTTAAAAGCTTGGCGTTTCAACCATTTTTGTTGTTAGTTATTGTTTTGCTATTCGGGCTCTTGATATTTTTCAGTTCCATTCCTGTTTACGCCTTCCTCGGATGGAGGCAGCCTACCATGTGACGCACGCGTCTGCCTCCTTCCACGCACAGCTGGACATTTTTTATTGTTTGCGGAGGTTTTGCGGAGGCTATCGGTACAGCGCAGCGCTTATTCGCAAGGCTTATCGCCAGTTCCAAGCAAGTCTGGAAACTCCCCTTTACAGCATCGCCGTAACTTCCTTCCAGTTTTTCCGGCGCCCTCAAATACGGGTCCGTCTGGATTCCGGCCAAACCACTTGATACCACCCGCACGCTGTAATAGAGTCTTTCCTCGTGCGGAAATGTAAAAATTTGCTCAGCTCCGCCTTAATATGATGCCACGAGGGGAATGTTCTCAAAGTCACGGTGACTTTTTACAGTTAGTCTTTAGCCTGTCTCTTTACCAGAAATGCGATAAGCGAGCTGATTTAACTTGTCAAACAATCGGTACAGCAAAGCTCTAAATTGAGCTTGGCCTTTAAGCGGCCGCCCTGTCGCGGAGGTGGGCCTTTTTTTTTGCTTGTGTATGACTAAACTCGCGCGGCCACCCCTGTGGCGACACGAAGAAAACGTTGTTAACTGAGAAACTATTGGTTTTAGGAGGTTCAAATTTGCTACAACTGTTCTCTAGTGTATTACGACTCCACGTACACCACACCGGACAGCAAACATTCATATTTCAGTGGTTCGTAAACAAGATTGGCTGAAAGCGAAACCACAACAGTCTCTCTAAACTTACAGTAGAGAATGGTTGGGGCAATCTGCCGGAATTTCATGCAACTGTAGATGCGAGATTGCGCTCATACTAATAAACAAAAACTATGTTTTTTCGGTTCACGGGTTTTCTATCGACGCTGCCAAAGTAAATCCTTTTCATGTGTTTAAAAAGTGCTCTGACACCTATGATTTTCGTTTCATGAGATCATGAAAGGCTAAGTTACTATTCGCCACCGTTGTTTCTGCTTTAAAGTTTCGGTTTTCTTCTTCACTTCACGCTTAAAATCGATGTGCAACAGGTTGCACGTGAGGACAATCTGGAACCTTTGATACTTCATTTGGCAGAACATGTTATTTCGATTTCCCATTTCCTTCTATTGAGCTTAGGGGTGTATAGATGCGAAGCCCCTTAGAGGCTAGGGCTGTTGGTGTCTCGTCTTGTCGTCGTCACAATCGTCGTCTTAGGTAGTCATTGTAATACAACACCGGGAAACTCGTTTATCAAGCTAGAACGTCATGCGCACTAAAAAAACACCGCGGCACTCGTTCACGATTGGCGCAGGAGTGCTTCGTAACGCGTGCTAAAAAACACAGGGACACTCGTTTAGTCGTCGTGCTAGAGAGCCTCGTGCTTTAAAGAAAACAGACTTTTACAACAAAGCTGTAAACCGCTAATTCCCAGTGGTTTTATCTCCGCTGGCAAAAACGCCAAGCCGCCAAGAATACACTCATACACTGAATGCTTCACCCCTCCCCGTGTTTGACATTAGTGCAGAAGACTCCGGATTTTTTTATTGCAATTAAATAACCTACAATCTCTTGAGATGCCGCCCATGCCTCTGAACCCGAAATTCCTTAGAGGATTGCGGAAAATGGTGATAAGTAGCACGGTTACACCGTTGTTTCTTTCGTGCAAGGCTTTCTTTCCCCTGAAAGATTTCATAATATAAGAAAATGACTTAAGTGCTTGCCAAGGTAATCTTCTTCAGGCCTGTCCGGTTTGACTTCCCGGGAACAAACAGCTTAATTGGGCACTTACCCTTGATAGGAATAATTTTCCCGTCCACGCAGATGTTTGGTGAGCCCGGCAGAATGAGACAAGCATTTCTAATGATTTCAAAGAGAGGCCGGACTCTCCATATTCGATCGCCTTCTTCATCTTCACCCGATACAGCGATGCACACACACACGCACACACAACACAACAAAGACAAAGCACACACTACACAACACGCACACACACAACACAACACAACATAACACATACAAAACCCATACAAAACACAACACTCACAACACACACACACACACACACACACACCTTCAGAACACGAACACACCTTCTCTGACATCATGTTTCATAGTTTTTTCACAACTTATTCCCAGTGCGCAACATATCGCGCCCGTGTTAACTTTTCAACGAGACGTCATTTCCAATAATGACATTAGTATTATCTCTCTGCGCCAGTAAATAAATTATTTAGAAACATTCACTGGTTTTACTGCGTCACGTTTCAGGTCTCAGGAGGCTAGAGGTATGTGAAAGAGGAGTACAAATTGATAACGGCTGACAAGGCAGATTTTCTGAAGAAAATGTAAAAGTTTGTGCAGCTCCATCTAAATGCGTCCGCCATAAAGGGAAGGTTCTTGAAGTTGGGGTAAAATAGAGAACACCAGAAATACGACCTGTCAGAGCGCGAAAACATGCCATACAGGGCGTGTAGAAACAGCGTCAACTATATAGCACGACGAGTACACAATCTCCATCTCAAGACGTGACACCGCCGTTTCACAAGCGCACCTGTTACTGTTGTAGCTGATAGCGAATGCTTCATAAATTTCACGCTCTGTCATTTCGTTACTGAAAATACGAAGCGACGCGCATGCGTCAAAAAGCATGAGGCACGCTACATCGACTACGTAGACGTCAGTGTTCACAAGGTTCGCGATATTTCGTTTCAACATAGACACAAGTTCGACATTCCCCGTGCGATGGAAAACGTAATTAAACGTCGTCATATCCCCGGCCCCTCCTCTATAACGACTTTAAGGTAACAACCCACTCTCATTTATAACACCAAAGCGCATAATTGAGCTAATGGAATATTTTACAAAAATATAAAGCGGCATCAGCAACACAGGGCCTCGGACTCGTGGGGTTCGTTTAGAATCCGGGGAATCTGCCCCGTACGCAACTGACGCTTTTTTCTCTAATACGTAGGCTACTGTAGCAGAGCAAGGCTCTGGTTTAGCCGTCGCATAAAGAATACATTGACTGTTCCCAGCGAAGCATGAGGTGGCGCTTCGTGCGTACAGAAAATACCGCACTTGTACCCTCAAGGAACGGGAATACCGTGCCAGATTCAGTTGTACTGTGGGCACCCTTACATAGGAAGGGCAGACAGGTCACTGTCTTTAGTGATCGCCATAAGCAGCACATGTACCGGTAGCATAAATTGTCAACGCACTGCTCCTTATGTGTGCGCGCCCCATTCTTCTGTGACTCGGTGGTGTTAACGGATCAGCATCCTTACCGGAGAGCGTGATCTTAAGGTTGCGAAATGAACATGGGAAACGTGTGCGTTTTGAGAAGATTGGGTCAGCCTATAGCTAGGACTGTTCTTAGGCTTCCAGCACCGTACATAACTGTTATAGAGACACAACGTTGAAACAAGCTCCGAGGATTCACCGTTACCTTTGGAATGTGACGTCACAACCATAGCTCAGCAAAATGCATTGGACGTTGATTTTGCTTGCACTATACAAAGAAAACTGCAACATAAAGAGCGAAACTGCACAATTGTTATTGTATTGCCGGTATGAGCTAATAAAAAAGAACGAAACAGTCTCATCCGGACATGAAGCGACGAGGGGCGCTCAGTGCTAAAACCTAATTAAAAAGTTCTGAAGGGTGTTCTAAACCAAGAGAGAATGAATTCTTTATGAGTGGACACTCCCAGAGGCTGGCGTCGCTGTATCGCGTGATAAATCCACCACATCCTGGATTGCTGAACTTTCTGGGCTGGCGTCAGTGAACGCAGTCTATTTCGCTGTAGAAGCCCTTGCCTTCGGTAGGACAGACATCAAATTACCCCTGCCTTCTGAGAACAAAGGCATGCGCCGTTTTGCCCTTCCTTCGAGGTGTGTTTGAACCGTAGTCGCGGCCAGATGAGGCGGCGTAACTTTGGCGCTTCCTGGCTCTAGTTTCTTGGCAGCTATTACCTCCCTTGTGTGTCGAGGAACCTGCAGACCTTCCTTCACGGTCAGTGCCCTTATGATCGCTCGCCTCCGCAGCCATGATCGACTTTCCGCGGTCGCAGTCGATGACGCCAGCTGCTCAGTCTTCAGGGCAGTAGTCGGCAACGTTACTTGTGGTATCGTCGTGGTTGTTGTCGAGGGCAACGTGGTCGATGGCATGGTACTAATGACGGTTCTTTTGGTTGGGGCGGCCGTTTCTGGGCGCTGAATGGGCGGAGATATCGCGTGTGGTTTGATGGTCGGCGCTGCCGGATGCGTCATCGGTGGCCACGTCCATGGCGCGGGTACTGCCCGAACAATACAAAACGAAAGAAAAGCAAAACAAAGAGAAACATTTTAAAAAGACTGCCCTTTGTAGACAGAGTCACGTGATTGCTTTCGCATGTTGGAGATTTTTGTTCTGGTCCTAAGGTTTTTCTAAATGATAAAATGCATCCTCATCGACCAAAAACCTATCTACGTATTACGACGTACAATGAAGACGTTTTGTTACTGGCTGCGTCTTATTTGGTGTCTTTACTGATACAAGAGCTAAAAATAAGATTCGTTTGCGATTTCACCACACCAATTTCCGTCACTTTGGTGAAACATGATAAAGTTTCGTTATTGCTCAGCCGCGCGTTCTTCATAGTCCATTGGAAGGTCATTGCTTGCCATACGTCTAACAACAAAATACTCGCGCCTCGCCTTTCCGTTCCACGTCCAGCGGTTCGGCTTTCTCCATAACCCCTAGATAACGCCTCGCAGTTATGAGGGTGCCTAGTCAGTGAATACCAACTGTAAGGGATGGGTTTTCCCGTCAATATTGTCATGAATGCATGCCGATGCAGGCAACACGGCAACGGCTTCGAGGACGTGCAGGGGCCCTCTTGTGTACCGTGTTCCAGTCCTCAGTGCAAGAGAGGCAATCGCGGGAGTTGCTGGGAGGGTGGCAGCGCTTTGTTGAGCGAAGTAGCACGAAGCGGTGGCAACGGGCAGTCGTGTCGAATCAAGGTTGAGGCGGCGTGTATTGTTGTGCACGCTCGCCCGCGGAGGCCGCAACAGGCGGCTGCTGGGTGAATCACCGCGCTTTGTTGAGGGAAGTTGTGCTTGGCGGCCACAATGCGCAGGAGGATCGAAGCAAGCGCTAGGCTCAGGCGGCGTGTATATTTGTGCAAGCGCGCTAGATTGGGGGGGGGGGGGGCGAGGGGGGGTGAGCGGGTAATGTTGCGTGCAACAGGCAGGTGCTTGGGGAGCGCGGTCCTAGGAAACGCGCCCTCCTTCCCCGAATGCGAGGTTTCTTCGATTGCAAGTGTGTGCTCATTCAGCAGACACGGTTGAGTGGTGGCTCGCCTCCGACGGTGCGCCGCAAGCACATCGCGACCGATGGCCGCAAAGCATCCCCTTGTAAAGAACTGTAAAATTATAAATACAAGTTTTTGTTTCATCAAAACGGGTCGTGGCCTTCATTACTGCCGCAGCGCTGCACCAAAACGCCGCGCAGGGCAAGAATCTCCAAGGGTCTTCACCGCCCACCTCGCCAGTAGGCGAATTGGAGGAAAACGAAACATTACTCCCACGTTCGCAGCTGAGTAATACGTCACAGTACTGACCCCTTTTAGCACTGGTTGGAAGTCCCGTATTGCGCGAGAAAAATATAGCGCATATTTTCGGCCGCCCATAAGAATAGAAAGCAATATTGCAGCGTTCTTTTATTTGAAAGTCACATCCAATTGGGTTTCCCGAAAAACTAGAAGACGCGCTAGAAATAGCATCGAGGAGAGGCGAAAAAAAGCAGAATTAAATGAAAAGGCGAAGACAAAGTCTCCCTCGTCCTCTCGTGAGCGGCACGAAACACATCAGCTCCGAAAGACAAAGAAAGCACTACGCGGTGATTAACATAATTTCTTTCATGATGTCAGAGTGCATGAGCATCGCTTCCAGCTTAGTTACTTCGACTAGCTATGTCACGCAAGGCCACAATCCGGCCGCAAGGCCACACGCAAGGCCACAATCCGGCCGCACTTCAAGCCTTTTATCAACTGCATTTTTCTTTTGTATCTTTTCGTCGCATCCGTGGCTAAAACTCAGAACATTCACAACTCTCCTTTGTAGGTTCATTCGCCGTACCGAGGTAACATAACCTTAACGTCCAAACTGACAACGGGACGAAAGCGTAAATCTCAGGTGTAAATCATTCTGCAGGTACCGGTTGAGATCGTTGGGCGTCTAAGCGTAATGTTAGGCTTAACGTCGGGCGGTCGCCTACCCGCTCCACCGAAACTGTGTGACGCAGCAGCAGTTGGAAGCCTGCGCTTGTCAGCTTCCGAAGCGAATGGGAATTCCGCACCCCATTGAGCCAAGTAATGCGTCAGGGATGCTCATGCCGTTAAAATATCAAAGCAGGAAATATTGCAGCATCACGTTGCACGTATTACCTGAAATCATAGAAGCGGGATACGAGAAATGGTTATGGTAGGTGTTGGAATTACTTTACAAAGGCAAGACATCCATGTCAGGTGAAAAAGCTTAGTTTCTAGTACATCGGAACAGAAGCCGACTCAGATTGAGCTACAAGCCACAGAGTGGTCGAGCACTGCTGTTGGAAATTGGGTACGAATTCCTGCATGCGAAGCACAGAGCAGAGAGGCATCTGCAGTCCCCGATGGAGCCCGTGTGCTTAGACAGCCCGAATGTTACAGAAAATGCGATAAGAAAAATCCACTGCAACAGAAATAGCGAAGGCAAGTCGTGGGCCTCCTCCACGCTCACAGAAACTTTTCCAAAAGCAGTACCTCTAGCGATATTCTTTACTCGGTCGCTGCTAAAAAGGACTCGAACTGCTTTTTATTAGTGGAATAACACGAAGTTTGAAAGTATTTTAATCTGTAAGAGGCTTCACGATACTCTGCTTTGTAGGACACGGAATTCATTTCTCATAATATTTGCGTGGCCCTGGGAAGGTTATATAGCGCGCGATTTCGGTCCTTGCAAAAATATCCTAGTACAAACAAAATTAAACCATCTTCCCGTGGGGAACCCTGATGAGGATGCAAAGCATCGTGGCGGTTACGTATGGTTCCATTGTCTTGCCGTCATGTTGAGGGATCTGGTGTTTACTAGCGCCAGAGGGAATTCCGTGTCCGCGTCCACACCGGTGGCAAATGCACGCAATTATTCCTGTGTTACGGTGAGTAGACGGTGGTTCTCGAGGCGCCGAAACTCGTCCATCATGTTCTTGTCGGTGTTGTCGTCTCTGTGGTAGAATCGGTAGTCTCCGCAAGCGTTGGTGAGATAAAGGTTGTTGACATTGGTGCACCGGCTGAGAGCAATGTACACGACCTCCTGTTCGCAGCTTTGTCTTCTCCTTCTTCTTCGGCTGTTCCCTTACGGGAAGATGACGACGGTGGTTGAACGCGAAGATATCTCGTGATGGATTCTTTGGTTGGCCAATCCCTAGGGACATCCTGCCCCAATCATTATCACAGGTGCTGCGGACGGGGCGAGAGCAACGTACACGCCCTCCTCTTCGCAGCTTTGTATTCTTCTCCTCCTTCATCGGTTCCCCTACGTGAAGATGACGACGGTGGTTGAACGCGAAGCCATCTTATCATGGATTATTTTATAGGCCAATCCCTAGGGGCATCCTGCAAAAATCCGCATCAGTGGCGCTGCGGACGGGGCTAGTTGAGCTGCAAGGCGCGTGGCGCTTCCCGCCACAGCTTTCCCACGGGAAATTCAACATCCCCCTCCAAAGTTTTCAGTTCGTCGTTACCGTTGACGCTGAGCTTCGCGTGCCTTCGTTGTATCAGTAGATTCTTGACGTAGTTTGAATGAGTCAAGGACATAAGGCGCGTTCGTAGCACTTGCCCCTGTCCCGGTTTTGTACCGTAGTGGGAAGAGCACCGCGTACCTTCCGTTGCGGCCAGAGAGTCGTGGGATCGGAACGGGGCACCACTATTTCTTTTTTTATATAGTGTAGGGGGAGAGGTGCGGACAATGAACAGACGCCGGACATAGCCCCGAGCAAGAGATGCTTTGCCTCTAAAAATACATTTCATATGAGGTGCTTATTCGAGAAAGGAATCTGCGGCATAATTCATGAGATGACTTGTTTTGCCTCGCGTGTTTTCAGGGCTTCGCAATCTTGCCGCGTGAAATGCCTTTCTCGGCGATCCGCTGTCATGCTTTAGAATTCCTTCGATCTGCCTCTTACACGTTTGCCGGCTCCCCGGTTTCATCACGGTGCAATGAAAACTTGACGACGTTGGTGAACTTCACAGCTTGCAAAGATCACCCTTCCTTTATCTGAGGTATGCCGGCGGAGACTACCGCTTCTCGCTTTCGCCGAGCACTAGCTCGCCCTCCGCAACGCCTACTGAAGGGGGCGTTGTTTTGTATTAGGGATGCGGAACGCCGGTTTTAAAGCCAAAGCTTTCTTACATAGACTGATAGCGTTCGGTCAAAAAACTAATGCCTTTCTGCACAGATCAGTTGGTCGACTGGAAAGCTGCTATAAGATTTCTGTACAAATGGTGCGTGCGTGAAACGGGGCTTCTATTGTGTGAAAACGGTTGCTTTAAAATCGCGAAAAAGGAGCCCTTCGACATAAGACATTTAATAGACGCACGGATCATGATGACGAACTACAACCCCATACTGTTATCTTATAAACCACGCATCGGTATACATTTGTATCGTTCGTAGATGCGTTTATTCGGTGCGCGTTTATTCGGGTTTCTTTTTCCTTTTTTGATTTCGGTGTTTGAGTGTTTGATGATCAATTGGACGCCCTTTCAGCGAATGTAAAACGTACTTTTAGCTTTCCAGCTTCTCCTAAGTATTTCTTTACCAAGAGATATAGAACATTTCTTCACGGGGGCGTGAAATATTATTACCACCTTCACCATCGCTAGAATTCAATTCACTGGGCATAACAAATAGCGACCTGGTTGAAACACCAAAGTCGTGCTAAACAAAATATCTATTGACTTGAAAGTTGTGCTATAAATAAACGTGTTTTTTGGCTCAGCAGGTGTTTTGAGGCTTTCGCGGGCAAACCTAAGCACGACACATAGACGAATGCACCAAGACGAGCAGCCCGAACGTGCGTACCGTCTTCATGCCTGGGCGGTGGTAGTGAGTGTCGGGAGGCGTCGTCTCTTGTATCCGGCCGGTCGCGAACCAGGAAATTATTGGGTTCCACGGGTTCTAGCGTGAAATCTATCCTCGCCCTCACACGCGTCTTAGTTAACCTGCGACGGTGGGCGAGTGACTATAAGCAAGCGATAGCGTTCGATCGCAGCTCTTGGGAAACGAACAGACTTTTTCGAAGCACACGTTGCCCAGTTAACCGTCTGGGACACGCGTATGTGGCCATCATAAAAATTTGAAACTGTATCTGTATAATATTAATAACTAAAAGTTCACTTAAAAATCAGGAATAACTCAATCTCATTAGTAGTGAATAAATAAGGTCGTGTCCGAATCGCAAACAGGCTATAGTAAACGTGACCACCGTCTCCTAACCATTGCTACAATAGAGAACGTATTCACATTATTGTGATCTGTAGCCCTTATATGTTAAGGTAAAAACTTCCATTTTGCCTTTAAAAATTTAACTACAACGAAAATATAAAACCAAGAACACGTACTTGATGCGCCGAGCATTGGGAGTGCCAAGTATGTTTTCGCAAACCGCTCAGTAGGTGTTCCTGAAAACCACTTGAACCGCTCAGCCAGCAGTCGCATTTTCCGCAGTACAGCGGGAACGTAAATGCTGTCTGAGCGGTTCAAGTGGGTATGATGACGATTGTAGCTCAGAAAAAGCCTTTTAAAAGACGTGTTTGCAATTTTACCCCCTTGTCGCAAAGGGGTAAGAACCAAAGATAGAAGTAAACGTGAAAAAATTATGGGAATTTGCGATGAGATAGTGCACGCGGGAGACCTACTCTTTTGTTCCTGAACATAATTCCTACTTATTAGAGTTTAAAGTTCTGACTCATCAGAAAAAAAATTCTTGCTTTATTCTAGAGGTTGCTCCGATTGGCAAGACAACTCTAGGTAAGGCAGCTCCTAATTACCAAGAATACAAAAAACCACGGACGCCGGAATTGCCTCAATCCATTTCTGTAGCAGGTAGAACAGCACAATGAATAGGAATACGAAGTTCATAACGATGTTCATTCCTACTTTGAAGACTGGTGGTCGACGCAGCTAGCGTTCTTACCGGCTTGTGGGAACTGTGGTGATCCTGGCGGCCCTGCGGTAGGCAGTGTGTTCGGCTTCGTCGAGCGAGTCCTGGCCTAGGGCAGCCGGTGCGGCCTCGTTCGTCTGACTCATGGCGAACATGACCATGGTCACCACCAGGAATATGATGAACGCCACCGACAGCGAGAACATCACCATTCCCTAACTGCACACATGAGCGCGGCGTTTGGTCTATACATGACGTCTCTTGCCGGTGAAGCGCATGAACACAGACGAGAAAAGAGCTTTCGCTGTGATTCTACTTATTATTACCTCTGCGAGGAATTAGTAACCACAAAAGATATAATGGCTACCCCAACCAGCGCCGCCGCCATTGTTACCATCATTCGTTCATTGTTACCCCATTCCTCGCCCCATTCCTAGCAGTCGAAGGGCGCAAAGAACTGCTCTCGGCTGGAGGACCACAACACTCCTGCCTCTCGAGCCAGGAGAGTGGTCAGATCCGAGGGATGCATACCTGGGCTGAGATGCCCCACCCAGCGGAGTAATGGCTCGAAACAGTATCACACCTTTGGCTACACAAGTTGTTTCGTCCTCCCCTTCACTTTGAGCCGAAAGCAACACTTGAAACCCGTCGTCTACAACAGCGTCTAAAGCCCTTTTAATAGTTTTCTTTCCTGCGCTTCCTTTAACGTCTTATTGCATGACCAGGAGTCATTACCAAAAGCCATGGAGGTTCTTTATGTCACATCTCAACGTTCGCTCGTGCTTTTCCTATTCATTTGCACTGAAATGCTTCCCGGCTTGCCCTTCACCATTTCTTGATTTTTGTTACCTTTTTTCGCAAGCCTCCAGCATTGATCCCAGATATACAAATAATTGATTCTATTCTAAAATATCTTATTCGAAAAATCGGCTTCTATGGGCGAACATTGTTGTATAAAATAGGTTTTGTAATGATAGCATTCACCGCTAGCGGCGAATATGTGTGATGGCTTACAGTTACTGTTTCCCTGTCGCTCTGGTCACATTAGAAACGAAAAATCATTATATTCAAGGAGTGGCTTTGAGTCCTATCCTTTGCCTGACAGGTAGGCCTTTGTATCACTGAGCAACAGGAGAAATGTGTACAAACAGTAAAATGCGCAGTCGTTCGGACGAAATACGTTATTAGGCCAGTATCAAACAGGAAGGTCTTCCTGTTTGATGCTGGTGGAAGGACTTCTGCAAATATACGCAGCCATTACGCACGTGTCCTACAGATGTCAGTATGAACAGGGAAATCAGAAGTCACGGGAAATTAGAAGTCAGTAGCTTGGCTTTATGCTTGGGGATCCACTACGGATGCAATCAACCCTCAGCCTGAGGCAAATTGAAAATACGTTGCGGGAATTGGTTCCTGTACTGGTCTTCATTCATTTGAAAACAATAAATAATTCTGGAGCGGAAGCCTCTATGCCAAAACCTTGAGAAACTGGCAGTTCGCACATGCAAATCAAAAATTTGTCGACGCGTTTCTGCACGTTTCTAGAATGAGTTAAACATGTTTGCTGGTCATCCTTTACTCGAAGGAGGTGTGAGAAAATCCATGCAGCCTCGAAGTCTTGGCGTCCAAAGCGTCTTCACAGCGCCGAGGAAAAATGGCAGTTTTTCGCCTATGTATTCAAGGTGTTTAAAAAGGTGCATGCTAAAATCTACTTGCGCGTTGGCACCATAATGAATTGTATGAATCCCCTGTTCTAAGGGAGCGCCTTCATCGGTCTGAAGAGCTACCTTTAACCTCCGACCGTGAAAATAGGCTTTCGCACCGTGGGGCTTCCAGTTGGGAATAATGGCTAGCTAGGATTTGGATTGTAAGAAGGATCCTTGATGCTAACACGCATCAGTCATTACTCTTGCATAACACCAAAAAACAAGAAACGGGTTTGTTTTTGCTAATTTGCTCTTCCAAAGCCCGAAATATATTTCACAAAAAGAATGTCATATACGCGGTCTATATGGTTTTAAGATGAGTACATTTATATACGTACGATTCGCACTCTCCGTTCTTTGCGCTTTGGACGTAATCACCACGTCCCCATAAAATGCACCCGCTTCATTTTTGCCATCTTTTTCACGCTAGCATGGTGGGATAGTTCATCTCGGTTGGCGCAGTTACTCCGCCAAATTATGTGCCAATCGCAGGTAGGTTAATTCGGAACAGGGCTTTTAATGCAACGAACACTCACGCATTTTTGCTTGCGTCGCTCTGGTCCGGTCTGCGGTACCGATAGTCCATGCTTTGTTGCGATCACCCTCACGTGCCACTCGATCAGATATTCCCACCTGCAACAATTGGTTTGGTTGTTGCATCCCCGAGTAGTCTTGGGGAATCAAAAAGCTCCGAGTAATTGTGGTATGCGGCTGTCGTGCAGGAGCGCAACAATACTTACGCCGAGAGCAACCTATAAAGCAATCAGTGCCGCCAGCACAAGCGAGTTTTCCGAGAGCGTTTCTCTGTAGATTAGGTAGCTGACTCGATGGTACCCACTTGATTGCACAAAGAAGGGGTGATAAGGACTCGAAACTGTTGGTGTCTCTTAAAAGCCTTTTCGGCATCACCATGAGTATATATATTGCGCCGATAGCATAACAATCACAAAGATAAAGGGCGATTTCTGTTTGCGAAGTGAGCTGCTTGAAATTATTCTTCTGCTTAGTATCTGGAGGAAGACTGAGCATGAAACATGCAATAATTAAGCCTGGAAGTGAAGCAAGAAGCTAGCAAATATGGCAACACTTCACCTCAAGACGGCACACGTCACATTGAGTTAGGATTTACTGTTGTGCTTTAGTGCGCGTAGAGAGAAGGGAAGGCCTATGTTTAGGTACCCTTACAATGCTGACCAACAACTTATTAGCTGCTTCAAACGATCCTGGCAGGTTTCGGTGAACTTACCGTTTCTGGCGGCGACCGTTAGCACGGAGCTAGACTTCTTTTTCTTTCTCTTGCAGCGGTAGAAAGAGGGCGGGTGGGTCAAAGCGAGATCACTCGTTCCCATTCGGGTGGTTGTCCAGGAACAGGATGCACAGCAGACTACGCAAATCGATAGTAAAAACACCATATAACAAAAACATCAACGGTGACGCAACTTAATAACAAAAAACAACAATGAGACTGATACGGCGCAACAAAATGAATTTGCTAACCGACATTTCGGACGGCCATGTTCCGGACCTGCCCGAATATACTCACTTTCCATGGCACAGTCACGCCTTCCATATAGTCAATTGTAATAATAATACCTACCAAAGTGTGGGACGTTTGAAGCCCTTCTAGTTCTATTTTCCAGATTTTTTCTTTTGATAGCGAGTCAAAAGCTATCTGCACTCGGTATGTTTTCAAGTGCGTGAAGGGTGGTAACAGAAAAGACAACCAGAAATGTTTCCGCCCGGCGAGCTTCCAGATCAGACATGAAATACCGTCATGATCTGATACAGCAACACACAGGTTGTTACACATATTATTGGAACACAAATTTTTTTCGTGATCCAACCGCTGCTCCATTCGCACTAATACCTCACACGAAGTTGACATTTTGGGGTCTATTTTGTTTGAAACCGGGAACAAAAATGGTACTTACTACTTTATACTGAAAATAAATAAAAACGATTTTTGCCTATTTGACCAATGGTGACCCATGTGACGTATGAGCCAGTGCAAGCTGTTCGTAGAGCAACCGGTCCACATGGTGTGTGCAGAGTGAAACAGAAGATGGGGATTCACGCTGTTCCCTTGGCCAGACGACCCTAAATGGGGAAGCAGACGATCAAAAATGGCAAAGGCGGTTTTCTGATTGTATGCTACCTCATTTGCCTCCTCCCAACGAAGGAAAGAACCAAATGAGGGGCCAGACGATCAGAAATTGTGGATGCAGGTGAGAAAAAAATTCAACAAATGTTGGCGAATATGAACCGTGAGAGTATACAATAATTGGTATCAGCTGGTATGCAACTATTTGTGACATCGTAAACTAGGGACGAAAGAGAGGTTCTGACCGGTTGCTACCTCATTAGGCTCCCGCCTACTGTAAATCCCCATCGTTTCGCTCAGCATACCCCAGGGGGCGCCGTTGTCCCAAGATAAGCTTGCACTTTTTCGCAAGTCGAAATCGGCCGCCATTTTTACATAGTCAAAAATCATTTTTATTTATTTTCAGAATACACAGCTAAGTGCCATCGAAGTGCCCTGTGTGAAGCCAAATCGACCACAAAAGTCTATCGTCGTGCGAAGTCTGAGAGGGAACAGAACAGCGGTTAGCTCGGGAAAAAAAATACACCATTTTCACGTGGGGAACCCTGATGAGGATGCGAAGCATCGTGGTGGTTCCGTGTAGTTCTATTGTGTTGCCGTTATGTTGAGTGATCTGGTGTTTACTAGCGCCAGAGGGAATTCCACGTCCGGGTCCACACCGGTGGCAAAGACACGCAAGTACTGTTATGTTAAGGTGAGTAGGCGGTGGTTCTCGATGCGCCGAAACTAGTCCATCATGTTCTTGCGATGTTGTCGTCTCTGTGGTAGAATCGCTAGTCTGCTTCAGCATTGGTGAGGTAAAGGTTGTTGACATTGGTGCACCGCCTAAGAGCAATGTATACGCCCTCCTCTTTGCAGCTTTGTCTTCTACTTCTTCTTCTTCGCCGGTTCCCTTACGGGAAGATGACGACGGTGGTTGGAAGTAAAGCTCTTTCATGATGAATTCTTTTGTTGGCCAATCCCTTGGGGCGTCCTGCCACAATCAGCATCAGAGGCGCTGCGGACGGGGCAAGAGCAACGTACACGCCCTCCTCTTCGCAGCTTTGTATACTTCTCCTTCTTCATCGGTTCCCATACGGGAAAATGATGACGGTGGTTGAATGCGAAGCTTTGTCATGATGGATTCTTTAGTTGGCCAATTCCTAGGGGCATCCTGCCACAGTCAGCATCAGCTGCGCTGCGGACTGGGCTGGTTGAGGTGCAAGGCGATGGCGATTCCCGCCACAGCTTTCCAACAGGAAATTCAACATCCTCCTCTAAAGTGTTCAGTTCGTCGTTTCCGTTGACGTTCATCTTCGCGCGACTTCGTTCTATAAGTAGGTTCATGACGTAGTTTGAATGAGTCAAGGACATAAGGCGCGTTCGTAGCTCTTGGTCCTGTCTCGGTTTTGTAGCGTAGTGGGAAGAGCAACGCGTACCTCCCATTGCGGCCAGAGAATCGTGGGATCAAAAGCGGGCGCCGCTAACTGTTTCTTTTTTTATAGTGTAGGGGGAGAGGTGCGGACAACGGACGGACGCCGGACATAGCCCCGAGCAAGACATTCTTTGCATCTTAAAAAATTTAGTGTTCCAGTTATCGCCGTAACACCTATATGGTGAACCTCATCCACTCTCTTCAGTTTCTGTACTCATTGAGCATTTCTGCGCTGCAGGCGCCGATAACACGGAAGTTGAGCTAGAGCATTACGCTAACGCCTACAGTGAGGGGGAGCTCTGCGCTAAACTTACCGACGAAGTAGTGGTTCACTGGGGCTATAGAGCGATGACTTGGGCTCAGGCGATGAGCAGCCACTGACGGTTCTGCCAAGAAGTTGGACCTAACGCAGGTCCTCATGCTGCTCTCGGCACATTTCCGCAAGAACTTCAATCTCATCGACTTACAAGCTGACCTACTGGTACGGCAACGTAGCGCCACGCAGGAACAGATTGACGTATTTTTGCAGCCACTCGGAAAATCAAGTTGCATTTTTTGTGTAAAGAATTCGTTTTTTTTCGGACTCCCTGATTTATCCGGAAGTCCGGGACTCCCGGGACTCCGATTATCCGGACTCCCTCATTTATCCGGACTCCCTGATTTATCCCTGATTTATCCGGATACTATTTGTCCACCTTGAGCGTCCTAAAACTCGGCCGGCGACTGCAGTATGCATTGTTGTTGCACGTGCTGAGGGAAAGTAAAACACCTTGCCAGCGAAGGCTTGAAAACCAGGACACACTATGCGACGTAAGTGGAAGTTGTTAGGTGATGATTGTGCGCTTAGAATGAAAACGATGGAGTGAATGGGCGTACCGTATCGGAAGTTATACTGTCAAGCCCCTTAAGAAACTGAGAAATTCAAACTGATTTTTGGCTTTGTGGGGTGTCGCTACATTGCTACAATGATTAAAAAATACACAGGCATTTTTTGCCTTCCCTGCCACGGGACACATCTCTTCCTCCCTGTACCTGTCCGTCCTCCCATTTAGGCACTCTCTCTCCTGCTTTCGCACAATCCTTCGCTGTTTCGCCTCCTTTCTCCCTGCACCTTCTGCTTTTCCAGGTTTGCTTCTCTCCTCCACTAACCCTGTAGAAACTGTGATCGTGGCTCAAATACGTCATGCTAGTGGGGATCGAGTGTTATGATTCCCCAGCGTCTGCTTCCCTTCATACCTTTAATATGGGCATCGAATGGAACGGTTCTTCAACTGCTGTTGTATCGCCCTTCGACCGGAGTCTCCCATTCTTCGTCTGTTCTGGCGTGTCTCGATATATTTCCTATACTACACTCAAAAAGTTTATGCAATACCGTCCAGAAAATGAGGTTGGGTTTTGAAGCTGATTTAAAGTCTTTAGCAATTGGGGGTTAGAAGAGCTCAGTGGTCTCATTCATCACTTGTGAAGCAATGCCACGGGTGCTTGGTCGTCGCTGCGATGTGGTGGAGTACGAACCGACGACACATTCATTGAAACGTCAGGTCTGTGCCTGGGTGCTACGCTTTTGTTTTATTGATTTGCATCAGCTCGGCATAATAAACTGTACTCCTCTAGCACGAACCGTTCTAGCAAACCCTTCTCTGCCTGGTACAGAATCATTCACAACTGAATTTCCAACAACAGAGACAAAAACAATTGGTGTGCCACACACGGTACCAGTGCAATCATAGACTTGAAAAGAAAAATATCGGAATATCATCGTTTCCGAAAAAGAGGATGGTGTGCTTAAAATGGGCACCCTGACTAAGATCCATTACCCCGCTGCGCACCGAATGCGTAAAACTGAAAAACACAAGGGGATATTGCGAGTACAGCTCTGAGAGTTTTTTGGCACGTACACGAAATTTGAACGGCACGCTAGCTCGTAGCACCACCGTTCTGCAATCTATTTACCAGTATCTGTGAAACCTAGCCAGGACACGGGTAAGACAACAAATGGCACATTAATTTGCAGTTCTATTTGTGAGCATCGTCCTGGGGAAAGAACGACTTCAAACGGTTTATAGACCCCCTGCAGAACAGTTGTGTAACTGTGTGCCCAGAAATACGAGTATGTTGAAGATAGCCATTTATTTGCTTTACGCGCGCTCTGTTCGGAAACGACATCTGGTCGTCAGGGAAATTGTCACCTTTAGCAAGAAATGTTCCTCAGTACCGTTTACACCGCCTTGATCACATCTCGAGTTGCACCACAAAGCAATGAGACGTCTATATTTAGGGTACCCAGAGTATTCTATCGGTGGTAGTGAAAGGATGCTGTGCGCCATCCTGATTGCCGCGGACACTTCGTCCCGCAGTCACGCTCTCTGCAAACGGGACCGAAATTCCTGCAGTTTTGTGTTGGGAAGACTTGCGTGCCGCCTGTGTTATGCGCTGTCTTATCGACAGTTTCTTACTATTGCCAGTATTATCCTGTCTGTCTACTTTAAGAGTGGTCTGCTTCGGGTCCACCCCTGTAGTCATTGAAGACGGAAGCACAGTTCTTTTCCAAATCTCGGCGGGTGTCTCGTCGTCTGACCTTACCTTTCCGCGCACTATACCTTGCGAAGATCGACTGGGCATCTCTTGCGTAGCCCAGTCATTCGAGCCGACGCTCTCGTTACCGTGGGGTTTCGCCATGTTCATACTGCCGATTGAAGCATTGTCGACTGCTCCATCTGAATGCCACGTCGGCTTATGCGCCGTCACGATGTGCGGGTTATCCGAAACTTCATTGAACTTGGTTGGCGTGGTTGCTTTGGCATTGTCCGCAGTAGTGCCGTCTGGACTGGAAATGCCGGAGTGGTTGGTCGAAACGGGTGACTCTGCCTGCTTCGGCTGCTCGCGATGGAGTGGCTCGCTGTCCTCAGAGTATGCCGTCTTAAGCATCATGTTGAGGATGCCACCCACGGAACCCGTCAGGACGATGGCCATTCCTAGGAGCAGCCAGAATGTGGCACTGCGGCGAGAATCAGACGGAAAAGGTCAATTAAGGGACTATGAAGGCAAAATACACGTCTGGCTCATCAAAAGTAATGCTTCGCCTTGATAACAATGATGCCAGTCTCACCGCAAACTTATCGCTGGCAGTCTTATCGCAATGTTTATTGCAAAATAGACATTGGAGATGTAACGAGATATGTAAAGCAGTGGCGACTACCCAGCCAATTCCAGGTGATTTTATCAAACAATTTCAGTGCCATAATAAACACGCACCAAGGTTACCCCCAAAACCGGCGCGGTGCTTACTGCTCCACGATGGTGTGCACTGGCACGGAGCGTTGATCGAGGACTAAGTGAGCGGTTTTACACTAGCGCCATCTCTTGGGCTATTGAAGCAACTTGGGAAAGCCTTGGAAAGTTTGTATGCAACAACTCCATTACACAGCGCTACTTCAAACTGACATTTTTTGAACCACACTACCACCTACATCTCCCAAACATGTGCGACAACGAGCTCCTACTACACAGTCCCTGCAAGCTTCTTCTCGTCTGCAGAGAGCCACATGAAAGGTAGTGCCTGCACTCACCATCTGTGCATCAGCTGCGGCAAAATATGTATGCCTTTCATGGTCTAGGCACTCCAGTGACCCCGGCACTCCGGTGCGTTGTACCTCATCCGGTGCGTTGTACCTCAATATTTACTTCTACTGGCTGGCCATGCAGACGTCATTGCAGTAAGCGAATTTTCCTCATAACACATAATGTTTGTGTGGTCATATGCAATCTCTGACCTTTATTAGCGCTAGGTCTGAGCCCGTCTCATCGGTTTCTCGTGAAAACGTAAGCGACTCATCCTGGTCATCAACAATAGTCGTTATCGGCTTCAAATGACTGCGCGCGTCGACGCGCCGCCGCCTGAGACGTAGGAGGAAACTATTTCACCGGCGTCGTTCGGGATGCATTTTAAGATTGCTCCCCGGCACTCCATCGACTCAACCCAGTATGTGCTCACACCCTCTCCTACGGTGACAGAGGAAGTTGCCATAGCCCTCGCCATAGTTTAGCAGCCCCAACCCACCACCATCCTCTCCCACTCCCAGCATGCCCACTTTAAATAACTTAAGGAACGTAAGTCTCCACAAGCTCTCCGTATCATTTTCCGTCACCCTCCCCAGGATCCTGTGGCGCTACTGTAGATTCCGGCCGCCACTGGCTTAGGTGGCAATGAGGCTCTGCATTCACATGCTCGAGAACTCGTTATACCGTCTCCTGCTTCCTTTGCTCCCAACCACAGCACCCCCCCCCTGTACACATACACCGACATTACACTCCACCACAGAGTAAACCGTCGGACACTCCCACCCCCTTACAGCTCCCTATCACCAGAGGAGGCACGAATGTGGCGCATCATCCAAGCGCACACCTTCACTCACCGCATGATCCTACAGCATCTGACGCCCACCTGCTTCCTTCGCCCCACTGCCCGCACTCTGGTGCACTGTACGCGCCCTTTTATTTCATCTGCCAGTGCCCCAAGAATCCGTACCCTCCCCTCAACATGCCCTAGGCCTGGGAACAGGCCGTGCGGAGTTCTGAGGTTTCGGCCCAGGTGCTAGTCACCTCCCGACGCCTCCAGGTCGTGGTGGCCGTGTGGGCAGCCGCCACAGCCTCGTAAGGAGGAGCTCTTTAAATAAATGTTTTTTCTCTCTCTATCTCTCTCTCTCTCGCGGCGCCGCGGGGACATATTTGCCGCTTAGCCCACCTTAGTTTAGATAACCAACGCAAAAGCTTCGCGCAGTCTGGTTGAGTCTTAGTTTTGCTTGGTTAACCTTTGATGTAGCTGTATTACCGACCACGGCCCAAGGTGAGAAGTAGTCCGGGCCTCACTTTCATTCTCGCCTAACGAGGCGTTCCTGTTTTACTTGTAACGCGGCGCAGTATGAGTCACATATCCCAGTGGACACAGCAGCGCATGCGTGGGAGGCAACACGTTTGGCCGGGCGCCGATCAGTTCACCGTCGCTCCCATCGCGGGCGCTTCCGCTAATGCGCAGAACGACTTTAAACTGGGACTCGGGCGCAGAGTTGATAGCGGGGCCAGCGAATCACGCGATGCGCTTCGCCGCAATGGTCTCTCCGGGGGTGCCTCCGGTCAAATGCTAACTTGCGCATTCTCCGCTAAACTGCTGGCAGAGGGTAGTAACGCTCTTATTTAATATTGCAGCGTGACATTGCGCCCCGGTTTATCGGGGACACATGGTGCGGCCCGGTGCGATTTATCGAGAGCGCTATTTGACAGGTGGCTACCATTTCCCCCTGCACCTACCTGAGTTTCTCGGCACCGGGTTCGGCGTGAGGTGACGGGGGCGTTCCCCGGCGGCCTCTCACTGCGGGGTACGCGTTGTCGCTGTGGCGGCGGCTCATCCAGCTAACGGGGCGTCCTTTGTCGTCTACCACGATGGCCTCCGCGCTGGCGGCGTCGCTGATTGTAGAGTCCAGGATTGCAGCCTCGAATTTCCTTAGGCTGCTCGGGATCGAGCTGTTCGTGGGACCGGTGTACCTGGCGTTATCCCAAGCTGCTGAGATGAACGTAGTCGGGGGCTGCTTGGCAATCCGTCTATGTCCGCGCTTCGTCTTCTTCGCGCCGTGCTTCATGCTGTCGGTAGAAAGTACAGAGTGACGGTGGTGTTTATTGGAGGCAACCCGCCTGATGGGCCTTTTATTTACGCAAAATATTCTTCCTTGCTATGGAAGTGTACCAAACGGGTGCCGTATGATTCCACGGCTGGTCAGGGCATGAAGTATATGGGTGTATATAACGTACTATTGCTTCTGTTGACTCGTCATATAAATGTCAGCATTTTCCCATTTCACTGTACTACTGCTATGCGGGGCAGCTCACCGAAAGGAACATGGGTGAATTTGGGCCCGTTTGTGCTGGTTATATGTAATGGTGGGAGAAATAGAAAACAACTGCGATTGCCGCACTGACATGTGGTAATTTTTTAAAGAAAGTATAGGTGAGTTGTAACCAAACCAATGGGCCAATGGTGGATATGTTACCTGCTGGGAAGACAGAAAAGATCAAGATGGAGCGAAGAAAAAAATTGCTTTTTTAAATTGGCGTGTTTGTTCCACTATTATGCCACCTACCCCTGTGTCCACAGCACGCATTCTGCTTTCCTTTCTGGCAGCGTACATAGCCATGGACAAATATATAGCAAAGGTCCGACAGCGTGGAGGAAGTCATAAATCTGTAGCTCATCTTGAGTCCTCGCAGCACGGATGCATAGCGTAGTGAGCGGCTACACGATTTGCCATTTATGCAGATGACACAGCCCGTCACAGTCAGCTTACGCCTCACAAACTCAAGGAAGAAGTCGTTTGAACGTTCTGGAATAATTCGAGTGAAAGGTTAACTAGATGACCTTTCAAGGTAATCGTGTCTCGAGCACGCTGCACCATTCTTACTGCTTAGCACGCTGCTAGCCTCTTCTTTATGGTTACCAACTACTAGGAGACGTTGAAGTAGCTGCTTCGCCAGCGTTAGTCGCGCTACCGCAGCTCCGCCGTCAGCCAGTGCGTTTCATCGATGGCGAGCCACGCAACCTGCCGAAGGTTTAACGGCTGCGTAGCCGCTGCGTCGTTCCTCAGTCGCGCGATCAACGGCGCGGCAGCAGTGCTGTCTGGGCGCACCCTTCAGTTTCTGCGCAAGAAAGAACCTAACCATCTAATAGACATAGCTCCATGCTAAGTGCGAAATCTCAAAAGAACGAAAACTTTCACGAAACGCTATTTGCATAGCCTTTGCTATTCGCCCTTGATAACTACGCTTTGAAGTGTTACGTCGGAGTCTAGTTTTCTTTGAAAGCTCGGAATAGTTTATCAGTTTTTGATCGAAAGCTACAGGACAATTGGTTACACACTCTCCCGCTCTGAGGACCTGTACGCGGCTTCTCTGCAGGAGACCAGCCGCCGCTCCCCCCATGCGGAAGCGCGGTTCCGATTTTATACATGACCGTGACGACTAACAGGTCGAGCCAAGTTGAGCCTTCGGTTATTACGTCGAAGAATCGTAAATGCGGAATATGTGTAAATCAGATTCAGTTGAGACCTTTTTCTGGTGTAGTGCACCCGCCTGGACGGATTTCGGGTACAGCGACGACATAGACGACGAAAAGGTTCGAGCACGACCTTAACAGACGGTAGGAAGCACATATAAAGAGTTCCGGAGGAGGTCTAGCGCTTCAGAAAAAAAGAAAGCACATAGCATGGAATACGAACCTAGGGTGGCGCTGTCACTGGCGGTGAGTTTTCTGTTGGTGCGGGGTTGCCTGCAGCCCCTCACCTTGAACCTCCGTGTTCAGAGGCAGCCAAAGGGCGAGAGTGACAGCAGCGTCCAGTGAATGCTCAGAAGAGATCTTCGAGTGGCGACGTTGCGGCGCTTCAACGCGTGGCCTCTAGAGTAGTGCGTGACGCAGGCCGAGGCTTACCTTTAAAATACTGATGATGTTTGAGGGGCTGTCTGTTCATGATGATTTTGATTACGATGACCCTGGATGAACACAGAGAAATTCCCTGCTTAAAGAGGCGTACCAAGAAAGCTGGATGGGCATTTCGCCGAGCGTATAGGTGAAGTATAAAATATTGAGAGACGCTGTTTCGCAAAAGTATTTTTATTCGGTCGATAAGCCCACCCTTCGTGAGCAGTCGTAGCAGGGAGATGATGATGATCATTTACAAATAATAATGGCAATGGGTGCATGGATACAACAGCGGGGCACACACACCCGGGAGTGCAGCCTCCAAGTGATTATGGTGATGATGCGTGCGGGCATAAAGTCCGGCAATAACTTCGAGCTCGAGACAGTATTTTAGAGAGGAAATGAGTGCATACGTGGAAAATCAAAACTATGTGTCGAAACCGCCCGACTGTCTTGCACACATGGAATCCTTGGTACACCTAAGGGACGTTTAAACACAGGACGTCAACCAAAGTCAGGTTGGTCGCTGGTATGAATGTCTGACAGTGTTCTGTACGTGCCAAATCAGGCAATGAGAAAAAAAAAACGTCTCAGTGCTCTCGGTTGAAGGCGGCCGCCTGGCCGGGCAGGAGTACAGCTTTCGACGTCCAAAGGGTTTTAAGTGGGACATGGGGACTATCTAGGTTCCACGACGCCTACGATCGGTTGAAGTGTCTACTGGGGTCACACGATAGTTCACTGGAGACGTCTGTCGGATGACAACGTAAGGACCAATGTAATGGTGGGGGAACATTTCAGATAGTCCAAGGGTGCGTACTGCCGTCCACATGATTACCTAGCCTCCTTCAGGGACCTTGAGGCAGCGATGGGTTGCATTATGCCGCGCCTTCCGTTCTTGCTGAGTAGATACCGTTCGGCCTCTGCCATGCGTCGGCAGTGCGCTATGCGCAAAGTGAACTGCTCGTGAAACGGCGAAGTAACAGGAACCGGGGCAGAGAAAAAAATGGGTCTATGGCAAAGGAGGACTGACGGCCAAAAAAACCAGAAAGAAGGGCGAGTAGCCGGTGGTGCGCTGAACTGCAGAGTTATATGCCAAAGTGACAAATGGTAGAATGACGTTCCAATTGCTGTGGTCGTGGTTGATGTACATGGAGGTCATACCGGGCAGAGTGCGATGGAGACGTTCGGTGAGGTCATTTGTTTGTGGATGGTAACTGGAACATATTTTGGGGACAGCATTGACGGCTCGAAGAACTTCGGCGAGGATATGCGAAAGAAATATTCTTCCACGTTCGCTCAACAGAACTCGAGGTGGTCCATGCGGAGGTCGATGTTGCGCAACACGAAGTCAGCAACTTCTTCAGCACAACCAGATCAGAGCGCGGCGGTCTCCGCATATCTTGTGAAATCGTCTCTTAGGGGTTATAATCTAACGGCAGCGGTTATATTGCAATGCCGACTGCTTGAAATGGAGAAGAAGGACGCGGAGTTGGTTGAAACGTAGCGGCTGTGGGTGACGTAGATGGTTTTCAGTTCTGACAGGAATGGAATGTGGTAGCGTACTTTGCGACGCTAGTGGACAGGCCTGGCCAGAAAAAGCGACTGCGAACACGATGGCAAGATTTTTGAAGCCAAGATGCCCACCAGTGGCATCATCATAAAGTGCTTCAAGTGTGCGAAGACGAACTCTACGGTGAACGACAGGTACCCAGTTATAACCGGCTGTTTGATGACTTGCACGGTATAGCACGCCGTCAGGGTTTAAAGAGGCGAAGTTGACGTCGCAACCGGCTGTTTTGCAGCTGAGCAGATCCATTGAGTCAGTAATTCAAAGTACGGCAGTAGATATCTTCCCGCGGCCATGTCGGCAGTTCGGAAGATTCGAGCACTAAAGCATAGTTGGGTGCTACTGGCAAACTTGTCTGCCGGAACTCCGAGATGGTAGGGGGCGTGAAGGAGGATAAAGGACAACGCGAAAGGGAGTCTTCATCCGAATGTTTTCTGCTGGACCTGTACATAGTCATAAAATCATACTTCTGCGAATAGAAGACCCACTGGACTAAGCACTGAGACAAATTTTGCAGCATTGTCAGTCAACAGAGACCGTGGTGATCGCTGGCAATGGTGAAATGTTGGCCGTACAGGTATGGGCGCAACTTTCGAATAGACCAGACAACAGTCAGACGTTCTTGTACCGTGATAGCGTAATTTTGCTCAGCGAGTGTCAGCGAACGACTACCGTACGCGACTACTCTTTCACGAAGCTGGACTTGAGACGGTAGAAGAACAGAACCAATCGCGCACCCGTTGACATCGATATGCAGTATGGTAGGTGCCGTTTCGTCGAAATGACGCAGGACGGGGTCAGATGTAACAGCGTCTTTGAAAGGGACGTTGGCGCGTAAAACCTGGTGCCGAGAAGCTATGGTAGCGGAGTTGCGGATAAAACTGCGGAAATAGGATGACAAGCCAAGGAAGCTTCTCAGATATTTCTGAGTAAGTGACCGAAGAAAGTTGACAAAAGCGGCTGTTTTGTCGCGCTCCGGACGAATCTCATCTTTGGCAACGACGTGTCCAAGCACTTTAATGCTCTTACTAGCGAAGCGACATTTCTTGGCATTTATTTGTAGTCCTGCATCAAGAAGGAACATCAATACTTTATCTAGGTGCTCCAGATTGTGGGAAACGTGGACGAAACGATCCCAACATCTTCTAGACAACACAAACAGGTTTTTAATTTGAAGCCGCGGAGCACAGTGTCCTTGATGCTTTTCGAAGGTAGCTGGGCTGTTGCAAATGCGGAACGACAATACATTGGATTCATAAAAGCTATATGGAGTGGTAAATGCTGTTTTCTTTTTGTCCGCTTCGGCAATGGGGATTTGCCAATACTCGGAACGAAGGTACAGGCTCTAGAAATATTCCGCGCCCTGCAAGCAATTTAAAGCCTCATCTATTCGTAGCATAGGATACACAACTTTGCGAGTGATCTGGTATAGAGCCCGGTAGTCAACACAGAACCTCACAGAACCATCATTTTCTCAAACCAGAACAATGGGAGAAGATCACGAACTCGTCGATAGTCGAATAACTTTTTTCTTTTGTGCATATCAGCCACATTGTCTTGTATTATTTTCCTTTCGGACGAGGAGATACGGTACGGTCGGCGCTGAATTGCGGTGGACCCATCCGTTTCGGTTCTATGCTATGCTGCAGTTGTCTGTGTGACGCGGGCTGCATGCACGTCAATCGAGGTGTAGTGCTTTGCGAGAACGTCTAGTAGTAGCGGCGTTTGATGAAGCGTAAGCTTGGAACTGATGGTGCTAGCAAGAGCTGGTAGATAGGGAGGCGAAGCAAACAAGGGCTCTTTTGAGGACCGGTGGTCACCAGAAATGATAGAATCAGGGTTACTGTCGACCACCGAAGCGATAGTGGTCCCTCGGTGCAGAATAATGGGTTCATTAGTAGTAGTGACGGCTGATCCATTTGGCAATCCAACAATTCAGTTTCAATGACAATCCCACGCGTAAGAAATCAAGCAGTCAGGACACGTAGGCCATCGCCTCCTGTATTTTCTTTGGAGCGACGGAGAGAATTTCTTCACAACCAGCTTCCAAGACACGGTCGGAATTCAACTTGAGGAAGGGCCATGGTGAGTCCTGAGAAGTTATATGTTTAGTGTCGGTAATTGGGATGGCACGTTGACAGCAGGAAATAACGGCTCAGGCAGACGATAGGAAATTCAATCCCAGGACTAGTTCATGAGCACACGGTTACAGCACTGAACATTGAATATGATGGAGGAGGCCTCCAATCTAAACACGCACAGTAGAATAGGCAGCTGGCTTGATGTGTTCATTGCAGCCGTGTAAACAACTACGAAAATACGGAGTCTTGACTTTCCCCAGACGTGAAGACAGGTCACTGTGAATGACAGAAATACTTGCTGCGGTATCTGCGAGCACTTCTACTAGAACCTCTTCGACAGATACAAACATGTTAGACTGATATTCAGGAGGAATTGTGGTCGATCCAAACAATTCAGTTTTCCCCCCAGAAACTGCATTGTCTATTTTTCTTTTTGCTGCGTGGGAGCATGCACGACGGGCTGAAGGAGAAGGAGAACGATTACTGGTGGGACGGGAACAGCGGTGACGGTCCGGGGTGTCTGGATGGGACGACGAGCTGCCCGGATGGGGTGACGGCATACGCTGATGAAGGGGGTAGCTAAAGTGTTTACCCCGTTCGTAGGAGGCGTAGCGTGGCGCTCTTCCAGCTGGCGTCGTCAGCAAAAGCGGGAAATATGCCTTCAAATGCCACAGTAGTTGCACACGGGTGGTCGCTTGTCGGCCGCGGTGCTTGCCACGTTGAACGGAAAGGCGGGTGTGGCCAAAGGAGTAGAAAGAGCGGTAAAGTTGCCATGCGGCGGCGGTGAAACAATCGGCTCCATGGGCACAGGTGACCATGATACCGCCTCGGAGTAAAACGGAACCTTACAGGCAGCAGATTCATGTGGCTGGGAAAGGGATGTCATAAACACAAGCTGCTCTCCGACGATATCACGCAGCCCAGGTGCGCAGCCGTAGTCGTTCGGAAAGTAGGATGTCTGAAGCTGTTGCAGCTCCTCGCGAATTATGTCACGAATCAACCTACGGAGCTCGGCATAGCAGAGGGGCAGGCAGGGAAGGTAAAAAAGGGAAGAAACTATGTTCCCTAACCAATAAAAACAACCTTAATAAAAACGGGAACAGCCCTGTAAGGTAGGTGTCCTGCTAGATGCGGGTGGACTGCAGATGGTCGAGCCGCTGACATAAACGTCTGCACAGCTGCAGTGGCGTTAGAATTGTGAATCACCATTGCATTAAAGGCAAAAGAAGCAATAACTTTTATTGTGTGCCGCACCTTCTCCGTTTCAGGCATATACTTGCCGACTCGGCCGCACACCTCGAGGACATCATAAATGTATGAAGTGTATGTCTCCTCCGTGCGTTGCACATGGGCATGAAGTTTCTTTTCGGCTACAGCCGAGTGAGCATGGGGCGTCTCGAGGATCTTCCGTCAATCTTCCTTGAAGCTCACTCAATCATCGATTGAACCTTCTTGGTTTAACAACCATGTCCCCGTAACTTCGTTCAAGGATAAGCAAACGCTGCGTAGTTTCAACACGTCGTCGCATGGGTTCAACGTGCTCATTCACTCATACTGGTCGAGAGCTTCCTCTACGTCTTCGCCCCGGAGGCCAGACAAAAAAGGAGAATCTCGTTGGCAGCTGGTGACCGCAATGTTCAGCTGGACCGGAACCGCAGCCTTGCTGTCTGAATGGCTGCTCTCGTGCTGCATGGGAATCGTAGGGAGCAGTAAGCTCCGACCTGATCGAAGCTTCAGTGCTGTTACAGGGAGAGGCAGACGGCGGGATCGACTGCACCCTCCACCACTTAAGAGACGGCGTTTTGCAAGAAGACCTTTATTCATTCGCCTAACCCAGACCTTAATCAGCAGTCGGAGCGATGAGATGATGATGATAATTTACGGACGATAATGGCGATCTGACACGGATACAACAAACAGCGGGAACTTCACCCCTTGTTGTCCATACTCTAAGTGATGATGGTGATGACGCGTACGGGCATAATATAGGGCAATAACATCACAATGATCGCCATATAAATTGCTATAAAAGGTAAATAAATAGAGAGCAATGAGCGCCATTCTACTGTGCGGAAAGTAGGACCAGCGAATGTAGCCGCAGTAGTAGGAGTGCACGAGAAACCACGTTTCTTTTTAAATTACTACTGAGCATACTCCGTGGCTAATAGCTGAATGATACAGGGAAAAGATACTGTTTTACAGTCACTGAGTGGGAGCGCCCCGCGAATCTCACTGACTCCCTCTGAAAGGGGCGATCCAATACAGTTCCTCAGGACTTGAATAAAGTTTTTCGTCTGTCTGTCTGTCTGTTCTAGGCTACGAACACGCGGCTGTCCGTTCCCCTTCCGTTTCGTATACGGTCTGTGTAACAAACCAACACAAAGCGCTTGGTGATTGAGGTCAGCAGTAGTGATGCATCGGACTCCAAGATGTCCACGCTAAAGTCTCTCCTCTACAGAACCAGTATATGTCAACAGTGAGTGCGGGAATCCTGCATGGACGTAAACGCCTGCCTCCGGCCAAGCCCATGCACGCTCAAAGGTGCTACCGGTGATGTGCGCGTGCTTGTAGGGTAAAGATGCCAGCCAAAATGTCGCTCTGGGGGGCTCTTCAAGCTGTGTGAGAACAACACCCTCAAAAATTTCACTACACCAGCCCACCAGGCCCTGAAAAAGTAACTGAGACGAACTTCCTGCTTGGCTAGTTCAGGATAAGTGGCCTTTACATGAAGTGCAACAAAAATGCAGAGACGAAGAAACCGTGTAGACGAGACAGCCGTTTACAAGGGGGACTAGACCAGATAGCGCCTCTGTCGTTTACTCTATTTCTTCGTCCCTGTTTTTTGTTGCGCTTCAAATCACGGCAACCTGAAGAACTAGGCAGTAAAGAAGATAGCTATGGCGAGTTTAGCAATTATGAGATCTTGCTATAAGAAGTTTATATATTATCGTTCTTGGCTCTCATCCGCGTTCCAAGCGGGCAAGTTGGTCTTAGTCCGGGAGGGTTTCGTCGCTACTCGGCGAGGCGGAACATGAGGCGGCAACGGCTCCATGTTCTCAAAAAGCGGCGTACTATTATATTCGAGCCCATTCACGCTACTTTGCGCACCGAAGCTCCTTCAATTCCCCATCTTCGTCCTCGCGCCGAACGACACCAATAACTCCGATAGCAAGGCCAAAGGCAACCGGTGGTGGTGGCATCCACTGTGCGAAGGGTATTAAAATTTTGAAAGCAGCGTCTCAGGGTCGCCAGTAAAGTGGCTTCCCCGAATGAGAAGTTGGGAGATTGGACGTATACAGCCTCGCTGTAAAAGACAGATTAGTGCAACAATAAACTTAGCGGCGACCACACAGGTGTTTTGTGATTGTCCTCGCTAGCAGTCGAACGTTAGGTGGCAGCAAGCAAGCGAAGAATCCATAATTTTTGTTCTGCAGGACACAAATCATATCCATTGATTGGCTTCCGACAGCGTCGCAGGAACAGCAGGAACATTGCACAGTTTTCACTGTACATGCCGGTTCCCACTATGGATAGGGCTCTCAACGCCAAAAAATGAAGCTTTCCCCTAATTTCATGTAATCAGCAGCGGGAGGAGGTACTGGAAAGCTCAGACCTAGAGTTACAAACTTGCTTGGTCACCGAAGCTGCCGACGTCGCCGCCCGGCACACGCCAGCGGCCACAACCCCCCACTGAGCCAAGTAAAGCTAAAAAAAATATTTTCTCTCTCTCTCACTCTCGCTTCGGGTACACCATAATACCATGGCATTATGTGTTGAATTACTTCCCGAAATAAAGGATGCAATAATTTGCATCGACTTCCGCTAGGTGGGGTTGTAGTTTGCTTGCAAAATGTTGATTGTGTTCTCAAAGCGAAACTTTATTTTACTCAATGGTGGCGACCATCCTTTCCAGAAAAGACGCACTGCAGGAAAGTCGACTCTCTCCTACGATGAAGGTGATATGGGGTGAAGGAAAAGGTGTTTGGACCAGCTTTATCGTTAAAAAAGGGGGTGGCGACGATGATGACAATGTGTGAACTTAAATATGGCTGAATTGTTTCTTACACGAAGGGAGCAATGATGGTGATCGTGGGTGAAGTGGTGAATGGCTGAACATCCACTATCAAAGTCCAAAAAACCCCCCCTGGTTTATTTCGCCATCGCGTTTCATACAATTGAGGCAGTGACGTCACATCGGCTCCCGTACCCCGGCGCTCTGCCACAAAAGAGATAACAGATAACACCACATCTCCCTCTTTTTTAATGGGGTTTGAACTCAACACAAAAGTAACCTATAAAGCACCAACAGAAACAAGTGCACCTATAAACTGCAGCCATATCACTTGGGCGGTCTTATTTCACGACCGTAACGTGTGGCATAACCACCCGGCCTCAGTTACTTCAAGGGAGTGGCTGGCGTTAGATTCAACGTAGAAGGCTCTGACGAGGCCTTGCCTTCCACGGATTGCCCCGTAGCGTTGTGAGTGGCAGGGAAGTCTTAAGACGGGTCATGCCCGCTGTTTCGCTTACTGTACCTAACCAATGTCCGCCTGTTTCTCTCCAGCTTCACTCCGTCATCGGTCTGCACCCGATAAGGCCGAGGCCTCAGGGCTGAACTCAACACCGTTGCCGGCTTTTTGCAGTCTTTTACCACACCCGGTTTCCTGGTGCAAAGGCTGAAGAGGGTAGCCTCATGGTGACGGTCGTAGTGGAGCCTGTGGTTGTTTCGATCTGCCTCGTCTTTGTGTTGGAGGCCCCTGAAATCCAGAGCCTTTGATGGTACAAGTTTTTCCGGGTGCACCGGTAAAGTAGAGCGCAAGTGTCCGCCCATCAGCAGCTGGGCTGGACTTGTGCCCAACGGGCCAGGGGAGTCTCTATACGCAAGAAGGGCTGGGTAGGGGTCGACCGATTTTTCCAAGAGCCGTTTTACAGTCTGTACCGTACACTCGGCTGCCCCGTTTGATTGCGGGTACCTGGAGCTGGATGTGACGTGATGGAAGCTGTAACTGGCCGCGACCGCAGCGAATTCTGCGGACACAAACTGAGGACCGTTGTCAGTCACAATTTCTGGAATTCCGTGCCTGGCAAATACACTCTTCATTTGTACAATGACCGCCGAGGAGCTTGTGGAAGATAATAGGGCGAGCTCCGGATAACGAGAAAAATAGTCTACCACCACAAGGTAGTCTCTTCCACGCAGGTGGAAAAGATCAGCTCCTAGCTTTAGCTAAGCCAAGCTGGGAGACTCTGCTGGCATTATTGGTTCGGCTTTTGAACGGGCAGCATCGTGCAGTCCCCACAGCAATTGACCAAAGCTCCGAGCTCGGCACTACGACCTGGCCACCACACCGATTCCCGGGCCCTTGCGCGACATTTCACAATGCCCTGGTGTCCCTGGAGCAATGAACAGAGCACTTCACTCCTTAGACTCTGAGGAACCACCAAACGAGACCCATGCAGAAGCACACCGTCACATATCGTGAGGTTTGCTCTTTGCGATTAGTAAGGACTCAGCCAACTGCTCCCTTTTGCGCAACGGGGCAAGCCTACCCTATAGTACCAGCAAAGTTGTTGGAAGTCTCGTCTTGTTCTTGCAAAAACTTTATTTTGTTCCAGTGTGCTGAAAATTTGAGTTTGCCGACACAGTTTTCTTTGTGGCTCGACACTTCGCTGCAATCTAGCTCTCCCATTGCTAAATCAGCTTCCCTGCACGGTGCCCGGGAAAGAGCGTCGGCGGCACCAATCTGCTTTCGTGGGACATAAGATACCGAAAAGCAAAATCGCATGAGCCTTAATCGGAACCTTTGTATTCTAGGGGGCAGCACATCAATCGGCGACTGCCCCAGCAGCGATACGAGCGGTTTGCGGTCTGTCTCAAATTGAAATTCCAGCCCTATCAAAAAACACTCCAGCCTTCCTGCCACCCACGTCAGCGCCAGCGCTTCCTTTTCTATTT
Source organism: Haemaphysalis longicornis (assembly GCF_048455015.1). Taxonomy (NCBI): domain Eukaryota; kingdom Metazoa; phylum Arthropoda; class Arachnida; order Ixodida; family Ixodidae; genus Haemaphysalis; species Haemaphysalis longicornis. Next base: position 28,064,136 of record NW_027526204.1, on the reverse strand, counting down.
GCGCGTACCGTTCCTCCGTTGCTGGTAATGACTGAGAGTGATACGCAACGGGCCACCTTTCCCCGTCCGGCTGCGCTTGCATCAGCACACAGCTGAGACCGACCGACGCTGCGCCGGAAGACACAATGGTCGAAGCTTGGGTCGAAATTTGCGACGCATTCCGCCGAGGTTATCGATGCTTTTAGAACCTCGAATGCTCTTTGCTGAGGCGGTCCCCAATGACACTGTCGGTCTTTCAAGAGCAAGCTCCGGAGCGGTGCTGATACGTTAGCAAGATTGCTGACAAACCTTGCCAAGTTGTTTATCATTCCCGAAAACCAACGTACATCCGCAACACTTCTTGGCGTAGCCATGTCGTTTTTGGCTTAAACTCTTTTGTGATATGGCCTGATTCCTGAAGAATCGACCACGCAGGCTAAAAATACTACCCGAGTGACACAAAAGGAACACTTTGCACGATTTAGTGTCACGCCTGCTTTAACAAGCTTTTCGAGTACTGCGTGTAGCCGTTCGTCATGTTTCTGTTTTGTTGCTTCGTAAACCAACATGTCTTAAACTAGGTACAGCACCCCGGGTAGGCCCTCCAAGATTTCAGCCATTTTCTTTTGAAAGTATTCCGGGGCCGAGCTGATACCGAACGGCTGTCTCTGGATGCAGTACCTACCGTATGGGGTGAGGACAGTTGTCAGCTCCTGGCTTTCTTTTGCCTACCTAACCTTGTGGAACCCGGGATTGGTATCCATTTTTAAAAGAATATGGCCGCCACGAATTGCCCAAGCGCGGCGGCTATAGTTGGCAACACAAAATGTTCACGTAGAACGCTCTTGTTCAGCTGGGTTAGGTCCACGCATATTCGCACTTGCCCTGATGGTTTTACAACCGGCACTATTCCTGCACACCATTTAGTCGGGCCGTCTACCTTGCGAATGACCTCAATTTCAGCCATTCCGTGCAACTCTAGTTTCATAGGGTCCTTTAGGGAATGTGTATTTGTCGAGGTGTAAAACTTGTGTAGGGGACCGCACCCTCCTTTATGCGAATGGAGTATTCGCCGGGCATCACTCCAAGGCCACGAAAGAGCTGCGGATACATGTACTCGTACAGTTTTTTTCATCAACAGCATCAACAAATATCATCATGCCGAGGGCTTCAATAGCTGGGAGCCCTAGCAAAACACACTGCAGTGACTCTACAACATACACAGTTTGTCGCGCTGTTTTGCCTTTCCTAACGATATCAACAGAAAAGAAATCCTTAACACCAAGGCGCTCATCTGCGGCACTTCTCAACACAGCATGAGATTTCTCTATGCAAGGCGGCACACCGAGTAAATCGGGCGGAACGACAGTGACCTCGTCTCCCGAATCAATTTTTGCACATACGTGTGCATTTTTAATACACACTTCCGCGTATCTGTCATAAAGCTGCCGAGTGCCCCAAGAAAAAAAAATTGTCCTTTGCCTTCTAGCACAGACACGCCCACCTGGTTGTTTTCCTTGGACTTCTGGCAGACCAGGGCGATGTATCTTTTGGTTCCACAAAGGTGGCACTGTGATCAACGTGCGGGGCACAGGGGTCTCGCATGATTCTCACGTCCACAAAACCCGCACCCTAGTAGTCGGTGGCGTTCCCGTGACCATGGCTGTTGCGACTGTCGTTGCTGTTCGACGGGGCGCCCCTCCCGGTTAATGTACGGCTCCCCAGGTGTCCATTGAATGATGCCCAGTTCACCAGTCGTTGCCTCATTGCTGTCTGCCCGAAGTTTCAGTTGCTGTCGGTGAACTGTTTCCTCGAGTCTGGCCTTCGCTAGAGCAGTCGTTAGCGTAAGAGTGGCATCCATCTGGATAGCTTCTGACAGCTGTGCGTCTCGAAGGCCTATGACAAATCTGTCCCTGATCATATTCTCGAAGGATCCTGCAAATTCGCAGCGGTCGGCTAGTTAATGCAGGGCTGTCACAAACTTGTCCACGCTTTCTCTGGGCTCTTGCTTCCGGCGATTAAAATTTGCGTTTTTATAGACTATGTTATTGGCGGCCACGAAATGAGCGCCCAACATTTTTCTTCGCTACAGCGTAGCTTCAGGACTCTCCCTCCGTCAGGCCGAACGTCTGGAAATTTTCCTGGCCTCCCTGCCCATGGTGTAAACAGCCTCGTCACATGGGCTTCCTCTGTTCTGTCGTTGAGCCCCGATGCGTAGCGGTAGTCGTCGAAATACATAATCCATTCTGGCCACTCGGCAGTCCTGTCGAAGGTGAACGGCGCGGGCGGTGGTAGGGTGGCCGCTGGTGGGCTGGGTGCCACTGTCGGGGCCGTCATAGCATGACGGGTGCAGGGTGAGTGCCGAAATGCCGCTGAGGAAGAGGAGGCTCATCCCACTTCTGACACCATGTCATGTCCACTACTTGGCGAGCGGGATGCGAGCAAAAGAGTGACACCACTGCGATGTAGCCGCAACCAAGAAAGTCCCGGTGGTTTATTTCACCGTTGCGTTTTATACAGTTCAGACAGTGACGTCACATCGGCTCGCGTACACCGGCGCTCAGCCACAACAGAGATAACAGATAACACAACAAGTAATTCGTACAAGACCACCCCCTAAAAATTATTCTTGGTGTTTACGCAATTTAATTCTGCCATTATATACCCTTCATGGGTTAGCCTATTAACAAACACCGCCGTGTTAGAAGTTCTGTGTTACACCGAAGTAATTGTGGTTTTTGCTGATGAACCCATGGTACGCTCTAATACCAACCGAAGGAGTCACAGATGATATGCTTGTTCTTTCATATTACTTTCACAAGGTCTAAATTCAGAATGCCTTTTATTTTACAGCTCCCGATGCTAACGGCGCTCGCAAGCATGCATAGACAGACAGACAGACAGACAGACAGACAGACAGACAGACAGACAGACAGACAAAGAACTTTATTTGTGGTCTGGAGAAACTACGTTCAGGCTAAACGTTTGGCCTACGAAGTGCACACCTGAGAGTTGCTGTGGGTATTCTAGAAAACTGATCCATACCACCAGAGTAGCACATCATCGCAATGTGGGATTGGCCAACTAAAAATCCATCACCAGAAAGGATCGCCTGCAACCATAGTAGTCGTTAGACGGATGGGCTGGATGTTTTTTGTGTTATCTTCCACGCGACAATCTCTTCCTCCCTGTCCCTGTCTATCCTCTAATTTCTGCCCTCTCTCTCCCAATTTCGTGCCATTCTTCGCTGTCTCACTCCCCCCAGATCCTCCGTATCAATTTTCGCTGCTCTCCTCTACTGTCCTCGTAGAAAGCAAGACCATGATCTCAACACCTCCCGGAAGTGGGAATTGAGTGTTACCCTTCGCTAGTGACTCTTGGACGTCATTCCTTTTATATGGACATAAAATATAACGCTTCGTGCACTGTCGCCGTATTATCGTTCTAGGCCATACCTCTCCAGGCGATATCGCTCAGCAAAGGGCATGCCTAGGCCATTCTAGACCATACCGATCACCAAAATAGGTGGAGTGGTGAAGCTGTATAATTGCCGTTAGGAATTGGGGTTAGAAGAGCTGTATTGCATCGTTCATTACTTTCCAATGATGGTTGCGATTGCTTTGTGGTCACAGTGCTATGAGGAAGTTTCAACCGATGACACGTTCGTTCACAATGTAAGGTGTGTGCGCGACTGCTGCGTGGTCTTTTATTGCTTTCCATGAGCATGGCGTTGCCAAGTATACTTCTCCAAAACAAACCGTTCTCGTGAACCGCTCTCTCTGGTGCAGAAATACCAACATTTCAATTTCCCAGCACCGCAACTACGTGTTTGCCACGCATGACCCCAGTGTAACCATAGACTTGAGAGATTACATTTGCGTGTCCAGGTTCCCGAAATAAAGGATGGAGCTGTGCCTCTGCTCGGCACCAAGTCTACCGTCCATTGTCCGCGCGCGCAAAATGCATGCCCCTGAAAAAACCTGCGGATGAATAATGCACATCAAAGAGCAATGACCAGCTGTTGCGAGCAAAGCGCTGTCACTTTCTTCTGACGGACACGAAATTTCCAGGGCACACTAGATCATATCCTCGTCTTTTTGCCTTCTACTTATCAATAAGTGCGAAATTTAGCCAGGACGAGGGTAATGCAACGAATGCCACGTTAAAACATGGCTGTTCTTGGTGAGCATCGACGCATGGGGACAAAACGTATTCATACACTCTACACACCGCATAAATATGGTTGTGTAGGGGTATACACCGAAGATCGCCGTTTATTCGCCACTTTATGCAGGATTTTTTTTGAAAACTAGATTTCATTGTGAGCGAAGTGTTCGCATTCAGGAAGATATTCTCCCCAGAACAAGTTCACCTGCCGTCGCTCAAAGATCGAGTCCCACCACAAAGAATTGACATTTTTACAATTCTGCTACCGGGAGCCCTCAATCGGCGGTAGCGAAAGATGGCGTACGCCGTCCTGGTTGCCGCGGCCCCTTCGTTGTGCAGTTACGCTCTTTGGAAACGCGAGCGAAATTCCTACCATTTTCTTCGCATCTATGTGTTGCGTAGACTTGTGCGTCCCCTGCGTTATGCGCTGTGCACTGGACAGTTTGTTATGGCTGTCACTGTTAGACTCTCCGTCTACTTTCAGCTTCGTCTGATTCGAGTACGGATCTGTAGTCATTGAAGACGAAAGCACACTCCGATTCCACATCTCGCCGGGAGCGTCGGTATCTGACCTAACCTCTCCACGCACTAAGCCTTGCGAAGTCATGCCCAGCACCTCTTCAATGGCCCACTCATCCAAGCCGGCACTCGCGTTCCCGGGGTTTTGCTCCGTGTTGATGCCGCCGCTTGAAGCATTGTCCACTGCTCCTCCCGAATTCCCCTCTGGCCTATAAAGCACCGTCATGGTGTGGGGGTTGCCAGTAACTTCATTCGAGCTGGTAGGCGTGGTCGTTTCGGTGTTGTCCGCAGTAGTGCCGTTTGAATTGGAAATGCCGGAGTGGTTGGCAGAAGCGGAGGACGCTGCCTGCTTCGGCTGCATGCGGTTGGGCGGCTCGCTTTCCTCAGAGTCTGCCGTCTCCAGCATCATGTTGAGGATGCAGGCCACAGAAGCTGTCAGAAAAATGGCCACTCCAACGTGCAGCCAGAATTTGTCACTGCTGCGAGAATGAGATGACGTTCAGGAGAAAAGACAAAACACAAATCTGGTTCTTAAAAGCTATCGAGAAGTAGCGCATTTAAATAAGAATTTGTGATGCAATGCATAGTATCAATGTGTGACATGCGCCGAGGCGGTACATAAGTGTTTCTTCTCAAACTAATTTCACTTATGAGTGCCGTCCTGTTTGTGATTACTTCCGTCTTTTCATGTGTGTCTTTTTTGCGCATAGTGAACATGATACTAAACCCACTCGCTTAGCTCTTATGGTTCATTTTGAAACATGTTTGTCTCGATAACAATGACTGCAACCTCATTGCAAACTTTCTACAAAGAATCAAAATATTCACTCTAAGTCCTCGTACGGCGTCTCCGCCACAATACTACAGAATAAATATATCATATACCAATAGTGTGCAAATACGGTATATCAAGTTGCCGTGCATTCCATTGAAAAGATAAGGTCACCTGTGCAGGTACATTGCTCGAGGAAAAACGCAATTTGCGCCCCTCGTGCTGTCCAAGCACACATAAAATTTTTGCGTCAGATCTTCTGTTTGGCTTCGTCATTTGCCGAATTCGCACTTGGTCGTACCATTTTTTTATTCTGGAGTGGTGTGGTAATAACTCCCAGTGTTATTTATGCTAGATAAAATATACAAGGCAGTGGCGACTCCGCAGCCACTTCCATTGATTTCGTCAGATGGTTATAGTGGGTACATTTTCCCCCCTGCGCTCACCTGCGTTTCTGTGCACCGGGCTCGGCGTGAGGTGACGGTGACCTTCCGCGGTGGCCTCTTACTGCCGGGTACGCGGTGTCGATTGGGAGGCGGGTCATTCGGAGCACCGGGCGTCCTTGGTCCTCTGCCACAATTGCCTCCGTGCTGGAAGCGCCGCTGACTGGAGCGTCCAGGATGCCAGCCTCGAAGTTCCTTAGGCTGCTCGGTATCGAGTTGTTCATGGGATCGGCATACCTGGCATTCATCAAGGCAGCCGAGATGGACGTTGTCGGGGGCTGCTTGGCCGTGCGTATACCTCCCCGCTTCGTCTTCTTCACGTCCTGCTTCATGCTGTCTCGGAAAGCAGTGAGTGACGGCTGTATTTCTTAGAGACCCTACGCCGGTTGGGCTTCTTATTTATGCAACATTATTCTTTTTTGCCATGCAAGCGTGCCGAATGGACGAAGGATGATTCCGGGACGGGTCAAGACGTGCTGAATATGTGTGTATCGAATGCGCCGTTGGTTTTGCTGTTTTCTATCATTGTCCGCGTTCTTCGATTTCGCTCTGCCGAAGCTAGGTTGTACACGTCACCGAAAGGACCCTCTTGAAATTTCGCCATCCGTATATGAGTGGCGAAATGAGAGTATTTTTACTGCATGTTCCAGTTGTGAAGGTATGAAAGTTAGCAAACGCGTGCTAGTGCTGTGCTGAAAAATTATACCTTTTCGAAGAAAGAATTTTTGAGTTGTGACCATGCGAAGCTGCCAATTGTGGATATGATGTGTGTTAGGCAGATGAAAATATGAGTTAAGCTAAGCACACAAATTACTTTTTATGTAAACGTGTTTTGCCTCCTGTCGTGCAACACACACTTGGTTAATTGCACGCGTACTATAGGTTCTCGCGAGCGTAAGTGGCCAAGGACCAACACGTTGCTCAGGTCCGGCAGCGCGGAAGTAGCCGGAAAACTATAGCTCATCTCGCGTACCCGAAACGCGGACACACAGCGTGGTAGCAGTCATCTCTATTGGCCATCTAATCAGACGGCGTGGCATGTCACACTGAGCTTACACCTCACAAAGACAAGAATGAATGCCATTGAAGGTTTTGGAACCATTTTGAAAGCGTGCAACAGTTTATCAATTTTTTATCGAAATGCTAAAGGTCAATCTGATGGAGAGACTCCCGCTCCGACGCCCGCCCGCCATTTCTCTCCTGCAGAAGTCACGCCCCTCTACCTCCACGCAGTGCGCATGCGGGTCTACGGTTTCATCAATGGCAAGCACGAGATACAGGTCCTGCAGGTATGAGCATCCTAGGCTTACCCAGAAGAAACGTGAGCGCAAAATGTGTGTACATCGGCTTCAAGAGAGACCGTCTTTTGAAGGTGTAGTGTGAAATCCTGCCCAATTTCTCTTACAACGGCAATATGCATGATCATCAGGCTACAGAACAATCTCAGCAGACGTTAGGGAGCAAATTGAACGATTTCAGGGGAAGGTTTAGCACTATAGGGTATTAGAAAGGACCTTAGCATGGAATACGAACCTAGGCCGGCGGTGCAGCTGGGGTTGATAAATGGCCGATAGGCGCGGGGTTGCCTGAAGCTCCTTGCTTTGAAGGTCTGTGCTCTTAGGCAGCCAAGGGATAACTGACAGAAGCGTCTTTGCAGGTTCGGAAGATGTCTTCGAGGGCAGGCGTTACAACGGTATCAGGCGTGGCCTCGAGAGGTGCTGGAGACGCGGGCAGCGGCTTCCCTTGCTGGTAGTGATGATGATGGTTTTGGTGGTTGTTTGATGATGATGCTATTATTGAAGATGATAATTGGGATGACCATGCAGCAAAACTTCATTTCAACAGACTGATTAAGAAAACTGCACGTGTATTTAGCCGAGCGTAGGCGACAAATGAAAATATTGCTATCAATACAGAGTATACAAATAGGAAAACATTAGTGCCCTTACAGCCTCTCGGAAGTATGACCAGTGAATCTGGGCGCATTGTAATTAGTGGACGAAGCAAAACATGTTTGCTTTTAATTTGAAATTCTTTGTGGGTAATTAGCTTATTGAAATTTAAAAAAAACTATGGTTTTATAACACCTTGCAAACACGGTGCTGTCGGTGTTATTCCTGTGTCTTATAGGTGTCTGTGTACCACACCAACACAACCGCTAGGCGGAGGAAGACAACGGTAAGGACGTGTCGGGCTGTCAGATGTCCGCGTTGACGTCTACTCCCAGCTTAACGAGTATATGTCGAGGTTTACAGCCGGAAGCCTAAGTGCGCCAACCCTCCTCTCTTAGCCCACCCACATACACGCAGAAGCAACCAACGCTGATGTGGGCGTGTTTGGACGTGAAAGACACCTGCGAAAACGTTGTTCTGGGAGCCGATCAAGCTCTAGGGCAACAACACCATCGAAAATATGACTACACGAGCCCCTCAAGAAAGAAGACAGAAAAAGGCTTCGGTGGGTTTTGCAATATAGAAATTTTCATATAGTGCATTTATATTGTAGCGTGTAAATAAAAATAGACAGCACTTTTAATGACGAAGTACATGGATTGTCAAAAATGGCGACACAGCTGGGGCAAAAGCACCTGCAAAACGCATTCGTCCTTCTCCTCTTCTAGTGCAGTCTAGCGCTGCCGTTAGCAGGAATGATCATGGCACCACTGCAATGTGAGACACCATGACAATATATCATCATTATTGCTAACATCGGCGTTCAAAGTGGGCAAGGTAATTTTCCTACGGGAGAGATTCTCAGCTACTCAGCAAGGTGGGGCTTGAGGCGGCAACAGTGGTGGCTGCACGTTCTGCAGCAGCGGATTTCCGTTGTACCCATGCCCATTCACCCTTCTGCGCGCGTCGAAGCTTCGTTGATTCCCGTTCTTCGTCCTCCAAGCGAACCACACCTATCCCTCCCATAGCAATTTAAGAATGCAACGGATGGAAGTGGCATCGATTGTGACAAGGGGCATAAAACTTAGGAAAGCGGCACCGGCGGTAGAAAGTAACGCGGCTTCTTTGTACTGAGAACTGCGGCGATTATATATATACGGTTTCGAGGTAAAAGAGAACGTATTACAACAATAAATTGAGTGATTGCCACAAACGTTTGTTGGCAATGTCGTCGCTTGCAGTTGCGTCTAACGCGCTACCGATGACGGTAGCGAGCAAGCGAAGAAGCCGGCATTTCTGTCCTGTAGGACACATTTCAAATCCATTCCTTGGCTTCCCACTGCATCGCAAGAACACCGCCACTACTAGAGGACGCAGTGAAATACAAAAAGAATGGGCGTGCACGTTAACCTGATGTTATTTATGAGAGACTACAATCCAAGCCCCGGCCGCGTGCTGACTTTGGAATGGACGAAGTGAGGCTGGTATAACCACCATCGCCGACTTCACTTCCAGCAGGAGTTAACAGCAGCAGGTTCACCAAGCAGCATGCATGTTGTATGTTCGGCAACGAGGCATGTTGTATGTTCGGCAACGGCAGCATGTTGTATGTTCGGCAACGAGGCATGTTGTTCGGCATGTTGTATAACAGCAGCATGTTGTATGTTCGGCAACGAGGCAGGAGGCCGAGGGTACACGGACGTCCCTTTTTTGGATCCTTGCCTAAGCGTACATCTCTCTCAGCCGAAAATAATGTCCATGAACGTGGTCAGCAAGCTTTAAGAAAACTAACAACACCACTGAGTTAGATCCGGTAGTCCTCCTCATCTAAGCATGGACATCTCCGAGAACATCCTCTTGTCATTACGCCAAATCTCAGGCCTACGACGGCAACATAGCCGGGTGGCCTGATTCGAGTGTGAACCCGCCTCAAAACGGAACAGAAGTCCGTGCTACGCGCGCTTCTAAGTGTGTCACGGCCGAAAATTCCTCTTAAAAGGATTCGAACTGGTTGACAAAACAACAGCCTCGATAAAGCGCGACGAAAACGGTTGCTTGCCACCATCCTTTTCTGAGTGCACATAATCTTTTCACACCATGGATAGCACTCTAAGTTGCATGGATAGCATTCTACCATGGATAGCACTCTAAGGATAGCACTCTAATTAAAGGAAAGTGAGCTAAATATAACGCTATCGCACAATTTTGTTGACTCAGATCCGGAATAGAAGGAAGCGATAATTTGCCTCAACTATCGGTCGGCGTGGTTGTACTTGGCTGGCAACATTTTAAATAATCAGTTTACTAAAGCAAAGCTGCACCATTTATTCTTGCACTTCCCGGCATTCGACAAGGGCAGAGCCGTCCCACTTGATAAATGGCCATTGCCATCTGACGGTCACGCGCTCTTACTGCTACTCCGGAGAAACGCATCCTTACTCGGAGCAACAGGAAAATACGCACTAGATAGTGGTCTCTAAAAGGCAGTATATAGCGGGTCTGACCATGTGTTTTAGGCGGAACACCCAGAGAACGGTAACCAAGAAAGGACCTATGATCCCACAACGAGCTTCAGTTCAGTGGTACCCGTCCTTCATCCCCTCCTTCTCCCGAAAGAGCATAGTGCCTCCATTATAATAAAGCACATTCATTCATTCATTCATTCATTCATTCATTCATTCATTCATTCATTCATTTATTTATTTATTCATTCATTCATTCACACATTCATTCATTCATTCATTTTTTCTTTGCCTCATTCATGGCAACCCTCCGCTGGGTTAACCCAGGAAAGCCGCCTTTTCTGACGATGATGATGATCCTGGGTGCAGTAAAAGATGGTTAAACCATCTTTGCCTCTAGAGAACAGAACTTTTATTTATTTATTTATTTATTTATTTATTTATTTATTTATTTATGTATTTATTTATTTATTTACGCTGAGGTCCGAAGCATTACAGAGAGGAGTCGGTGTACAGTGTTTCGTCAAACCAAAATGCAGCCTAAAAAAATACAAACATACATTCGCCATATGAAAACTAAATGGACTATAACTAGAATGCCAAAATAAAGAAGGCACAGGGCAGTTCCAACGGCAGATTCACAAAAAAATATCAATACGAAGCATGCGTGGGTCAACGAATTGCCCACACGAAATAAGCCAACAAAAACAGACCATACCTCGTTGTTATATCGGCGAACCTACAGAAAATGGTTGACAAGCGCATTTTTAAACAACCTGACGTAATAGATATTAGCAACGGAGGCTTGAAGATGGTTCCACTAACTTGCAGTCATCGTGATGACCGATTCGAAATAAAAAAGACGCCCGCCGGCGTCTTCCCACGGGGGGAACTCGAGTAAATGCGTCGCATAGGGTGTTTGTATTGCGTGGACGTTGCGTAATTGGGTAGTTTGTTTTTACCGTTTGTATGTGGGGAGGGTTTCGTCTTTATTATTCGTGTTTACTGTTTCATGAATTTGGGATACAGGAAGGACAGGTGAAGGTATTGTGATCATTATTATATTTCTTTTATTCGTTGGTGTCGTCGTTGTATTCTACGGAGAGAAGGACTGCTTTATGGTCGCATGGTTACGTTTGCGGCTGTTTGAGCAGCGGTCGTGCGTTGGAGTAACAGGTGAAAGCGAGGTCGATGCAACTGCCGTTGCATCGTACTGTTTCAAGGTACTGTTGCTTCCATCGCTTCTACTTCGACGGAGCTCCGTGGAAGGACACGAGTACCGTGGATCGAGCATCAACCAAGGATCGCAGTTGACTGAATTCCGAGCGCGCGCTCTGCCGCTTATATATTCAGCACGCCCAGTAGAGGGGGAGTAGTACGCGAACCTATCTCGTGATGGATTCTTTGGTTGCCAAGGCGCATGCGCAGTAGAGGGAGAGGAGTACGCAAACCTGTCTCGTGCTGGATTCTTTGGTTGGCCAATCCCTAGGGGCATCGTGCCACAATCAGCATCAGAGGCGCTGCGGACGGGGCTGGTTGAGCTGCAAGGCGCGTGGTGCTTCCCGCCACTGCTTTCCCACCGGAAATTCAGCATCCCGCTCTAAAGTTTTCAGTTCGTCGTTTCCTTTGACGTTCAGCTTCGCGTGCCTTCGTTGTATCAGTAGCTTCTTGACGTAGTTTGAATGAGTCAAGGACATAAGGCGCGTTCGTAGCACTTGTTCCTGTCCCGGATTTGTGGCGTAGTGGGAAGAGCGCCGCGTACCTCCCGTTGCGGCCAGATAGTCGTGGGATCAAAACCGGGTGCCGCTAACTATATCTTTTTTTTATAGTGTAGTATCGCGGAGCTGTGGGTGTAAGGAGGAGAGTTTCGCATGCGCAGTGAGCGTGTGGATGGCGCCGCCATCAACGACGCAGGACCAGACGCGCCTAAGAAATGCTCCGCATTTAAAATTGGTGCGGGCACTGGGAACGCCTACTTTGAACTGATCATCGTTGTGAGATGATATGTTCCATGGGCGCTGGAAGAGAATGTTGCTGAGGGAGAGGACACCATAAAAAATCCTTTGGTAAAGCCAAAGGCGGCGAGAAAATTTACGGCACAGTGAAAGGGCGGGTAATTAAGGGTTAGCTTTCATCGTGATAACGCTTCCCGTACGAAAGACGTTCAACAACATAAAACGAGTGCAAAGATTCTCAATTGCCCCGATGCTGTCAATGACGGAGTTAGCATGAGGATACCAGATCGATGACGCCTATTGAAGTTTAGGTGTTACCAATTTTTGATAAGTAAAAGCTTAATGTCAGTCGGTGCTAAGGAAAAGTTTGTGCGTAACCTAAAGTGCGACTTGCGTTATTTGTAATTATTCACTGATTGATTGATTGATTGATTGATTGATTGATTGATTGATTGATTGATTGATTGATTGATTGATTGATTGTAGGGTTTAATGCGCCGACGCAACGCAGGTGAAGAGGCGCGCTGTAGTAGAGGGCTCCGGAATAATTTTTACCACCTGGTGATCTTTCCGCGCGTTCAAACCTCGTACAAGCAGGCGTTATTAACGCGATAGCGTTATTAGGCTGATTTTTTTATTTCTCCGTGGCTGCTAGCCGTCCGCTACCTTCCGTGCTCATCAGGCGTCCGCTGAAATACGTCACCGCTTCCTCCCGGAAGCTATGACTAAGGAACTAAGTTTCGAGGTCACCGCTCAATCTGTAATATGGCGGAGCGACGACTGAAGTTCGGAAAGGAGGACACGAAAGAAAGGACTTGATGGATACGAAAAAAAAGACTCATGTTATCAGCAGGTACCGCACCTGCGCGGTGAAGTTTGTTCCATGATCAGTCAGTGGTAGCATGCCGGGCAGACACAGTCGCCAGCCGTGCGCGCAACTTACGACCTCATACTAAAAGCGTGTTACCAACAGAGGATAAAAAAATATAAAGTTCGGTTTGATCAAAAAATATAACGTTCGGTTAATTCATGCGCCGAAGCTGCACGTGGGCTACGTTTCACGCCGTTGCGGAAGTCCCCTGAAGAAATTAGACCACATCAGGATACTTGACTTGCGCCGAAATCTCACCACGCCCGTGTTTTTGTTTCCATTAGAAAAATGGCATCTGTGGGGCTGAATCCGCCCCGCGTGCTTGGGCTCAGCAGCGCAACGGCTCACCCACTCAACCACCGCGGCGTGTTTTCCACGGGGACGTATGTCGGCACCATATTCGGGGAACCTAACTAATCCTGGGAGCAAAGGATTATCGGCGGCCTTTCAGAAATCAAGGAAGGCATGGTTTATTGGCACAACGAACCAAAATAACGGCCGCTATATAGCCTGTAACCACATAAGTATTTGAAATACTTTTCAATATTACCACAGTTCTGCCTGCGATGCAAGCTCTGGTTCCGCAAATGACAGATGGCGCCACGCGGCCAGGTTAAAAATCACCTTAAAATATATACCGGTGTCCTACCAGAGAACGATCCCGTTGGAATTCTTGGGATAGTTCTAGAGACAAGAAGTAGTCCCAAACTTACAATCGCCATAAACAGAGAATCTTTACCGAATTGCCCACAATCTAAATTCCCAACCAAAAGCACATGAATGAAAGAAAAAAAGGGTACGATTAGGCTCATGCAACCACTGATCATGAGCGAGATATTTCGTAGCCTATCATACCACAAATTTAACCGCACCAAAGAAAGTAAACAGAAACACACCTTCATCAGGACAACATATAAGGCGGTCCTCAACCTGGAAGTTTTGACCGTGAGGCGAACTAACAAAGGCTGGACCACCAGGGTTACGATGCATAGACGGGGCTCGAAGAAGAGGAAGGCATTCAGTCGCTGAAGGGGTGAAGTAAAGATATTCATACCACAGAATGGACTCGAGAAGAGTAAGACAAGAGCGTGTGAAGATCAATGGGGGAGCCGTTGACCCTGCACTCGTCCTAAACAGGACGTTGGTTATAATAACGGTGAACAGAACCGCAAACTGGGCTCTTCCTAACGCTATTCAAGAAATCGGAGAAACCCCTCACCTAGACCCGAGAAAGCAGATGGAAAAGCAAAAGCAGGAGGGCCCACCGTACAGGAGGCACGGACCCTCACCCTCTGAAAAGAAACTACTGCATGCCTTTAGACATGGCACCGATTCAGAAACCCCGCATAAAAATTCTCCTGTACGAAAAATACGAATCCAATTTTACACAAGAAGAGGTGATATCGCAGGATCAAGTTCATTCTGGGAAAGTCCCAATATCATAAGACCACAGTAGCCAGGCCGTGAGTAACCAGGAGACCACCTTGGGATGTACGAAAGCATGTGGCCTCAATTGTTACAGTTGACTACTCTGGGAATCTTTATGAATGCATGACCCTCTAACATACAAGAACAGAGATGTCGAAGTTGAAGCCATCCTCTTGGCTATCCTAGTAGCGGAAGTATGAAACAGCCGCGTTACCTCAATACAGATCAGCAAAGAACGTTCTGTATTGACATACCTAAGCGTTTCGCTACCATATTCCCATCCACAATAGAAAAAATTAACAACGTCACCTGGACACCCGACCCAATGGCCCCAATGGTCTGTATGAGAACGACACACTGACCACAAGGCACACGAAGACACATGCCGTCTTCTTGCGACCACGACTACCTCAATCTCCTCCTTAGAAACCATCAAGAACTCATCTAATGCGTAGGACCACAATATTTCTACTTGCTACATAGTTGTCTCAATGCCGAAGAATTATACACTCTGTGCAAGAAAAGCCGAGACAAGTATCTCAAAATCTATCAGATATTAACGTAACATCAGGCATGAGACATAAACTTATATCTCTTCTAAGATCGGGGAAACATCCGCCCTCTTGCACGCAACCTAGTCCTGTCCAATAGCATGGTCAGAGAGAACAATTCAAACATAGCATATTCCGCTCCTTCGAGACGTGAGAGGCAGTTTGGCCAGCTAGTTAGCTCAATATCCGCGCGAGCCTATTGAGAGGACAACAAAAAAAGCAGCGTATTAGTGGTGTTGTAGTCTTAGTTTTCACCTTTAAGCCTTCTGCCAACTGTTCACCCCAATTTCTTTAACCACAGCTATTTTTTCCTGAACAAAGATCTCTCCCCGTCTATATATCTATTTTTTTCTCTCGGAAGAAGGCAAAATTTTTCAGGCCGGCCGAGACACCACGCAGTAAAAAATTTGATGCACTTACACTGACGCCTCCTCGCTCGAAACTAATCAACGCCTCGCATCCGCAACCTTTTTCACTCACATCTTAAGCCACAGCATTGCAGAGGGCCTTTGTCTCTACCATGCAACGGTGATTGAAAACCCTCGTTGCTAGTCCGTCTCTTTGCGATGACCTTTAAGGCTCGAGAAGCATATGTCGGAAATACACCAACGGCGTTCCAAAACGCTATATTGGAATCGAAGTATCGATCTCGCACCCTACATCTTAGGATTCAAACTTCATCAACATCATCACCAGCCTATCTACGCCCACTGCAGGGCAAAGGCCTCTCCCATTATTCTCCAATTACCTCGGTCGTGTGCCAACTGTGACCAATTTATCCCCGCAAACTTGTTGATCTCATCTGCCCATCTAACTTTCTGCCGCCCCCTTCAACGCTTGCCTTCTCTAGGGATCCACTCTGTTACCCTTATTGACCAGCGGTTATCTGGCCTTCGCATTACATGCCCTGCCCACGTCCATTTCTTCTTAATTTCTACTAATATGTCTTTAACACCAGTTTGCAACATGACCAGCTCCGCTCTCTTCTTGTCCCTTAATGTTACACCTATAATTTTCCGCTCCATTGCCCGCTGAGTCGTTCTCAATTTAAGTTGAACCCTCTTAGTGAGCCTCCAAGTTTCTGCCCCGTAAGTGAGTACCGGTAAGACGCAGCTGTCATACCCTTTCTTCTTCAGCGACCATGGTAGGCTGCTATTCATTATCTGACAATGCCTGCCATATGCACCCCACCCCATTCTGATCCTTCTAATTATCTCTGCCTAATGGTTGGGATCTGGGGTCACAACTTGGCCTAAGTATATATATTCGCTTACCACTTCCACTGCCTCGCCATCTATCTCAAACTGCTGTGCTGTCGCGAGGTTATTGATTATTACTTTAGTTTTCTGCATATCAATTTTCAGGCCCACTGTTCTACTCTGTTCGCCCAGTGAGGAAAGCATGCTTTGCAATTCGTCCCCCGAGTTACTTAAAAAGGCAACGTCATAAGCAAATCTGAGGTTACTGAGGTATTCTCCATTAACCCTTACTCCCACCTGTTCCCAATCCAACGTTCCGAATACTTCTTGTAAGCATGCTGTGAAAAACATTGGAGAGATTGTGTCTCCTTGTCTGACACCCTTCTTTATATGTATTTTACTGCTCTCCCTATGGAGGATAATGGTAGCTGTAGACCCATTATAGATATCCTCTAGTATTCTTACATAATGCTCATCTACCACCTGGTTCCGTAATGCCTGAATGACTGCTAGGGTTTCGACCGAGTCATATGCTTTCTCATAATCTATGAAGGCTATATATAGGGGTTCAGTATACTCAGCGCACTTCTATATCACCTGATTGATCGTGTGAATATGGTCCATTGTTGAATAACATGTACGGAACCCCGCTTGTTCTTTAGGTTGACTGAAATCTAATGTTGCAGAGATTCGGTTAGCCATTACCTTGGTAAATACCTTGTAGACGACCGACAGTAAGCTGATCGGCCTGTAATTTTTCATGTCCTTCATGTCGCCTTTCTTATGGATTAGGATGATGTTCGCGCTCTTCAAAAGATTCCGGTAACATTGCGGTCATTAGGCATTGCGTATACAGGTTTGCAGTTTTTTCAAGTACAATTTCTCCGCCATCCTTCAAGAGGTCTGCTGTTATCTGATCCTCACCAGGTGCTTTGGCCCCTTTCATTTCTTTCAAAGCCTTCCTTACTTCTTCGGTCGTTACTGGTGGGATGTCTATCTCCTCTGAACTACTGTCTCGTTCGGCATTATTTTGTATGTCGAGGCTACTGTACACATCCCTATAGAGCTCCTCGGCCACTGTGACTATTTTGTCCCTATTTGTGATGACATTGCCTTGCTTATCCTTAAGTGCATACATCTGATTTTTCCCCACGCCAAGACGTCTCTTCACTGCTTTCAGGCTACCTACGTTCTTTACAGCGTATTCGATCCTCTCCATATTATAGTTCCGTATGTCAGCTGTCTTACGCTTATTGATTAACTTCGAGAGCTCTGCTAGTTGCTGCGGTGGAGATTCTGATGGTTTGCCGTTTCCTGATTAGATCTTTCGTCTCCTGAGAAAGTTTACCAGTATGCTGTCTAGCCATAGTTCCCCGACTTCTACTGCACACTCCGTGAGAATGCGTGTAAGGTTGTCGCTGGCTTCCTGTGTCGTAAGCTCGGCTTCCTCGTTAAGGAGGAATATCGGTTCTGCAGCGCGATCCCGAATTCTTCTACTTTACGTCTTACTGTTAGCTCATTTATCGGCTTCTTTCTTACTAGCTTGTTGCGGTCCCTCCTCAAATCTAGCCTAATTCGAGATCTTACCATGCGGTGGTCACTACACCTTACCCTTCCAGAACTTCCACATCCTGCACGACGCCAGGGTTATCGCATAATACGAAGTCTATTTCATTTTTGTGCTCCCCGTTCGGGCTCCTCCAGGTCCACTTCCGACTCTCCCGCTTACATAGGAAGGTATTCATTATGTGTAGGTTATTCTGTTCTGCAAACGCAACTAGTAGGTCCCCCCTGCTATTTCTACAGCCCAGACCATAGTTCCCAACTGCTTTGTCTCCAGCCTGATTCTTGCCTACTTTAGCATTGAAGTCCCCCATAACTACGGTATACTGCGTTTTTACTTTAGCCATTACCGATCCCACATCTTCATAGAAGCGTTCCACTACTTGGTCGTCGTGGCTGGATGTGGGCGCGTAGCCCTGCACCATTTTGAGCTTGTACCTTTTATTGATCCTAATTACAAGTCCTGCTGCTCTTTCGTTAATGCTATAGTATTCGTCTATGTTGCCAGCTATGCTTTTATTGACTAGAAATCTTACTCCCAGTTTACTTCTGTCCTCTAGACCACGCTAACATAGGACGTGTCCATTTTTCATCACCTTAAAGGCTTCGCCTGCCCTCCTAACCTCGCTAAGCCCTATTACATCCCATTTAATGCCCTCTAATTCCTTGAACAACACCTCAAGACTTGGTTCGCTAGATAAGGTTCGCACGTTAAACGTTGCCAGGTTCAGATTCCATTGGCGGCCTGTCCGGATCCAGGGATTCTTAGCACCCTCTGCTGCCTCACAGGTCTGACCGCCGCCGTGGTCAGTTGCTTCGCAGCCGCTGGGGACACAGAGCCGAGGGTTAATTGGTGTATTCATGGGAGGTTGTGGCCGTTACTACACTAGGGTGGCCAATCCTGCTCTGGTGAGGGAGTGCATTACCGGCAATGGTCGCCGGGGTCAGGGCGCTCCCCAAGCCCCTTTGTGCAATTCTATCAATACGCGGATTTTTTTTTAATCCGGTAGGAATTGTCCGGCACCGGGATTCGAACCACGGTCCTTCTGCACGCGAGGCGGGTGTTCTACCTCTACTCCATCGCTGCATCATTAGATTCAGGATTCAAACTTATATGTCTCCAACTCTTTGCTTGTCACCTCCACCAGAAAACCGGCCGCCCCGGCCGGGAATCGATGCCGCATCCTCGTGCTCAGCAGCAACGCCTTAGCCACTGAGCCAACGCGGCGAGTATTATTTGTAATGTATCCGACATGTGTATTCCAAGAAAGCTTGTTACAAATATACATGCCAAGGTGCATATAGGACGAAACGTTATTGAGGTAGTTTTGAGTAACTGCGTAGTCACATGGTACATCATAAGAACTGCAATGTGAAATCCGCATTGCCTTACATTTGGTAACGTTTTACCTGATTAGCCACGCGTCGCACCAAGATGAAAGTATTCGAAGGTGAGTCTGAAGGGCAAGACAATCTGTATTAGTCCGGATTTTCCGATAAATCACAGACTCGACGGCGAATAGTTTAATGGACGATGTAATGGCACTATATAAGTCGTTAATGTTAAATAAGAAATAGTAAGGAAGCAACAACTGAACCTTGTGGAGCGCCGGAAGTCACAAGGATAGCCGGGCAACTGTAGTCTTTTGCTCTTACAAACTCGGCCCTATATGACGAAAAAACATTCCACCCACTTTAGACGTTATATCAATGTTTAGCATGTTAAGTTTCCGGAGGAGTAACTTGTGGCAAACGGTATAAGATGTATTTCCAGAATCTATAAAGATACAATCGACCCTTGACGAGCGATCGGCGGCTGAGAAAAAATCGTTAGTGAAGGCATAAATATGATTTCCAATATGTGTGCAGGTAAAGATTAAAAAAGCGCAACCTTTAAGAAAACTTACGACGCCAGTATAAATGACATGTTCAAGACGTTTAGCTTGGAACACTCGTTAAGAAAATGGGGCGATAATTCCCACAAATATGAACGTTGCCTGATGTAAACAAGGGAACGAACTTCGGAACCGTCCAGTCGTCCGAGAGCTCCTTCTTTTAATGACTGCGCAAAAAGTCACGACAGTATAATTGAGAAATAAACTTCGGTGCTTTGAAGAATTTAGGAGATTAGGGGTAGATGCGTGAGGGAGAAGAAATCTCTAAGTTTAGAATAAATTTGCGTATGCTTCCCCATTCAACATGTACCGAATCAATTACCGAAAATTACGAGCTTGAACGCCTGGAAGTACAGTCGGTGTAGTGTTCGCAAAGAATTAAGATAATGCATTGTTGAAGGCGATACAAACATGCCTAATGGAAATGATTTCGTCCGTTTCGGTGGCAAGTACGATGACTTCAGAGCAGTCCACGCAGCCGTATGCTTCACGCGTTCTTCACCCTGCTCCTTCATGCTGCAGGCTATCGGACAAGAGAAACCGTGACGTCATTTTCCGGGCCGGCTACTATCGACGAGGATAAGGCAATACAGAAGATCACTCAGCAACGTCACTCCAGGGCATTCTGGTTGCATCACGTGGTATCTCGGGGGCGTGACCAAGGACTACATATACGGAGTCAACACCGACCAGAGGCACTTCAGAGCAGTCCACGCAGCCGTATGCTTCACGCGTGCTAATCCCTGCTTCTTCATGCTGCAGGTAGGCACGTATAAGGGCTCTGCTCTTTTTCCTTTTACACTTGTTGCGGCTGCTGGACTGCTCTGAGTTTGTTTTGTTGTGCCCAACCTGCTTGCCGGTGTTTTGAAGGGTTTATATTCTTGCATACTTTGTCATAATGCCAGACACACCACACCCGCTAGAAGAAATCGCGAGTGCATTGGGGGACAAAGCTCCTAACAGCATCAAGGAAGTGTTGAAGGTCTTGAACGAACTCATAGTTAAGTTGGTGGAAGCAACAACAGAAATAAAAACCGAAATACGCAACCTAGCCTCCTCAAACAAAGAAGTAAAAGATGAGCTGGAAACTGTCAAAAATTCTCTGAAATTTTTCAGCGATAGTTTTGACGAAATAAAAGGCGACATGAAGACTATGCGAAAAGAGCTAATAGTGGCGCAAGGTCAGACCTTGGAATGCCAGGAAGAAAACCAGAGGCTAAACAAAGAACTCAGAGTTGTCCAAAAACAGCTGATTGAGCTCAACCAGTACGGAAGGCGCAACAATATTGAGCTGAAAGGTGTTCCCTCCTCTCAAGATGAGGATCTGCATAAAGTTGTACAGAACGCAGCTGCTACCTTGAAGGTTGACATGTCAATCCAAGACAAGATATTGTTCACCGTGTACAATCAAGAGGTGACGGCCCCTCCAATATAATAGCCAGGTTTGTCTCCCGCAGCAAGCGCGACCAGTTCTTGCTCGCTGCCAAGAAGAGCAGGCTAAACACCGGAATGCTCGGCTTTGGGGGAAACGAACCCGTTTCGTCAACGAGCATTTATGCGTAGAAAACAAAGTTCTGCTTGGGAAGGCCTTAAGCACCAAGCGCGAAAAGAATTGGAAATTTCCCTGGGTGGTTGCTGGCAAGATTCTGATGCGCAAAACCGAGAAATCAAAGGCAGTGCATGTCACATGCGAGGACGACCTTGAAATGATAACGTAGATGCACACACAAAGCATCACCTTCTTAACGGTTGCAATGGCGATGTTCAATCCAAGATGCACCGAAGAAGACATATCTGTTTTTTACACTGACATCCGCAGCTTAAGAAGAAATATAAACGACCTGTTTGCCTTTATTGCTCAACAGAATCATCAGTTTACCGCTTTGGCTATTGTAGAAACGTGGCTAAAAAAACACGAAGAAATATCGCTTCCTGATTACACAATGGTCTCTAACCCGCGTGATTCGCACTCCCGTGGCGGAGGAGTCGCACTTTATCTTAAAAACAATTTTGCCTACTCAGTCCTAACAAAAATTACATGCTCTGTACCAGAGATTGAAACACTTTTTATCTTGATGGAACATGGTATCATTCTTGGCGTGGTCTATCGGCCTCCTAATTCCAGTCTTGACGATTTTCTTGAGAGACTTGAAAATGTTTTTTCATGCATCACCAGTGAATACAAAAAACATGCAGTCATTGTTGGTGACGTAAATATCGACACTATGAATGCATCCAATATAGATTACACCAACTTGCTCGAGTCCTATAATTTTCGTAATTTAATCACAAAACCGACACGTGTTACAAGTTGTTCGGAAACCTTAATCGATCATGTTCTAACAAACATTGATGCAGGTGCTGACGCAGGGGTTTATAGTAGTCCGATATCAGATCACTATCCTGTTTATGTGACCATTCATGACTCAGGAACTACAAAACGTAAAATTACAAACCTTGCTAATAATCTGGATTATGGCGTGATACGCAAGAACCTCCTTTCACTGAATCCTGATCTAATATACCGTATTGATGTAAATTAAGAGTTTGAAAACCTCATTGAGACTTACCAACATAATAGCCAACAGTAGCCGATATACACGTGCCCACTCACGCGACAAGCCAATTTGCCCTTGGATGACTAAACAAATTTTAGATGTTATAAAAAAGAAAGATTAGTGGTATCATAAATGGAGACATAACAAAAGCAATGAATATTATCTCCGTCAATTCAAACACACCCGCAACAAGACTGTTGCTCTGATGAGGACTCGTAAAAAAGAATTTTATTCGAGTCTCATCACACACGCCTCTGGCAACACTAAGAAAATATGGAATGTTTTAAAAGACGTTATAGGGCACTCCCAGAAGGTACACTTAGCCCCTGACAATGTTACTCAAACAACGGTTGAAACCTTTAACTATTATTTCACTAGTGTTGGCCCTGACTTGGCGGCCAAAATTTGCACCAGTTACACACACAATTCTATCCTTACGCCAAT
The DNA here is from genome assembly GCF_048455015.1 of Haemaphysalis longicornis. NCBI lineage: Eukaryota > Metazoa > Arthropoda > Arachnida > Ixodida > Ixodidae > Haemaphysalis > Haemaphysalis longicornis. The sequence goes on along the minus strand of NW_027526204.1, from coordinate 28,041,438 downwards.
AAGCAACACTTTTGTTATGGAAGACATCAAATTGAATGAAATAGTGGCGATAGTTAACAGTCTTCCCAAAAACAAAGCCGCACGCCTAGACGGTATCACCGCCCGCCTCATTCAAGAGAATATTGACACACTTGGCCCCATACTATGTAATCTATTCAACCACTCTCTCCTTGATGGTATATATCCATCACGTCTGAAAATAGCAAAAGTTACTCCTGTATTTAAGGAAGGTGACCGATCTGAGCCATCCAGTTATCGACCAATTTCAGTTCTAAGTGCTATCAATATTATTTTCGAAAAATTAATTGCAAAACGCGTCCACAAGTTTCTTGAAAAGTACTGCGTCATCTGTCCACAACAGCATGGATTCCGCCCGCGATACTCTACATCAACAGCTGTGCTCTCACTTACGCAAATGCTTAATACCACCCTGCATAATAATAAACTTGCCGCTGTAGTATTCGTAGATCTTCAAAAAGCTTTTGATACAGTCGATCATAGTATTATGTTGGATAAGCTTAAAAATTATGGCTTCCGAGACAAAACCTTTCATCTATTTTCCAGTTTTCTTACCGACCGTCAGCAAAAAGTGTCCATTAACAATATAACGTCTTCACTACGATACATAACAACAGGTGTTCCACAAGGGTCCGTGCTTGGGCCCTTACTGTTTACCCTCTATGTAAACGACTTGTGTCAAATAATTTCTTCTGAAATGCTCATGTATGCCGATGACACTGCTGTCATATTCACAGCCGATACTGTGGATGAACTTCAGGATAAACTGAACATAGAGCTAGCTAAAATATCAAACTGGTTTTCAACAAAGAAATTGACAATCAACACGAAGAAGACTAAATACATGATTTTTCACTCTCTGAGAAAACTTGTAAATTACAGCATAATTAAACCGATTAATAACGGTAATGCACTTCTACAAACCAGTTCCTTCTAATATCTAGGTATTATTTTTGACAGCAATCTAAATTTGAAGAACCAAATTACGCATGTTTGTTCGAAGGTAGCATCCTGATGCTACGCCCTTTTACAAGCTCGTGATTGTTTTGACGCAAACATCCTGCTTATACTATACCATGCCTTTATCAGCAGTCACCTGACATATTGTTTAGAGTCCTGGGGTTGGACGTTCACTACGTACCTTAACCCCATCAGACGATTGCAAAAACGTGTGATTAGAATTATGAATTTCGCTAAATACAATAAACACAGTAAGCCTTTGTTTACTCAGCTACAACTATTACCTTTTGATCACATGCGTGAGGATAAAACGGCTCGAATCACATACAGTATAGTAAGGAACAATCATCCATTTCCTGTCTCCTTATTTAATAGTCCATTGCGGCACAAAAGAAATTTCAGCCTTAACAATTTCAATCTTCCCCTTACTCATAATGTTTATGGTGAGCGACTTATACAGTACGTTGGTGCGAAAGTGCGGAATAAAATCCCTGTTGACCTGAGGAAGGACCATAACTTCTGTAAAAAACTGAAAAATCATTTTCTGTTGTTATATGCCCATGAGTGTCCCCAACACTAGAAACGTACTTGTTTTTTTTTCTTTCCGTTTTGATCGCAGCACGATCACTTGCGTACAGTCGCAAAGTTCGCGGCCTTTCTTCTTCTTTTTTTTCAAATAGTCATCACGTGTTATGTTGGTATTGGTTGTATTGGTATTAGTTGTATTGTATTGGTTGTAATAATTGGTATTGGTTGTATTGGTATTGGCTGTTTGTTGGTATTGGTTGTAACTTGTATTGGTAGTTACTGTAATCTGACAGTATGTTTATACACATTGATAACAATGAGACTGCTTATAACTATGTATTTCCGAATTTGGACCCACAACTAGCCTTTGGCTAAGGGTCCAAGCACTGTTTGCAAATATTATGTACCTATGCTTGAAATAAACCAATGATTGATTGATTGATTGACTTTCTTATTGCCTCCTCTTATGACCAGCCGAAACTTGTGGGGTTTCTTGGGCAGCATTGATCGTAGCGTGTGGACAAAAAAGGACTGGTTAGCCGCAGACAGCGCACGCGCATATTCGAATTTCTCAGACACGTTTTTCTCTTTCGCACGACTTGGAACGCTTGGCTTGGCGCTAAACGCGGTTCATTTAGGGGCGAAGCTCCTTAAGGCGTGGGTCTGTCCATCCTCGACGTATGTATGTAGACACGTCTAGTTTAGTTCTTGGATTGTTTACTAGATGGCGGTACTTGTATATGATGAAAAGATGCGCTTGGATTGTTTACTAGATGCCGTGGCTGAATGATGATGAGTGCGCGAAGCTCCTGAGGGGAAATCATCGGTAAAACCGTGACTCTTCAGTGAAAGTTCGCCCACTACATCTGTGTCCGAACGTAACGTCTAGAAAGTTTTGCTTAAACCGCGCTTCGGCACCTTGGGGCTGAGCTCGCCTGATGCGTTTTGCAGACGCCTCACGAGCTCTCACTGCATCGGGGTCTGCCTGCCGATACGCGCGCTTTCTCGCCGCTTCCCGTTCTCTGACGTTTTGGAGATCCTCTTCGCGCCGCAGCCGTGCCTGTTCGCGTACGGCAGGGTCCTCGCGCCGTTGCCGTGACGCTTGGGCCACTCGTTCTCGAACGCTGGGATCTTGGCGGCTTCGTCGCGCAGCCAGACGACACGCTTCGGCCTCCCGCTCTCGTACGGCACGATCTTGGCGGCGGCGTCGCGCAGCTTCACGGAGCGCTTCTGCCTCGCGGGCTCGCACATCTGCAGCCTTATCCATCGGGCGACTCCGAGCTCGCGCCAACAGCGAACGGATTTTATTACAACGCTCCCCGCCATCTAGTAAACAATCCAAGAACTAAACTAGAGGTAGCCACGCCATCTAGTAAACAATCCAAGCGCATCTTTTCATCATATACAAGTACCGCCATCTAGTAAACAATCCAAGAACTAAACTAGAGGTAGCCACGCCATCTAGTAAACAATCCAAGAACTAAACTAGAGGTGGCTACATACATACGTCGAGGATGGACAGACCCACGCCTTAAGGAGCTTCGCCCCTAAAAGGAATATTTTTTGTCGCAATGTAGGATCTCAGTGTTTTGAACTTTTGATGAAAACCAAGCTTCAGTCAAAACTATAACAATTGGATAGGCAAGTGTTTACTAAAGAAGACAAGCCAACGCGCTTGTTACTAACGCTTCCGATATTAACAAGTACAAAAGGACAGTCGGAATTAGGGGTATCGAAACGGTTATTTGCCACTAGCTATGACAGCGCAGAGAACCGGCCGCTGGTACTCAGGATCACCATGATTAGGACGATAAGAGGGGGACCACTCTGTACGGTTCTCTCTCGCAGACGCGGTCTGAGACTGCACAGTAGGTGTAGATTTTAATGCCACTGACTAGTTTATTGTATTTAGGGGAAAATGCACGACGAGTTCTCGTGATGAGGTTATTTAGCTTTTCCTTTGTGGCGAGCGTTGCTTTACAGAAATCCTCGCTGATTGCTGCTTTTGATCCACGAAATTTTGCCGGTTGGGGCAAAACATAATTTTTACTTTTCAAAGACGTGAAACGCACTACACCTGGCCGCGTGTTTCCAAACGCTTCGCTGTACAGAGCACCCACGTGACATGTGTGATGTCACTGCTCGGGCTATTCTTTTGAGCGCCTGCTAAAATGAACCCGCCGTTCTGGCTCTGTAGCCTTGACGTAAAGCACTGAGTTTTGGCGCTGACGGCTTGGGTTCGAGCCCCAGCACGTCTATCTCGTGTTTTTTTTTCATTGCCTATTTTATTTCTACATTTCATTTTTTTTTTTCAAAACTGAAATCTATGCGTCGTTTTTGTTAATAATGGTGATTTGGTATGTTTTAGGTCGCTTTAGGCTTGGGGCGCAGCCAATAACCACGTTGAATTACCGTTCTCTATCGCGCGAACAGACATGTCACGTGGGTGCTCTGTGCAGCGAAGCGTTTGGAAATACGCCACCTGGCCGAGTGCTATCACGGCTGAACGTTCACAATCTGTGAGCACGCGCAATCACCTCATCTGGTAGCTGCAAGATTAACATTGTGGCGTGAATTCACCACACCTCTGCTTTTGATCCACGAAATTTTGCCGGTTGGGGCAAAACATAATTTTTACTTTTCAAAGACGTGAAACGCACTACACCTGGCCGAGTGCTATCACGGCTGAACGTTCACAATCTGTGAGCACGCGCAATCACCTCATCTGGTAGCTGCAAGATTAACATTGTGGCGTGAATTCACCACACCTCTTTTTCACAATCGGCCCATGTTTCTGATGAGGAATCTTGGATCCCAAAAAAAATTAGGTTTTCATGGGGAGATAAATACTCATAAACATCCACGCGCGCCTGGAGGGACGCGTGTCGTCTCTAAAAGCGGTTTCTGCCATTTCCGGCGCATGAGGGACATGTTGGAAATCCTCAAACGAATTGGCTTGCTTTTCCAGACCCGTTAACCGAGTTGTTATATCGAAGACTATCGACTCAAGCAACTTTTCATGTGCCCTCACCTCGCCTATGGATTGAATGAACGTATCAAGCGTTCGTTTGGTGATTTGTTAATTCTTCAATAGCCACCATAGCATCCCTGTTCCCTTTACTAGGGTGTAGTCTTGAAGGACCAGGGTTGAGCTCAACGTCTCCGCTAAGAAGCAAAATTGCGCAACAAAGAACAAAGACACACTCTGCAAAAGTGCTGGAAAAAACACGTGGGCATGGGAACAGCAGCAGGAAAAGATTAAGTGTTTTGAAAAAAGAGATGGGGAGGTCCATTCTGGAGAAAAAGACAAAAGTGGTTGTAAGCCGCCGGCATCACTGCTGCCTTCCATTGCCCACTGAAAAGTAAACGGTGCAGCCAGTCGGTTATATGCTACTCTTGCATTGATGACGATGTCCCCCTGGCTTCTGCGTGGTACAGTTCACGCACTCCACGTAGTAGGGAACCCTGCTCGCAGCTGGATGATGTGTCAAGCAAAGGACAGGCGGCAGCTTCATGCGGAAGATCCAGGCGATCCACGCTGCAGTAGGTAGCAGGGCATGTTGCAAAAGATAGCAGCGAGCTGTCCAAAAGAGGCGGAAGGGCGATGTCGGAGGAAAACAACGTTTACTGCTGCCATTGAACGGCAAGAACGGAGTGCGGGATGGTTGTCGGTCATCCGTGGTGGGTGGCGTCCCTAGTCCGGGATGCCATGGCCAGCTGCAGCTCGAATGACCCTGTTTACCAGGCCACGCTGGTTTTCCGTGATATCGCTTGTCAGCAGGACCTCCTGCAGCTCCTGTGTCGGTGCGATGGCTTCAGGTGGTTCGTTGACACCTTTACACTCCCACCCCATGAGGTACAGGGTGCTGGGCGTCCCAGAGCAGAAGGTGCAGTCGTAGCTGAAGAACGTGGGGTGTATATTGGACAGCTGTGTGGCGTGCGGAAATGAATTTGTCTGAAGTCTGCGGAATTGTGTGGCTTCTCCTGAGGTTAGGTTCGGGTGGGGTGGTGGTTTTTGGCTTCTTGATAGCCTGTAGTGCTCTAAAATGTCTCTGCTGCGCTTGGGGATGGAAATGTGTTTGTCGGTAGAGTGGTGAATGCCTATGAGGGTTGAATCCCGGTGTGAGTGGCCTCGGGCTGCGGTATGTGCCACTTAATTACCCTCTCAGGACTCGTGACCTGGTTTCCAAATGATATAAGTGTCCAGTAAACATTTTCCGTGCTTTTGAAGCCTTATTAGTAGAGTAGAGATATGGCCCCGTTGAAAATTACGGCAGGCCGCTTGCGAGTTAGTATTACCGTCATCCGACCTTGACTATCTGGGGCTGTGATGTTGGCAAGCACGACAGCTGTCTCCTCGGCAGAGTCGGTGTCATCTGTGTTGACCGTTGCTGGAGGAAAAAATTTGTTGTGAGCCTGGAGATGTGGTAGTGGTTCCTCAGTCCAGGAGACTAAGCGACAACCGTGCTGTCTCAGCCCTGGACACCAACAGTTAGTGGTTGTAAGCCGTCTGAATCAGTGCTGCTCTCCAATACTGATCTCCAATGATAACGATAACTGGTGAAATGAAAGGTGGTTGAACCAGTTTTCTCGTTAGTCAAGCTGGTAATATGATGGTGATGATAATGGGTGAATGAGAGATGTTTTAACTGTTCACGTTGTTACGTGATTGCGAGCGGTGATGATTGCGAGCGGCTATTCGGGCTTTGATATTTTTCAGTTCTATTGCTCTTTACCCCCGCGTTGGACTGAGGCAGCCGGCCATTTGACACACGTGTCTGCCTTCTTCCGCGCAGAGCTGGACATTTTTTCTCATTTGCGGAGGTTTTGCGGAGGCTATCGGTACAGCGCAGCGCTTATTCGCAAGCCTTATCGCCAGTTTCAAGAAGGACTCGAAACTCCCCTTTACTGCAGCGCCCTAACTACCTTCCGTTTTTTCCGGCGCCCTCAAAGACGGGTGTGTCTGGCTTCCTGCCAAACCACTTGATACCACCCGCACGTTCTAATGGAGTCTTTCCTCGTGCGGAAATGTAAAAAATTCGCTCCGCTCCGTCTTATTATGAAGCCATGAGGGGAATGTTCGCAAACTAACGGTGAGTTTTAACATTTAAGCTTTAGGCTGTAACTTTACGAGAAATGCGATAAACGACCTGATTTACCTTGTCAAACCGTCCGTACAGCAACGCTCTAAATCGAGTTTGGCCTTTAAGCGGTCACCCTGCCGCGGAAGTGGGCCAGTTTTTTTTTTTTTTGCTTGTGTATGACTCAACGCGTGCGGCCACCCCCCTGCCGGCACGAAGAAAACGTTGGCAACCGGGAAAATATTGGTTCTACGAGGTTCAAATTTGCTAGAAGTGTTCTCTAGCCCCTTAAGGCCCCACATACAGCATAATGCACATTCAGATTTCTGTGGTCCGTAAAAACAATTGGCTGAAAGCGAAACCAAAACAGTCTCTTAAAGCTTCAGTAGAGACAGGTGGGGCAATCTGCCGGGGTTTCACGCAACTGTAGGCGCGAGATTGCCCTCATACTAATAAACAAAAATACGTTTTTCGGTCCAGGGGTTTTCTATCGACGCAGGCAAAGTAAATCCTTTTCATGTGTTTGAAATGTGCTATCACTCTTTTCATTTTCGTTTCACGAGACCATGAAAGGCTAAGTTATCATTCGCCACCGTTATTTCTGCTTTAAATTTTCAGTATTCTTCTTCATTTCACGCTTAAATTCGATGTGCAACAGGTTGAACGTTTGGAAAATATTGAACCTTTGTTACTACATTTGGCAGAACATGTTAGTTCGCTTTCCTCTTTCTTTCTATTGAGCTTAGGGGTGTATAGAGGCGAAGTCCCTTAGGTGCTGGGGCTGTTGTTGTCTCCTCTTGTCGTCGTCGCAATCGTCGTCTCAAGTAGTCACGGTAATGAAACACCGGGACACTCGTTTACGGCTCGAGCTAGAACGTCACGCGTACTAAAAAAAACACCGCGGCACTCGTTTACTCCTCGCGCTGGAGTGCTTCGTAACGCGTACTAAAAAACACAAGGACACGCGTTTACTCCTCGTGCTAGAGAATTTTGTGCTTCAAAGAAAACAGACTTTTACAGCAAAGCTGTAAAACGCTACATCTCAGCGGTTCTATCTCCGTTGGCAAAAACGCTAAGCCACCAAGAATAAACTTATACACTGAATGCTTCACCCCTCTCCAGTTGCACGTTAGTGCGAAAGACCTGAGATTTTTTTTATTGCAAATAAACAACATACAATCTCTTGAGATGCCGCCCTAGCCTCTGAACCCGGAATTCCTTAGAGGATTGCGGAAAATGGGGATAGGTAGCACCGTTACCACGTTGTTTCTTTTGTGCAAGGCTTTCTTTTCTCTGAAAGATTTCAAAATCTAAGACAATGACTTAAGGGCTTGCCAAGGTAATCTTCTTCGGGCCTGTCCGGTTTGACTTCCCAGGAACAAACTACTTAATTGGGCACTTACCCTTGATGGGAATAATTTTCCCGTCAACGCTGATGTTTGGTGAGCCCGGCAGAGTGAGACAAGTGTTTCTAATGATCTCAAACAGAGGGCGGACTCTCCATATTCGATCGCCCTCTTCATCTTCACCCGAAACAACGATGCACACACACACACACACTCACACACAACACAACAAAGACACAGCACACACTACACAACACACACACTACACAACACAACAAAACACATACAAAACCGGCACAAAACACAGCACTCACAACACACACACACACACACGCACACACCTTGAGAACACCAACAAAGACTCTCTGACATCATGTTTCATAGTTTTTTCACAACTTATTCCCAGTGCGCAACATATCGAACATACGTTAACTTTTCAACTAGACGTCATTTCAAATCATGACATTGGTATTATCTCTCTGTGCCAATAAATTAAATTATTTAGAAAAATTTACTGGTTTTTACTGCGTCACGTTTTGGGTCTCAGAAGGCTAGAGGTATGTGAAAGAGGAGTACGAAAGGATAACGGCTGACAAAGCAGATTTTCTGAAGGAAATGTAAAATTTTGTGCAGCTCCATCTAAACGCGTCCGCCATGAAGGGAAGGGTCTTGAAGTTGGGGTAAAATAGAGAACACCAGAAATACGACCTTTCAGAGCGCGAAAACATGCCATAGAGGGCGTGTAGAAACAGCGTTATATATATAGCACGACGAGTACACAATCTCCTTCTCAAGACGTGACACCGGCGTTTCAAAAGCGCACCTGTTACTGTTGTAGCTGACAGCAAACGCTTCATAAATTTCACGCTCTGTCATTTCGTTACTGAAAATACGAAGCGACGCGCATGCGTCAAAAAGAATGAGGCACGCTACATCGACTGCGTAGACGTCAGTGTTCACAAGGTTCGCGATATTTCGTTTCAACATAGACACAAGTTCGTCATTCCCCGTGCGATGGAAAACGTAATTAAACGCCGTGATATCCCCGGCCCCTCCTCTATAACGACTTTAAGGTAACAACCCACTCTCATTTATTACACCAAAGCGCATAATTTAGCTAATGGAATATTTTACAAAAATATAAAACGGCATCGGCAACACAGGGCCACGGACTCGTGGGGTTCGTTTAGAATCCGGGGAATCTGCCCCGTATGCAACTGACGCTTTTTTTCTGTAATACGTAGGCTACTGAAGCAGAGCAAGGCTGTGGTTTAGCCGTCGCATAAAGAATACATTGACTGTTCCCAGCGAAGCATGAGGTGGCGCTTCGTGCGTACAGAAAATACCGCACTTGTACCCTCAAGGAACGGGAATCCTGTGCGAGATTCAGTTGTACTGTGGGCACTCTTACATAGGACGGGCAGACAGGTCACTGTCTTGAGTGATCGCCTTAAGCAGCACATGTACCGGTAGCACGAATTGTCAACGCACTGCTCCTTTTGTGTGCGCGCCCCATTCTTCTGTGACTCGGTGGTCTTAACGGATCAGTATTCTTACCCGAGAGCGTGAGCTTAAGGTTGCGAAATGAACATGGGAAACGTGTGCGTTTGGAGAAGATTGGGACAACCTACAGCTAGGACTGTTCTTAGGCTTCCAGCACTACACTTAACTGTTATAGGGACACTACGTTTAAACAAGCACTGAGGATTCAACATTACCTTTGGAATCTGACGTCACAACCATAGCTCAGCAAAATGTATTGGACGATGATTTTGCTTGCAACAACACAAAGAAAACAGCAACATAAAGAGCGATACTCCACAATTCTTATTGTATTGCCGGTATGAGCAAACAAATAAAGAACGAAACAGTGTTATCCGAACATGTAGGGACGAGGCGCGCTCAGTGTTAAAACCGAATTAAAAAGTTCCGAGGGGTCTTCTAAACCAAGAGAGAATGAATTCCTTATGAGTGGACCACTCCCAGAGGTTGGCGCCGCTGTATCGCGTGATGAATTCATCACATCCTGGATTGCTGAACTTTCTGGGCTGGCGTCCGTAAACGCAGTCTATTTCGCTGTAGAAGCCCTTGCCTTCGGTAGTGCAGACATCAAATTACCCCGGCCTGCTGAGAACAAAGGCATGCGCCGTATTGCCCTTACTTCGAGGCGTGATCGACCCGTAGTCGCGGCCAGATGAGGCAGCGTAACTTTGGCGCTACCTGGCTCTAATTTCTTGGCAGCTATTACCTTTCTTGTTTGTTGAGTAACCTGCAGACCTTCCTTCACGGTCAGTGCCCTTATGATCGCTCGCCTCCGCAGCCATGATCGACTTTCCGCGGTCGCAGTCGATGACGCCAGCTGCTCAGTCTTCAGGGCAGTAGTCGGCAACGTTAATTGTGGTGTCGTCGTGGTTGTTGTCGAGGGCACCGTGGTCGATGGTGTGGTACTAATGACGGTTCTTTTGGTTGGGGTGGCCGTTTCTGGGCGCTGAATGGGCGGAGCTATCGCGTGCGGTTTGATGGTGGGCACTGCCGGATGCGTCATTGGTGGCCACGTCCATGGCGCGGGTACTGCACGAACAATACAAAACGAAAGAAAAACAAAACAAAGCGAAACATTTTAAATAGACTGCCCTTTGTAGACAGAGTCACGTGATTGCTTTCGCATCTTCCAGATTTTTGTTCTGGTCCTAAGGTTTTTCTAAATGATAAAATGCATCCTCATCGACCAAAAACCTATCTACGTATTACGATGTACAGTGAAGAAGTTTTGTTACTGGCTGCGTCTTATTTCGTGTCTGCACTGATTCAAGAGGTAAAAAGAAGATTCGTTTGCGATTTCACCACACCAATTTGCGCAACTTTGGGGAAACATGATGAAGTTTCGTTATCGCTCAGCCGCGCGTTCTTCATAGTTCATTGGTAGGTCATTGCTGGCCATACGTCTAACAAGAAAATACTCGCGCCTCGCCTTTCCGTTCCACGTCCAGCGGTTCGGCTTTCTCCATAACCCCTAGATAACGCCTCGCAGTTATGAGGGTGCCTAGTCAGTGAATACCAACTGTAAGGGATGGGTTTTCCCGTCAATATTGTCATGAATGCATGCCGATGCAGGCAACACGGCAACGGCTTCGAGGACGTGCAGGGGCCCTCTTGTGTACCGTGTTGAGGTCCTTAGTTCAAGAGAGGCAATCGCGGGAGTTGCTGGGAGGGTGGCAGCGCTTTGTTGAGCGAAGTAGCACGAAGCGGTGGCAACGGGCAGTCGTGTCGAATCAAGGTTGAGGCGGCGTGTATTGTTGTGCATCCTCGCTCGCGGAGGCCGCCACAGGCGACTGCTGGGTGGATGACCGCCCTTTGTTGAGCGAAGTTGCGCGGAGCGGCGGCAATGGGCGGGCGTGTCGAATCAAGGTTACGGCTTGTGCACGCTCGCTCGCGGAGGCCGCAACAGGCGGCTGCTGGGTGAATCACCGCGCTTTGTTGAGGGAAGTTGGGCTTGGCGGCCACAATGCGCAGGAGGATCGAAGCAAGCGCTAGGCTCAGGCGGCGTGTATTGTTGTGCAAGCGCGCTAGATTGGGGGGGGGGGGGGCGAGCATGTATTGTTGCGTGCAACAGGCAGGTTCTTGGGGTGCGCGGTCCTAGGAAACGCGCCCTCCTTCCCCAAATGCGAAGTTTCTTCGATTGCAATTGTGTGCTCATTCAGCAGACCGGGTTGAGTGGTGGCTCGTCTCCGACGGTGCGCCGCAAGCACATCGCGACCGATGGCCGCAAAGCATCCCCTTGTAAAGAACTGTACAAATTATAAATACAAGTTTTTCTTTCATCAAAACGGGTCGTGGCTTTCATCACTGCCGCGGCGCTGCACCAAAACGCTGCGCAGGGCAAGAATCTCCAAGGGTCTTCACCGCCAACCTAACCAGTAGGCGAATTGGAGGAAAACGAAACATTACTCCCCCGTTCGCAGCTCAGTAATACGTCACAGTACTGACCCCTTTTAGCACTAGTTGGAAGTGCCGTGTTGCGCGAGAAAAATATAGCGCATATTTTCGGCCACCCATAAGAACACAAAGCAATATTGAAGCGATTTTTTATTTGAAATTCACAACCAATGGGGTTTCCCGAAAAACTAGAAAACGCGCTAGAAATAGCATCGAGGAGAGGCAAAAAAAAGCATAATTACATGAAAAGGTGAAGACAAAGTCTTCCTCGCACTCTCGTGAGCGGCACGAAACACATCAACTCCGAAACACAAAGAAAGCACTACGGGGTGATTAACCTATTTTTTTTTCATGATGTCAGAGTGCATGAGCATCACTTCTAGCTTAGTTACTTCGACTAGCTATGTCGCTGAGATATGTGATGCCGGGTTTACTTAATTTTGCTGGGAGGGAAACGTCACAAAACACACAAGGAAACAAACCATTGCTGAGAGGGGAATGTCGCAAAACACGCAAGGCCACAAACCGGCCGCACTTCAAGCCTTTTATCATCTGCATTTTTCTTTTGTATCTTTTCGTCGCATCCGTGGCTAAAACTCAGAACATTCACAACTCTCCTCTGTAGGTTCATTTGCCGTACCGAGGTAACATAACCTTAACGTCGAAACTGACAACGGGTCGAAAACGTAAATATCAAGTGTAAATCATGCTGCAGGTACCGGTTGAGATCGTTGGGCGTCTAAGTGTAATGTTAGGCTTAACGTCTGGCGGTCGCCTACCCGCTCCAGCGAAACTGTGTGACGCAGCAGCAGTTTGAAGCCTGTGCTTGTCAGCTTCCCAAGCGAATGGGAATTCCGGACCACATTGAGATAAGTAATGCGTCAGGGATGCTCATGCCGTTAAAATATCAAAGGAGGAAATATTGCAGCATCACGTTGCACGTATTACCTGAAATCATATAAGAGGGATACGAGAAATGGTTATTGTAGGTGTTGGAATTAGTTTACAAAGGCAAGACATCCATGTCAGGTGAAGAAGCTTAGTTTCTAGTACATGGGAACAGAAGCCGACTCAGATTGAGCTACAAGCCACAGAGTGTTCGAGCCCTGCTGTTGCAAATTGGGTACGAATTCCTGCATGCGAAGCACAGAGCAGAGAGGCATCTGCAGTCCCTGATGGAGCACGTGTGCTTAGACCGCCCGAATGTTAAAGAAAATGCGATAACGAAAATCCACTGCAACAGAAATAGCGAAGGCAAGTCGTGGGCCTCCTCCACGCTCACAGAAAATTTTCCAAAAGCAGTACCTCTAGCGATACTCTTTACTCGGTCGCTGATAAAAAGGACTCGAACTGCATTTTATTAGTGGAATAACACGAAGATTGAAAGTATTGTAATCTGTAAGTGGCTTCACGATACTGTGCTTTGTAGGTCACGGAATTATTTTTTCTCATAATATTTGCGTGGCCCTGGGAAGGTTATATAGAGTGCGATTTCGGTCCTTGCAAACATATCCTAGTACAAACAAAATTAAACCATCTTCCCCTGGGGAACACTGATGAGGATGCAAAGCATCGTGGAGGTTCCGTATGGTTTCATTGTGTTGCCGTCATGTTGAGGGATCTGGTGTTTACTAGCGCCAGAGGGAATTCCGTGTCCGCGTCCACACCGGTGGCAAATGCACGCAAGTACTGCTGTGTTAATGTGAGTAGGCGGTGGTTCCCGAGGCGCCGAAACTCGTCCATCATGTTCTTGTCGGTGTTGTCGTCTCTGTGGTAGAATCGGTAGTCTCCGCCAGCGTTGGTGAGATAAACGTTGTTGACATTGGTGCACCGGCTGAGAGCAATGTACACGACCTCCTGTTCGCAGCTTTGCCTTCTCCTTCTTCTTCCTCGGCTGTTCCCTTACGGGAAGATGATGACGGTGGTTGAACGCGAAGTTATCTCGTGATAGATTCTTTGGTTGGCCAATCCCTAGGGACATCGTGCCCAATCATTATCACAGGTGCTGCGGACGGGGCGAGAGCAACGTACACGCCCTCCTCTTCGCAGCTTTGTATTCTTCTCCTCCTCCATCGGTTCCTCTACGTGAAGATGAGGACGGTGGTTGAACGCGAATCTATCTCATCATGAATTATTTTATAGGCCAATCCCTAGGGGCATCCTGCAACAATCAGCATCAGTGGCGCTGCGGACGGGGCTAGTTGAGCTGCAAGGCGCTTGGCGCTTCCCGCCACAGCTTTCCCACGGGAAATTCAACATACTCCTCTAAAGTTTTCAGTTCGTCGTTTCCGTTGACGTTCAGCTTCCCGTGCCTTCGTTGTATCAGTAGCTTCTTGACGTAGTTTGAATGAGTCAAGGACATAAGGAGCGCTCGTAGCACTTGCCCCTGTCCAGGTTTTGTAGCGTAGTGGGAAGAGCACCGCGTACCTTCCGTTACGGCCAGAGAGTCGTGGGATCGGAACCGGGCGCCACTATTTCTTTTTTTTATAGTGTAGGGGGAGAGGTGCGGACAATGGACAGATGCCGGACATAGCCCCGAGCAAGAGTTGCTTTGCCTCCAAAAATACACTTCATATGAGGTGCTTATTCGAGAAAGGAATCTACGGCCTAATTCATGAGATGACTTGTTTCGCCTCACGTGTTTTCAGGGCTTCGCAATCTTGCCGCGTGAAATAGCTTTCTCGGCGATCCGCTGTCATGCTTTCGAATTCCTTCGGTCTGCCTCTTACACGTTTGCCGGCTCCCCGTTTTCGTCACGGTGCAATGAAAACTTGACGACGTTGGTGAACTTCACAGCTTGCAAAGTTCACCCTTCCTTTATCTGAGATATGCCGGCGGAGGCTACCGCTTCTCGCTTTCGCCGAGCACTAGCTCGCCCTCCGCAACGCCTACTGAAGGGGGCGTTGTTTTGTATTAGGGATGCGGAACGCCGGTTTTAAAGCCAAAGCTTTCTTACCTAGACTGATAGCGTTCGGTCAAAAAACTAATGCCTTTCTGCACAGATCAGTTGGTCGACTGAAAAGCTCCTTTAAGATTTCTGTACAAATGGTGCGTGCGTGAAACGGGGCTTCTATTGTGTGAAAACGGTTGCTTTAAAATCGCGAAAAAGGAGCCCTTCGACATAAGACATTTAATAGACGCACGGAGCATGATGAAGAACTACAACCGCATACTGTTATCTTATAAACCACGTATCGGTATACATTTGTATCGTTCGTAGATGCGTTTATTCGGTGCGCGTTTATTCGGGTTTGTTTTTCTTTTTTAATTTCGGTGTTTGAGTGTTTGATGATCAATTGGGCGCCCTTTCAGCGAATGTAAAACGTACTTTTAGCTTTCCAGCTTCTCCTAAGTATTTCTTTACCAAGAGATATGGAACCTTTCTTCACGGGGGCGTGAAATATTACTACCACCTTCGTCACCCCTAGAATTCAATCCAGTGGGCATAACAAACAGCGACCTGGTTGAAACACCAAATTCATGCTAAACCAAATATCTATTGACTTGAACGTTGTGCTATAAATAAACGTGCTTTTTGGCTCAGCAGGTCCTTTGAAGCTTTCGCGGGCAAACCTAAGCACGACACATAGACGAATGCACCAAGACTAGCAGCCCGAACGTGCGTACCGTCTTCATGCCTGGGCGGTGGTAGTGAGTGTCGGGAGGCGTCGTCTCTTGTATCCGGCCGGTCGCGAACCAGGAAATTATTGGGTTCCACGGGTTCTAGCGTGAAATCGATGCTCGCCCGCACACGTGTCTTAGTTAGCCTGCGAGGGTGGGCGAGTGACTATAAGCAAGCGATAGCGTTCGATCGCAGCTCATGGGAAACGAACAGACTTTTTCGAAGCACACGTAGCCCAGTTAACCGTCTGGGACACGCGTTAGTATGTGTCCGTCATAAAAATTTGAAACTGTATCTGTATAATATTGATAACTAAAAGTTCACTTAAAAACCAGGAATAACTCAATCTCATTAGTAGTGAATAAATAAGGTCGTGTCCGAATCGAAAACACGCTATCGTAAACGTGACCACAGTCTTCTAACAATTGCTACAATAGAGAACGTATTCACATTATTGTGATCTGTAGCCCTTATATGTTAAGGTAAAAACTTCTATTGTGCGTTTAAAAAATTAACTACAACGAAAATATACAACCAAGAACACGTACGTGATGCGCCGAGCATTGGGAGTGCCAAGTATGTCTTCGCGAACCGCTCAGTAGGTGTTCATGAACACAACTTGAACCGCTCAGCCAGCAGTCGCATTTCCCGCCGTACAGCGGGAACGTAAATGCTGTCTGAGCGGTTCAAGTGAGTATGATGCCGATTGTAGCTCACAAAAAGTATTTTAAAAGACGTGTTTGCAATTTTACCCCCTTGACGCAAAGGGGTAAGAACCAAAGAGAGAAGTAAACGTGAAAACTCATGGGAATTTGCGATGAGATAGCGCACGCGAGAGACCGCCTCTTTTGTTCCTGAACATAATTCCTACTTATTAGAGTTTAAAGTTCTGACCCATCCGAAAAAAATTCTTGCTTTATTCTAAGGGTTGCGCCGATTGGCAAGACAACTCTAGGTAAGGCAGCTCCTAATTCCCAAGAATACAAAAAACCACGGGCACCGGGATTGCTCAATCCATTGGTGTAGCAGGTTGAACAGCACAATGGATAGGAATACCAAGTTCATAACGATGTTCATTCCTACTTTGAAGACTGGTGGTCGACGCAGCTAGCGTTCTTACCGGCTTGTGGGAACTGTGGTGATCCTGGCGGCCCTGCGGTAGGCAGTGTGTTCGGCTTCGTCGAGCGAGTCCTGGCCTAGGGCAGCCGGTGCGGCCTCGTTGATCTGACTCATGGCGAACATGACCATGGTCACCACCAGGAATATGATGAACGCCACCGACAGCGAGAACATCGCCATTCCCTGACTGCAGACATGAGCGCGACGTTCGGTGTATACATGACGTCTCTTACCGGTGAAGCGCATGGACACAGACGAGAAAAGAGCTTTCGCTGTGATTCCACTTGTTATTACCTCTGTGAGGAATTAGTAACCACAAAAGATATAATCGCTACCCCAACAAGCGCCGCCGCCATTGTTACCATCATTCGTTCATTGTTACCCGATTCCTCGCCTCAAACTCTTCCACCACCAATGAGCAGTCGAAGGGCGCAAAGAACTGCTCTCGGATGGAGGACCACAACACTCCTGCCTCTCGAGCCAGGAGAGTGGCCAGATCCGAGGGGTGCATACCTGGACTGAGGTGCCCCACCCACCGAAGTAATGGCTCGAAACAGTATGACACCCTTGGCTACACAAGTCGTTTCGTCCTCCCCTTCACTTTGAGCCGAAGGCAACACTTGAAACCCGTCGTCTACAACAGTGTCTAAAGCTCTTTCAATAGTTTTCTTTCCTGCGCTTCCTTTTACGTCTTATTGCATGACCTGGAGTCCTTACCAAAAGTCATGGAGGTTCCTTGTGTCACATCTCAATGTTCGCTCGTGCTTTTCCTATTCATTTGCACTAAAATGTTTCCCGGCTTGCTCTTCACCATCTTCCTGATATTTCTTAAGCATTGATAACAGATATACAAATAATTGATTCTATTCTAAGATATCTTAGTCGAAAGATCGGCTTCTATGTGTGAACATTGTTGTGTAAAATAGGTTTTGTAATGATAGCATTTACCGCTAGCGGCGAATATGTGTGATGACCTAGTTACTGTTTCCCTGTCGCTCTGATCACATTAGTAACGAAAAAGCATTATATTCAAGGAGTGGCTTTGAGTGCAATCCTTTGCCTGACAGGTAGGCATTTGTATCACTGAGCAACAGGAGAAATATGTACAAACAGTAAAATGTGCAGCCGTTCGGACGAAATACGTTATTAGGCCAGTATCAAACAGGAAGGACTTCCTGTTTGATGCTGGTGGAAGGACTTGCGCAAATATACGCAGCCATTACGCACGTGTCCTGCAGATGTCAGTATGAACAGGGAAATCAGAAGTCACGGGAAATTAGAAGTCAATAGCTTGGCTTTATGCTTGGGGATCCACTACGGATGCAATCAACCCTCAGCCTGAGGCAAATTGAAAATACGTTGCGGGAGTTTCTGTACTGGTCTTGATTCATTTAGAAACAACAAATAATTCTGGAGCGGAAGCCTCTATGCTAAAACCTTGAGAAACTGGCAGTTCGCCAATGGAAATAAAAAATTTGTCGACGCGTTTCTGCACGTTTCTAGAATGAGTTAAACGTGTTTGCTGGTCATCCTTTACTCGAAGGAGGTGTGAGAAAATCCACGCAGCCCCGAAGTCTTGGCGTCCAAAGCGCCTTCACAGCGCCGAGCAAAAATGGCAGTTTTTCGCCTATGTATTCAAGCTGTTTAAAAAGGTGCATGCTAAAATCTACTTACGCGTTGGCACCATAATGGATTGTATGAATCCCCTGTTCTAAGGTAGCGCCTTCATCGGTCCGACGAGCTTCCTTTAACCTCCGACCGTGAAAATCGGCTTTCGCACCGCGGGGCTTCCAGTTGGGAATAACGGCTAGTTAGGATTTGGATTTTAAGAAGGATCCTTGATGCTAACACGCATCAGTCATTACTCTTGCATAACACCAAAAAACAAGAGACGTGTTTGCTTTTGCTAATTTGGTCTTAAAAGCCAAAAATACATTTCACAACAACAATGTCATATACGCGGTCTATGTGGTTTTAAGATGAGTACATTTATATGCGCACGATTCGCACTATTCGGTCTTTGCGCTTTGGAAGTAATCACCACATCCCCGTAAAATGCACCCGCTTCATTTCTGCCATCTTTTTCACGATGACGTGGTTGGATAGTTCATCTTGGTTGGCGCAGTGACTCCGCCAAATGATTTGCTAATCGCAGGTGGGTTGATTCGGAACAGGGCTTTAATTTCAACGAACACTCACGCATTTTTGCTTGCGTCGCTTTGGTCCGGTCTGCGGTACCGATAGTCCATGCTTTCTTGCGATCACCTTCACGTGCCACTCGTTCAGATATTCCCAACTGCAACAATTGGTTTTGTTGTTGCATCCCCGAGTAGTCTTGGGGAATCAAAAAGCTCCGAGCAATTGTGGTATCCGGCTGTAGTGCAGGAGCACAATATTTAAGCCGAGAGAAACCTATCAAGCAATCAGCGCCGCGTGCACAAGCGAGTTTTCCGAGAGCGTTTCTCTGTAGATTAGGTAGCTGACTGGATGGTACCCACTTGATTGCACAAAAAAGGGGTGATAAGGACTCGAAAGTGTTGGTGTCTCTTAAAAGCCTTTCCGGCATCACCATGATTGTATATATTGCGCCGATAGCATAACAATCAAAAAGATAAAGGGCGACTTCTGTTTGTGAAGTCAGCTACTTGAAATTATTCTTGTGTTTAGTATCTGGAGGAAGACTGAGCATGAAACATTAAATAATTAAGCCTGGAAGTGAAGCAAGAAGCTAGCAATTGTCACAACACTTCACCTGAAGACGACACACGTCATATTAAGATAGGCTTTACTGTTGTGCTTTAGTGCGCTTAGAGAGAAGGGAAGGCCTATGTTTAGGAACCCTTACAATGCTGACCAACAACTTAGTAGCTGCTTCAAACGATCCAGGCAGGTTTCGGTGAACTTACCGTTTCTGGCGGGGACCGTTAACACGGAGCTAGACTTCTTTTTCTTTCTCTTGCAGCGGTAGAAAGAGGGCGGGTGAGTCAAAGCGAGACCACTCGTTCTCATTCGGGTGGTTGTCCAGGAACAGGATGCACAGCAGACTACGCAAATCGATATTAAAAACACCATATAACAAAAACATCAACGGTGACGCAACTTAATAACAAAAAACAACAATGAGAACTGATACGGCGCAAGAAAATGAATTTGCAGACCGACATTTCGGACGGCCATGTTCCGGACCTGCCCGAATATTCTCACTTTCCATGGCACAGTCACGCCCTCCATATAGTCAATTGTAATAATAATACCTACCAAAATGTGGGACGTTTGAAGGCCTTCTAGTTCAGTTTTCCAGATTTTTCTTCCGATAGCGAGTCAAAAGCTATCTGCACTCGGTGTGTTTTCAAGTGCGTGAAGGGTGGTAACAGAAAACACAACCAGAAATTTTTCCGCCCCGCGAGCTTCCAGATCAGACATGAAATACCGTCATGATCTGATAATAGCAACATACAGGTTGTTACGAATATTATTGGAACACTTAAATTTTTTTCGTGATCCAACCGCTGCTCCATTCGAACTAATACCTCACACGAAGTTCGCATTTTGGGGTCTATTTTGTTTGAAACCGGGAACAAAAATGGTACTTACCACTTTATTCTGAAAATAAATAAAAACGATTTCTGCCTATTTGACCAATGGCGACCCATGTGACGTATGAGCCAGTGCAAGCTGTTCGTAGAGCAACCGGTCCATTGGTGTGTGCAGAGTGAAACAGAAGATGGGGATTCACGCTGTTCCCTTGGTTAGACGACCCTAAATGGGGAAGCAGACGATCAAAAATGGCAAAGGCGGTTTTCTGATTGTATGCTACCTCATTTGCCTCCTCCCAACGAAGGAAGGAACCAAATGAGGGGCCAGACGATCAGAAATTGTGGATGCAGGTGAGAAAAAAATTCAACAGATATTGGAAAATATGAACCGTGAGAGTATAAAATAATTGGTATCAGCTGGTATATAACTATTTGTGATATCGTAAACTAGGGACGAAAGAGATGTTCTGACCGTTTGCTACCTCATTAGGCTCCCTCCTACTGTAAATCCCCACCGTTTCGCTCAGCATACCCCAGTGGGCGCCGTCGTCCCAAGATAAGCTTGCACTTTTTCGCAAGTCCAAATCGGCCGCCATTTTTCCATAGTCAAAAATCATTTTTATTTATTTTCAGAATACACAGCTAAGTGCCATCGAAGTGCCCTGTGTGAAGCCAAATCAACCACAAAAGTCTATCTTCGTGCGAAGTCTGAGAGGGAACCGAACAGCGGTTAGCTCGGGAAAACAAAAACACCATTTTCACATGGGGAACCCTGATGAGGATGCGAAGCATCGTGGTGGTTCCGTGTAGTTCCATTGTGTTGCCGTTATGTTGAGTGATCTGGTGTTTACTAGCGCCAGAGGGAATTCCGCGTCCGGGTCCACACCGGTGGCAAAGGCAAGCAAGTACTGTTATGTTAAGGTGAGTAGGCGGTGGTTTTCGATGCGCTGAAACTCGTCCATCATGTTCTTGCGATGTTGTCGTCTCTGTGGTAGAATCGGTAGTATGCTTTAGCGTTGGTGAGGTAAAGGTTGTTGACATTGGTGCACCGCCTAAGAGCAATGTACACGCCCTCCTTTTGGCAGCTTTGTCTTCTACTTCTTCTTCTTCGCCAGTTCCCTTACGGGAAGATGACGACGGTTGTTGAAAGCGAAGCTATCTCGTGATGAATTCTTTTGCTGGCCAATCCCTAGGGGCATCCTGCCACAATTATTATCAGAGGTGCTGCGGACGGTGCTAGAGCAACGTACACACCCTCCTCTTCGTAGCTTTGTATACTTCTCCTTCTTCATCGTTCCCATACGGGAAGATGATGATGGTGGTTGAATGGGAAGCTATGTCATGGGCGATTCTTTAGTTGGCCAATTCCTAGGGGCATCCTGCCACAGTCAGCATCAGCGGCGCTGCGGACGGGGCTGGTTAAGGTGCAAGGCGCGTGGCGCTTCCCGCCACAGCTTTCCAACGGGAAATTCAACATCCTCCTCTAAAGTTTTCAGTTCGTCGTTTCCGTTGACGTTCATCTTCGCGTGACTTCGCTCTATAAGTAGGTTCTTGACGTAGTTTGAATGAGTAAAGGACATAAGGCGCGTTCGTAGCTCTTGGTCCTGTCTCGGTTTTGTAGCGTAGTGGGAACAGCAACGCGTACCTCCTATTGCGGCCAGAGAATCGTGGGATCAAAAGCGGGAGCCGCTAACTATTTCTTTTTTTTATAGAGTAGGGGGAGAAGTGCGGACAACGGACGGACGCCGGACATAGCCCCGAGCAAGACATTCTTTGCATCTAAAAAATTTAGTGTTCCAGTTATCGCCGTAACACCTATATAGTGAACCTCATCCACTCTTATCAGTTTCTGAACTCATTGAGCATTTCGGCGCTGCACGCGCCGATAACACGGAAGTTGAGCTAGAGCATTTCGCTAACGCCTATAGCGAGGGGGAGCTCTGCGCTAAACTTACCGACGAAGTAGTGGTTCGCTGGGGCTGTAGAGCGATGACTTGGGCTCAGGCGATGAGCAGCCACTGACAGTGCTGCCAAGAAGTTGTCACCTAACGCAGGTCCTCATTCTGCTCTCGGCTCATTTCCGCAAGAACCTCAATCACATCGACTTACAAGCTGACCTACTGGTACGGCAACGTAGCGCCACGCAGGAACAGATTGACGTATTTTTGCAGCCACTTGGAAAATCAAGTTGCATTTTTTGTGTGAAGAATTCGTTTTTTTTCGGACTCCCTGATTTATCCGGGAGTCCGGACTCCCGGGAATCCCAAATTATCCGGGACTCCCTCATTTATCCGGACTCCCTGATTTATCCCTGATTTATCCGGATACTATTCGTGCACCTTGAGCGTCCTAAAACTCGGCCGGCGACTGCAGTATGCATTGTTGTTGCAAGCTATAAGGGAAAGTAAACCATCTGGCCAGCGGGGGCTCAAAACCACGACAAACTATGCCACCTAAGTGGAAGTTGTTAGGTGATGATTGTGCGCTTAGAATGAAAACGATTGAGTGAATGCGCGTACCGTATCGGAAGCCATCCTCTCAAGCCCCGCAAGAAACCGAGAAATTAAAATTGATTTTCGGCTTGGTGGGGTGTCGCTACATTGCTAAAGTGATGAAAAAAGACAGAGGCGTTTTTTGCCTTCCCGGCCACGGGCACATCTCTTCCTCCCTGTACCTGTCCGAACTCCCATTTATGCACTCTCTCTCCTGCTTTCGCACAATCCTTCGCTCTTTCTCCTCCTTATTCCCTGCACCTCCTGCTTTCCCATGTTTGCTTGTCTCCTCCACTAACCCTGTAGAAACTGTGATCATGGCTCAAATACGTCACTCTAGTGGGGATCCAGTGTTATAATTCCCCAGCGTCTGCTTCCCGTCATACCTTTTATATGGGCATCGAATGGAAGGGTTCTTTAACTGCTGTTGTATCGCCCTTCGACCGGAGTCTCCCATTCTTCTTTTGTTCTGGCGTGTCTCGATATATTTCATATACTACACTCAAAAAGTTTATGCAATACCGTCCAGAAAATGAGGTTGGGTGGTGAAGCTGATTTAGTTTAGGAATTGGGGGTTAGAAGAGCTCCGTGGTCTCATTCATCACTTGTGAGGAAATGCCACGGTTGCTTGGTCGTCGCTGCGATGTGGTGGAGTACTAACCGACGACACATTCATTGAAACGTCAGGTCTGTGCCTGGGTGCTACGCTTTTGTTTTATTGATTTGAATCAGCTCGTCATAATAAACTGTACTCCTCCAGCACGAACCGTTCTAGCAAACCCTTCTCTGCCTGGTACAGAATCATTCACAACTGAATTTCCAACAACAGAGACAAAAACAATTGGTGTGCCACACACGGTACCAGTGCAATCATAGACTTGAAAAGAAAAATATCGGAATATCTTCGTTTCCGAAAAAAGAGGATGGTGTGCTTAAGATGGGCACCCTGACTAAGATCCATTACCCCGCTGCGCACCGAATGTATAAAACTGAAAAACACAAGGGGATATTGCGAGTACAGCTCTAAGAGTTTTTGGGCACCTACACGAAAATTGAACGGCACGCTAGCTCGTACCCCGCCGTTCTGCAATCTATTTACCAGTATCTGTGAAACGTAGCCAGGACACGGCTAAGACAACGAATGGCACCTTAATTTGCAGTTGCTCTTTGTGAGCATCGCCCTGGGGGAAGAACGAATTCGAATGCTTTATAGACCTCCTGCAGAACAGTTGTGTAAGTGTGTGCTCAGAATTACGAGTATGCTGAAGATACCCATTTACTTGGTTTACGCTCAGTCTGTTCGGAAACGACATCTGGTCGTCAGAGACATTTTCACCTTTAACAAGAAATCTTCCTCAGAACCGTTCACCCCGCCTTGATCACATCTCGAGTTGCACCACAAAGCAATGAGACGTCTATATTTCGGGTACCCAGAGCCTTCTATCGGTGGTAGTGAAAGGATGCTGTGCGCCATCCTGATTGCCGCGGACACTTCGTCCCGCAGTCACGCTCTCTGCAAATGCGACCGAAATTCCTGCAGTTTTGTGTTGGGAAGACTTGCGTGCCGCCTGCGTTATGCGCTGTTTTATCGACAGTTTCTTACGATTGCCAGTATTAGCCTGTCTGTCTACTTTAAGAGTCGTCTGCTTCGGGTCCACCCCTGTAGTCATTGAAGACAGAAGCACAGTTCTATTCCAAATCTCGGCGGGTGTCTCGTCGTCTGACCTAACCTCTCCGCGCACTATACCTTGAGAAGATCGGCCTGGCATCTCTTGCGTAGCCCAGTCATTCGAGCCGACGCTCTCGTTAGCGTGGGGTTTCGCCGTGTTCATACTGCCGATTGAAGCATTGTCGACTGCTCCATCTGAATGCCACGTCGGCTTATGCACCGTCACGATGTGCGGGTTACCCGAAACTTCATTGAACTTGGTTGGCGTGGTTGCTTTGGCGTTGTCCGCAGTAGTGCCGTCTGGACTGTAAATGCCGGAGTGGTTGGTCGAAACGGGTGACGCTGCCTGCTTCGCCTGCTCGCGATGGAGTGGCTCGCTGTCCTCAGAGTATGCCGTCTTCAGCATCATGTTGAGGATTCCACCCACGGAAGCCGTCAGGACGATGGCCATTCCTAGGAGCAGCCAGAATGTGGCACTGCGGCGATAATCAGACGGAATAGGGCATTAGGGGACCATGAAGGCAAAATACACGTCTGGTTCATCAAAAGTAATGCTTCGCCTTAATAACAATGATGCCAGTCTCACTGCAAACTTATCGCTGGCAGTCTTATCGCAATGTTTATTGCAAAACAGACATTGGAGATGTAACGAGATATGTAAAGCAGTGGCGACTACCCAGCCAATTCCAGGTGATTTTATCAAACACTTTCAGTGCCCTCGATAAACACGCACCAAGGTTACCCCCAAAACCGGCGCGGGGCTTGGTGCTCCACGACAGTGTGCACTGGCACGGAGCGCTAATCGAGGAGTAAGTGAGCAGTTTTACATCAGCGCCATCTCTTAGGCTATTAAAGCAACTTGTGAAAGCCTTGAAAAGTTCGTATACCAGAACTCAATTACACAGCGCTACTACAAACTGACATTTTTTGAACCACCCAACCATCTACATCTCCCAAACATGTGCGACAACGAGCTCCTACTACACAGCCCCCTTCAAGCTTCTTCTCGTCTGCAGAGAGCCACATGAACGGTAGTGCCTGCATTCACGGTCTATGCATCAGCTGCGGCAAAATATGTATGCCCTTCATGGTCTATGCACTCCTGTGACCCCGGCACCCCGGTGCGTGATACCTCATTCGAAGAAAGCAAATGCAAAGCTCCAATATTTACTTCTACTGGCTGGCCATGCAGACGTCATTGCAATTTATTTTTTCAGTTTCAGTTTCAGTTTATTGTAATCGATAACAAAGGTACAGTGCATGGTGATTGATATTACAGAAAGAGCGAATTACAGTAAGGGAATTTTCCTCATAACACATAATGTTTGTGTGATCATATGCAATCTTTGACCTTTTAGTTCTGAGCCCGTCTCATCGGTTTCTGGTGAAAACGTAAGCGACCCATTTTGGTCATCAACAATAGCCGTTATCGGCTTCAAACGAGTGCGCGCGTCGACACGCCGCCGCCTGAGACGTAGGTGGAAACTATTTCACAAGCGTCGTTCGGGATGAATCTTATGATCGCTCCCCGGCTCTCCATTGACTAAACCCAGTCTGTCCTCACACAATCTCCTACGGTGACAGAGGAAGTTGCCATAGCCCTCGCCATAATTTAGCAGCCCCAACCCACCACCATCCTCTCCTACTCCCAGCATGCCAACTTTAAACAACTTAAGGAACGTATCTCTTTACAAGATCTCCGTATCATTTTCCGCCACCCTCCCCAGGATCCTGTGGCGCTACTGTAGATTCCTGCCGCCAATGGCTTAGGTGGCAATAAGGCTCTGCATTCACATGCTCGAGAACTCGTTATCCGGTCTCCTGCTTCCTTTGCTCCCAACCACAGCATCCCCCCCTTTACACATACACCGACATTACACTCCACCACAGAGTAAACCGTCGGACACTCCCACCCCCATACAGCTCCCTATCACCAGAGGAGGCCCGAATGTGGCGCATCATCCAAGCGCACACCTTCACTCATCGCACGATCCTACAGAACCTGACCCCCACCTGCTTCCTTCGCCCCACTGCCCGCACTCTGGTGCACTGTAGGCGCCCTTTTATTTCCTCTGCCAGTGCCCCGAGAATCCGTACCCTCCCCTCAGCACGCCCCAGGCCTGGGAGCAGGCCGTGCGGAGCTCTGAGGTTTCGGGCCAGGTCCTAGTCACCTCCCGACGCCTCGAGGTCGCGGCGGCCCTGTGGGCAGCCGCCAGAGCCTCGTAAGGGGAGCTCTTTAAACAACTGTTTTTTCTCTCTCTCTATCTCTCTCTCGCGGCGCGGCGGCGAAACCGAAAAATATTTGCCGCTTAGCTCAGCTTAACTTAGATAAGCAACGCAAAAGCTTCGCGCAGTCTGGTTGAGTCTTAGTTTTGCTTGGTTAACCTTTGATGTAGCTGTCAGAAGTAGTCACGGCTCAAGGTCACTGCTCAAGGTCAGAAGTAGTCCGGGCCTCACTTTCATTCTCGGCAAACGAGGCGTTCCTGTATAAAATAAGGGGAGAGACCAAGGGCCGAGACGTCCCGGTGATAAGGTGGTGTTTCTATTATCAAGATGGCGGATGGAGAAAGACGAAGACACCACTGGGTGCCACGAAAAACAACCCTCTGCGTCTGTTTGGAGAGCTTCATTTTTCGACTGCCGCCACACCTTGGCTCAACACCTGTTTTACCTGTACCGCGGCGCAGTATGAGTCGCATATCCTAGTCGACCCACCGACGCATGCGTGGGAGGAAACACTTTTGGCCGGGCGCCGATCAGTTCACCGCCGCTCCCATCGCGGGCACTTCCGCTAATGCGCAGAACGACTTAAAACTAGGCATCGTGCACAGAGTTGGTAGCGGGGCCAGCGAATCACGCGATACGCTTCGCCGCATTTGTGTAACCCGGGGTGCCTCCGGTCAAATGGTGAACTTGGAATTCTTCGCGAAACCGCTGGCAGAGGGTAGTAATGCTCTTATTTAAAATTGCAGCGCGACATTGCGGTGCGGTTTATCGAGAACGCTATTTGACAGGTGGCTACCTTTTTCCCCCTGCACCTACCTGAGTTTCTCGGCACCGGGTTCGGCGTGAGGTGACGGGGACGTTCCCCGGCGGCCTCTCACTGCGGGGTACACGTTGTCGCTGCGACGGCGGCTCACCCAGCTAACGGGGCGTCCTTTTTCGTCTACCACGATGGCCTCCGTGCTTGCAGCGTCGCTGATTGTAGAGTCCAGGATTGCAGCCTCGAATTTTCTTAGGCTGCTCGGGATCGAGCTGTTCGTTGGACCGGTGTACCTGGCGTTATCCCAAGCTGCTGAGATGAACGTTGTCGGGGGCTGCTTCGCCATGCGTCTATGTCCGCGCTTCGTCTTCTTCACGCCCTGCTTCATGCTGTCGGTAGAAAGTACAGAGTGACGTCTGTGGTTATTGGAGGTAACCCGCCTGATGGGCTTTTTGTTTACGCAAAATAATCTTCGTTGCTAAGGAAGTGCACCAAACTGGTGCCGGATGATGCCACGGTTGGTCAGGGCATGGAGTATATGAGTGTAAATAACGTACCATTACTTCTGTTCACTCTTCACATTATTGTCAGCGTTTTCCCATTTCACTGTACCACTGCCATGCGGGGCAGTTCACGGAAAGTAACATGGATGAATTTCGCCCCATTTGTGCTGGTTATATGTAATGGTGCGAGAATTAGAAAACAAATGCGACTGCTGCACTGACAAGTGGTAATTTTTTCAAGAAAGTATAGGTGAGGTGTAACCAACCCAATGTGCCAATGGTGGATATGTTACCTGCTGGGCAGAACAAAAAGATCAAGATGGAGCGAAGAAAACAATTGCTTTTTAAATTACCGTCTTTGTTCCACTATCATGCCACCTACACCTGAGTCCACAGCACGCATTCTGCTCTCCTTTCTGGCAGCGTACATAGCCATGGAGAAATATATGGCAAAGGTCCGACAGCGTGTAGGAAGTCATAAATCTATAGCTCATCTTGAGTCCCCGGAGCGCGGATGCATACCGTAGTAAGCGACTACACGATTGGCCATTTATTCAGATGACACAGCCCGTCACAGTCAGCTTACGCGTCACAAACTCGAAAGAAGTCGTTTGAATGTTCTGGAATAATTCGAGTGAAAGGTTAGCTAGATGACCTTTCAAGGTAATCGTGTCTCGACCACGCTGCACCATTCTTATGGCTTCCCACGCTGCTGGCCTCTTCCGAATGGTTACCCGCTACTAGGAGACGTTGAAGTAGCTGCTTCGCTTGCGTTAGTCGCGCTACAGCTGCTCCGCCGTCAGCTAGTGCGTTTCATCGATGGCAAGCCACGCAACTTGGCGAGGGCTTAACGGCTGCTTCGCCACCGCGTCGTTCCTCAGTCGCGAGATCAACGGCGCGGCAGCAGTGCTGTCTGGCCGCCCTCTTCAGCTTCTGCGAAAGACAGAACCTAACCATCTGATACACATAGCTCCAGGCTAAGTTCGAAATCTCAAAAGAACGAAAACTTTCAGGAAACGCTCTTTGCATAGCCTTTATTATTCGTCCTTGATGACTACGCTTTGAAGTGTTACACCTGAGTCTAGTTTTCGTTCAAAGCTCGGAACAGTGTATCAGTTTTTTTATCGAAAGCTACAGGACAATTGGTTACACACTCTCCCGCTCTGAGGACCTGTATGCAGCTTCTCTGCAGGAGATCAACCGCCGCTCCCCCCATGCGCATGCGCGCTTCTGATTTTATACATGACCATGACGACTAACAGGTCGAGCCAAGTTGAACCTCCTGTTATTACGTCGAAGAATCGTAAATGCGGAATATGTGTAAATCAGATTCAACAGAGACCTTTGTCTGGTGCAGTGCACGCGCCTGGACGCATTTTTGTTACAGCGACGACATGCACGACGAAGAGGTTCCAGCACGACCTTAACAGACCGTAGAAAGCACATATAAAGAGTTCAGGAGAAGGTATAGTGCTTCAGGAAAGAAGAAAGCACATAGAATGGAATACGAACCTAGGATGGCGCTGTCACTGGCGGTGCGTTTTCTGTTGGTGCGGGGTTGCCTGCAGCCCCTCGCCTTGAACCTCCGTGCTCAGAGGCAGCCAAAAGGTAAGAATGACAGCAGCGTCTAGTGAAGGCTCAGAAGGGATTTTCGAGTGGCGACGTTGCGGAGCTTCAACGCGTGGCCTCTAGAGTAGTTCGTGACGCAGGGCGTGGCTACCTTTATGATACTGATGATGATTGTGGGGCTGTCTGTTCATGATGATTTTGATTAAGATGACCCTGGATGAACACAGAGAAATTCGCTGCTGAAAGAGGCGTGCCAAAAAAGCTGGATGGGCATTTTGCCGAGCGTATAGGTGAAGTATAAAATATTGAGAGACGCTGTTTCGCAAAAATACCTTTATATGGTTCATAAGCCCACCCTTCGTGAGCAGTCGGAGCGGGGAGATGACGATGATCATTTAAAAATAATAATGGCAATGGGTGCATGGATACAATAGCGGGGCACCTGGGACCTGGGAGTCCACACTCCAAGTGATGATGGTGATGATGCGTGCGGGCATAATGTCCGGCAATAACTTCGATACGTGAAGCTCAAGACAGTTTTTAAGTGCACTGCACTTCTTAAGCGACCCTGAACCTGCGTCCACCGGCGATGTCCGCATCACATACCCACGTGGGGGATTGGCAAGGAATCTCCTCGTCTTCCTTGGCAACGGGGGGAGATGGGCGCGCGCTGCCTGGCCGCTGACATGGCACATACCCACGTGGGGGATTGGCCAGGAATCGGGCGTCAGAAGGGCTAATGCACCCGCTTAAAGGAGTACTGACACGAAATTTCAAAGCTGAGATCCGCTCTAGCAATCAAGTACAACGACAACACAAATAGGTGTCTGTAAATAAATGCATCTTTCTTTCTTTGTAGTTGTGTGGGTGTGTGTGTGATCTTTCTTTCACGAACATTACCGAACCGCGCAAATTCAACTCCTGCATTCGCACTTTCACAATATTCCCCTCGGGGAAATGCGGGAAATTTTTTTAGAGATGCAATGAGTGCATACGTGGAAAATCAAAACTATGTGTCAAAACCGCCCGAATCTCTGGCAGACATGGAATCCTTGGTACACCTAAGGGACGTTTAAACACATGGCGTGAACGAAAGTTAGGTTGGTCGCTGTTATGAATGTCTGACAGTGTTGTGTATGTGCCAAAGCAGGCAATGAGAAAAAAATCTCTGTGCTCTCGGTTGAAGGCGGCCGCCTGGCCGGTAAGAGTACAGCTTTTGACGTTGAAAGGGTTTTAAGTGGGACATGGGGACTATTTAGGTTCCACGACGCCTACGATCCGTTGAAGTGTCTACTGGGGTCACACGATGGTTCACTGGAGAATTCTGTCGGATGGCAACGTAAGGACCAATGTAACGGTAGGGGAGCTTTTCAGATATTCCAGGGGTGCGTGCTGCCGCTCACAGGATTACCTAGTCTCCTTCGGGGAACTGGAGGGAGCGATGGGGTGCATTATGCCGCGCCTTCCGTTCTTGCTGAGTAGATACCGTTCGGCCTCTGCCATGCGTCGGCAGTGCGCTATGCGCAAAGTGAACTGCCCGTGAAACGACGAAGTAACAGGAACCGGGGCAGAGAAAAAATTGGGTCTATGGCAAAGGAGGACTGACGGCCAAAAAACCAGAAAAAAGGGCGAGTAGCCGGTGGTGCGCTGAACTGCAGAGTTATATGCCAAAGTGACGAATGGTAGAATGACGCTCCAATTGCTGTGGTCGTGGTTGATGTACATGGAGGTCATACCGGGCAGAGTGCGATGGAGACGTTCGGTGAGGTCATTTGTCTGTGGATGGCAACTGGAACATATTTTGGGGACAGCATTGACGGCTCAAAGACCTTCAGCGAGGATATGCGAAAGAAAGATTCTACCACGTTCGCTCAACAGAACTCGAGGCGCTCCATGCCGAGGTCGGTGTTGCGCAACACGAAGTCAGCAACTTCTTCAGCAAAACCAGATCGGAGCGCGGCGGTCTCCGCATATCTCGTGAAATCGTCTCCTAGGGGTTATAATCTAACGGCAGTGGTTATATTCCAATGCCGACTGCTTGAAATGGAGCACAAGGACGCGGACTTGGTTGAAACGAACTGGCAGTGGGTGATGTAGATCGTTTTCAGTTCTGACAAGAATGGAATGAGGTCGCGTACTTCGCGACGCTAGTGGACAGGCCTGGCCAGAAAAAGCGACTGCGAACACGATGGCAAAATTTTTGAAAGCCAAGATGCCCAGCAGTGACATCATCATAAAGTGCTTCAAGTGTGCGAAGACGGACTCCATGGGGAACGACAAGTACCCAGTTATAACCGGCTGGTTGATGACTTGCATGGTGTAGCACGCCGTCAATAGGTTTAAAGAGGTGAAGTTGACGTCGCAGCCGGGTGTTTTGCAGCTGAGCAGATCCATTGAGACACTCAATGGAAGTACGGCAGTAGGTATGTTCCTGCGGCCATGTTGGCAGTTCGAAAGATTCGAGAACTAAAGCATAGTTGGGTGCTACTGGCAAACTTGTCTGCCGGAACTCCGATATGGTAGGGGGCGTAGAGGAGGATAAAGGACAAACGCGAAAGGGAGTCTTCATCCGAAGGTTTTCTGCTGGACCTGTACATAATAATAAAATCATACTGCTGCTAATGCAAGACCCACCGGACTAAGCGCCGAGACAAATTTTGTAGCATTGATAGCCAACAGAGACCGTGGTGATCGCTGGCAATGGTGAAATGTTTGCCGTACAGGTATGGGCGCAACTTTTGAATAGACCAGACTACAGTCAGACATTCTTGTACCGTGATAGCGTAATTTTGCTCAGCGGGTGTCAGCGAACGACTACCGTACGCGACTACTCTTTCACGAAGCTGTACTTGAGACGGTAGAAGAACAGAACCAATCGCGCAGCCGTTGACATCGGTATGCAGTATGGTAGGTGCCGTTTCATCGAAATGACGCAGGACGGGGTCAGCTGTAACAGCGTCTTTGAAAGGGACGTTGGCGCGTAAAAGCTGGTGCCGAGAAGCTATGGTAGCGAAGTTGTGGATAAAACAGCGGAAATAAGATGACAAGCCAAGGAAGCTTCTGAGATATTTCTGATTAAGTGGCCGAAGAAAGTTGACAAAAGTGGCTGTTTTGTCAGGGTCCAGACAAATCTCATATTTGGCAACAACGTGTCCAAGCACTTTATTGCTCTTACTGACGAAGCGACATTTCTTGGCATTTAATTGAAGTCCTGCATCAAAAAGGAACATCAATACGTGATCTAGGTGCTCCAGATGCTGGGAAACGTGGACGAAACAATCCCAACATCTTCTAGACAACACAAACAGGTTTTTAATTTGAAGCCGCGGAGCACATTGTCCATCATGCTTTTCGAAGATAGCTGGGCTGTTGCAAATGCCGAAAGACATTACATTGTATTCATAAAAGCCATCTGAAGTGGTAAATCCCGTTTCTTTTTGTCCGCTTCGGCCATGGGGATTTGCCAATATTCAGAGCGAAGGTACAGGCTCTACAAATATTCCGCACCCTGCAAACAATCTAAAGCATCATCTATTCATGGCATAGAATAAACATCTTCGCGAGTGATCCGGTTTAGAGCCCGGTAGTCAACACAGAACCTCATAGAACCGTCATTTTCTCAAACCAGAACAATTGGAGAAGACCACAAACTTGTTGATGGTCGAATAACTTTTTTCGTGAGCATATCAGCCACATTGTCTTGTATTATTTTCCCTTCGGACGAGAAGATACGGTACGGTCGGCGCCGAAATGCGGTGGACCCGTCCGTTTCGGTTCCATGCTGTGCTGCAGGGGTCTGTGTGAACCGGGCTGCATGCACGTTGAACGAGGTGTACTGCTTTGCGAGAACGTCTAGTAGTAGCTGCGTTTGATGAGGCGTAAGCGTGCAACTGATGGTGCTAGCAAGAGCTGGTAGATACGGAGGCGAAGCAAACAAGGGCTCTTTTGAGGACCGGTGGTCACCAGAAATGATACACTCAGAGTTACTGTCGACCAAAGAAGCGATAGTGGTCCCTCGGTGCAGAATATTGGGTTCATTAGTAGTAGTGACGGCTGATCCATTTGGCAATCGAACAATTCAGTTGCAATGACAATCACACGTGGAAGAAATCAAGCAGTCAGGGCAAGTAGGGCATCGCCTCCTGTAATTTCTTCAGAAACGACGGACAGAACTTCTTCACAACCAGCTGCCAAGACACGCTTGGAATTTAACATGAGGAAGGGCTACGGTGAGTCCTGAGAACTTAGATGTTCACTGTCTGCAATTCGGATGGCAGGTTGAGGGCAGGAAATAACGGCTGAAGCAGTCGATAGGAAGTTCCATCCCAGGACTAGTTCATGAGCACACGGTTACAGCACTGAACAGTCAATACCATGCTGGAATCATCCAATCTAAACACGAACAGTACAATAGGCAGCTGGCTTGATGTCATGCTCATTGCAGCCGCGTAAACAAGAACCAAAATACGGACTTTTCACTTTCCCCAGACGTGAAGACAGGTCACTATGAATGTCATAAATACTTGCTTCCGTATCTACGAGCGCTTCTACTAGAACCCCTTAGACAGAAACAGACATGTTAGATGGATATTGAGGAGGAATTGTGGTCGATCCAAACAATTCATTTTTCCCTAAAAAAATTGCAGGGTCTAGTTTTGTGATTGCTGGGTGGGAGCATGCACGACGGGCGATAGTGACGGCAGTGAGCGACGGTAGGGCAAAAAAGAACGATTACGGGTTGGACGGGAACCGCGGAGACGGTCCGTGGCGTCAGGATGGGACGACGAGCGGCCCTGAGTGGGTGACGGCATACGCTGATGAAGGGGGTAGCTAAAGTGGTTATCCCGTTCGTAGGAGGAGTAGCCATGGCGCTCTTCCAGCTGGCGTCGTCGGCAAAAGCGGGGAATATGCCTTCGAATGCCACAGTAGTTGCATACGGGCGGTCGCTAGTAGGGCGCGGTGCTTGCCACATTGAACAGAAAGGTGGTGTGGCCAAAGGAGTAGAAAGAGCGGTCAAGTTGCCATGCGGCGGCGGTGCAACAATCGGCTCTATGGGCACAGGTGACCATGACACGGCCTCGGAGTAAGACGGAACGTGAAAGGGAGCGGATTGATATGGCTGGGGAAGGAATGTCATAAACACAAGCTCCTCTCTGACAATGTCACGCAGCCCAGGTGCGTGGCCGTAGTCGTTCTGAAAGTGGGATGTCTGAAGCTGTTGCAGATCCTTACGAATTATGTCACGAAGCAATCTACGGAGCTCAGCATAGCAGAGGGGCAGGTAGGGAAGGTAAAAAAGGGAAGAAATTATGTTCCCTAAAAAATGGCCGTGTATCTGCTCCTTTCGTTGCAAATGCCGTTTAAAGACGATAGTCTTTATCGGCTTTTGCGAAGTAAATGCATCCCTTCGCTTTTCCGCTTACCTCTCATGTGTTTCCTCTTGCATCGCGCTCCTCCCAAGGTAAAGATGCCAAAGGTATGCTTAAATCATTTTAAATTTCCTGCGTTCCACTGCTCCAAACCGGGTGTCTCGATGCGAACGCTGCAGTACGGCGAAGACGTGCGTTAATCGAGGCGCCCTACTTCAA
The DNA here is from genome assembly GCF_048455015.1 of Haemaphysalis longicornis. Classification (NCBI taxonomy): domain Eukaryota; kingdom Metazoa; phylum Arthropoda; class Arachnida; order Ixodida; family Ixodidae; genus Haemaphysalis; species Haemaphysalis longicornis. The sequence goes on along the minus strand of NW_027526204.1, from coordinate 28,006,488 downwards.
CAGTTATAGAACCGCGTTTCCCTACTCCACGTGCATTGCAAGCAGAACGTGGAACCTATCTTGTGAAACCTTGCGTAACTATTGCTGGTTGATTTCTTAAAATGGCGCCATAAGCTATAGTGGTGCGGGCGACAGCAGGCGACGGCGGAGTGAATTCTTTTTCTGCAGTTTAATATATATTTAATTTCTCAAAAGTCAAGCATGTTTGATTTTTTTATAAAGGAACACTGTAAATATCACTTCTGTATTGATTTGTTGTCTCATATTTACGTAATGTCTTGTTCTTCTTCAACAATGTTGACAAGTATGAACATTAGACCGGACATAGACGGGTAGATTTAGCTGTGACTATATGAGACTGTTGCGCAGGCATTGTTTTGCTTTGGCCGGGTCAGGCCTCTCACGCTCGGACGTTCCCAGTCTTCCCTATAGGCGGCGTAAAAATCGACGCCCCACGTGACCAACCTACAGTGCAGTTTTCGACCATCAAGTCCACCAAACGGCGTGACCGAACGGTTACTTTTGATAGAGAATACAAAACATTCATTCTGTGTCTCAGAGAGCCAACAAAGTTCGCTTACAATGTGTTGTTTAAAAATATTAATAACAAGTTCCGCATCAAACATCCGTCGAGCAAAAATGTACGCAACGTTTTACAATCAGCCGACTGGTGTACCACCTCCCTTCTGAATTTGCAACCACAAATTGAGACTGGTTTGACGGGCCAGAGTTTCTATGTGTGCGGAGAACTGGTTTCATGACTGTCATTGCTTTTATGTGCTTTACGTCCATCAGGTGTTGAGAAGACTGGAAAACACGGGAATTGAGTGCTTGTGGAGTGACAAATGTGGAAAATTCCACATCGGAAGACAGCTGCCGAGGCCGGAATATCTGATTCTTCCTACAGAAGGTGAGTATTATGCACTCCGCTAGAAAGACGGTGCAAACGAAACGGTTGTCGCCGTCAATACCTCATTTGTGCATGACTTCCGCTGGAATATTGTCTTATTACATATTTCAAATATAAAATCTGCATTCCTCGGAGTTTTTCATCAAAGTGCATGCGGAGTTAGCGTAAAAAATTTGAAAAAAAAAAGAAAATCCCTTAAGAAACAGCCTCTCAACTCTCCTGGCCTCTCTCGGACATTTTCAATATCTAGGACCCGAAAAGTTGTGTGCGCATTTGCCTCAAAAGGTGTGGAAATATTTTGGATGGAAGTTTTGAGGCTACCAAAAGACAGTAATTCTCCCGAGCTTTACGTAGCTGTTGCCTTGCTGTTTTGACGCGTTAGTGAGCATTTAGTCAACAGCGCTTTGCTACAACTAAAGTTTGCCTTCATAAAGACGTGGTGATGCCAGTTAGGTTATATTAGCATCCCTTGTGACAGCTGATGCTTGAGTCATGGTTAATACGTGTGAACTCAAAAATACTGCCTTATGAGGTCGGTGTTCATATAGACATTCTGGCTGAACCTTCAACATTGTCGGCGCACGTAACAACTGCATCAAGGACTAGCGGGCCATTTCAACACTTTGTGCTTGCCTGGTATGACCACTATGCGCCCGACTGGTGCGTTTATGTATATTGAACTTCCACTTATAGTTGTTTCTCTGAATTCATGCGACATAATTCTCTTAATTATTCGTTCTTCTGATTTACTTTATCTTTTTTATTCATTCCTTGTTTTTTTCCAGATACAACCAAAGAACAAAGAAGCGCACACTGGAAGGCGACCACACGAAGTTCTCAGCAGGTGCAAAGGTATTATGTTTCCTGCAGATAAGTGTTACAAAGTGCCAGGTATTTTCACCCAATGTAAAAAGAAGGTCGGCATATATCAATGCGTTCATTCATGTGATGTGCATATATCTGAGTATGAATGGAATAGTTGTTCAACTCAAGAACACGATATTCGGTGTCTAAAAATAATAAACTTCGACCGAGTATTCGGTTTACTGCAAATATTGAGATGCATCAACATGTGCGATGTGGTATTGTCACGTAGCTAGCCGCTAGGCTCACTCTAGCCCCAAAATTCATCGTTTATCAATAAATCACAATGCGTACACATTGGCAAATGTAAGAAAGAAAACACGGGTTCTAGTTTCCTTTCTTCCATTTCCTTTCACTGCTGCTCAAGAGTACTTCACTTTCTTTCTACATTTACGACGCTTCGCAAAAAAAATGGCTGTAAGACCAACTGTAGAACTTCTGTTCTCAGCCTAAAGCAAGTTCGTACGAGAAGCTGAGAGGAAGGAAGTAAACTTTATTGGAGCAGCTCATTTCTGATAGACACTATGATTCTATGCTCCGGAGATCGAGTAGGTGTCTCCTTTGTTAATAGCGCTGTGTGGACCTTGCAGGTGGACTTTAAACCTTTGTACACAAAGAAATGTGAGGGGTCAGAGTTTGCCTTAGATGTCTGAAGATGTAGTAGCCCAGGTCATCTAGAAGCAGGGATAAGCGTATGGCAAAAGTGAGGAAGGAGAAGGTGTGGTGCTTTGTACCTCAAGGGCAGATTGCTTTAGCGAGTTAAATGGGTTGCCGGAAAATATTTCGCAAGGGCTTTTTGTATCGAATATAATAAGGAAGGCCATTGCTACACTCAGTAAGCGTGTGAAAATCCCAGTTCCCTCCAGGGCACAATTTTACATTTAGCCACCGACTGCGCATTGTTGCACAAGTAGGTGAAAATTATTCAATCGATGCACCATGATGTCATTCCCAAAAATAGTTCACGCAGGCAGGTCTTGTTTTAAATTGTAAGGAATGGAAGGTAGTAGATACTATTGGTTGAACGTACAAGGAGACTAAGAACTTTAAGGCGTGTACACAACTGTGCAGTGCAGTTCATGCATTGCAGTGTCAAATCATCTTTGTAAGTCTTGCTTACTGATGTGCATGGTTTTTTTACATTTATCAATCACTCAAGCATAAAAAGTACTTTTAAAATTTTACTGTCAATACAGTATAAGGCCATCCACATTATTACTGGCAAAATTCAACATTACATTTATTTACACCTGAAAGGTCATTACATAAGGGGTGGCGGGGCTTTTGGTCGAAGTATCGTCAGCGTAGCAAACATACAAAAATAAGACAAGAACAAAAAAATACAAGTATAACGAGGTGAAATTAAACTTATTGCAGCCAACGGTGTTAATCAGGGTAATTGAACTAAGAATATGGCTCTTCGACGTGCAGGTGCGTGTCAACACAGGGTCCGTATTACGTTATTTTGCAGCTGGGTTCTTAAATTATATATATCCTGTCCTGCTAATAGAAATTACGTTTCTTGCAGCATTTTTACTGTGTAAATATGAAGGTAAAACTATTTAGACCTAGTTTGTTTATTTCAAGTTTCAAAGTTTGAAAGTTTATTTCAAAAAATGCAATAATGTGCGATTACATAATGTAAGTATACAAGAGAAGGTCCCAAGGTAAGAAACCATGGGCGAGACCTTTTATGCTTCTACACCATAAAGAGCGAGCATATAAAAAGTCGTAGTTGGAATTCAGCAATCCTAAAAAATAGTGGGGGATACAGAAACACCTCAAAAGCACACAATAGCATTCCATTCCTACTTACATTTCATATGCCATCAGCAAGTGAAATATCTAGTTCATGAGCATTAATCACAGTATATGATTTGTAACCACCCTAGAGCGTAATAACAGCTGATGCCAACGTTATGCACCTCCTATTGAACGGTAAAGCTACTGTTTATGCCTCGATCTGACCGTCGCTTCCGTGGACGGCCCATATGGTGATGTCATCGGCGTAGAGGTTGTAGTTAACGCTTGGGATTCTGTCGAGGGCCGCAGCGACTCTCATCATTACCAGGTTAAAGAGGAGGGGGGATATGACTGAGCCTTGCGGTGTGCCTGTGCTGCCTTGCCTCTTAGTCGGGAGGTCTAGGTCCCCCGCGTGGATGGTGACCGTTCGATCCGACAGGAAGGCTTTAACGTACGCGAAGGTCCTTTCTCCCATGTTGAGTGCCGAGATCTGTTCCAAGATGGACGCGTGCTTCACGTTGTCAAACGCTCCCTGCAGATCTAGTCCTAGGATGGCCTTGGTATCGCTGGTTCGCCTGTCGTAGATGGCCCCTTTGAGGAGGAGCATGGCATCCTGCGTGCAGAGGCCCTGGCGGAATCCGGTCATGGTGTGGGGATACCTGTGATTCATTTCTAGGTAGTGGTTCCAACGATTAAGGAGCACGTGTTCAAGGCACTTGCCAACGCACGAAGTGAGTGAGATCGGCCTGAGGTTGCCAATATGGGGCGGTTTGCCTGGCTTGGGTATCAGGATGGTCTTGGAGTCTCTCCAGCTCTGGGGTAGGTGGCCCGTACGCCAGCAGTGGTTGAAGTAGCGGGTGAGTCTCTCTAGGGATGTGTCAGGGAGGTTGCGTAGCTCTTTGTTGGTGATGCCGTCTGGGCCCGCCGCCGAGGTGGCATTGAGGTTCTGGAGCACGTTCTGCACTTCCCAGAGTTCTATGTCCCGGTCGAGGTCAGGGTTGGCGGCTCCGCCATATAGTGGAAGCTTTGCAGATGGGGTGGTGGGGAGATATTTCTCTTGCAGGTAGCGGATCGTGTCTTGGGAGCCGTTCTCTCGCGTCGCCCGATGTATCGTACGCTCGAGATGGGTACGCTGGGTGGTCTTGGACTTCGCTGGGTCTAGCAGGTATCGGAGCAGATGCCATGTGCGTCCGACATGTAGTTGGCCCCCGGCTTGTTGGCACACTGCGTGCCACTGTTGGCGGCAGAGAGTTGCGCAGTATTTTTCGATTTCCCTGTTGAGTTGGGCAATTTTCTTGCGTAGGTTTCGGCTGCTTCGGTACCGCTTCCACCTGCGTTGCAGGGACTGTCGGGCTTCGAGCATGTGGGCTAGGTGACTGTCTACACTGTCCACCTGTTCGGGGACTTCGACGGCCCGCGTGGTGCGCTTCTTGACTCGTTGGAGTGTCTGTGTCCACTCCGTGATGGCCTGGATGTTGTCTCTGCCGTCGAGGGTGTCAAGCTGTTCGAGTTCGTGCCGAAAAGCGTCCCAGTCCGTGAGATGTTGCGTGCGGCGTTTGGCCGACAGGACCACTTGACTCGTCGGGACGAGGACCTCGAGGATGTAGTGGTCACTCCCGAGGGAGTGGCCCGTATGGCTCCATTGGGCTGCGGAGAGGCCCTGGAGAGGCAGCGGGTAGGCGGCGCGAGCCCCTTGGGGCCGAGCGCCGGACGCCTGACCTGAAGCTCCTAGGGCTGGCCCGGATGATGCCATCGGCGCCACCGGACCGTTATTAGTCAATAAAGCCTTTTCTCTCTCTCTACTGTTTATGCCAGCATCAAGTATAATAATGGGGCACGCAAAAAGCATTACTGTAATTAACATAGTTAATAATTAACTAGTTAGCAATTTTGATGCAACAGAGCGTATCGGATTACTTTTTAAATTTTCAAAGTGTTGGTAAAGAAAGTCAAATAAATATTTTTAATGCCGTATGTGTTTTCTTTCTTTTTCTTTCAACTTGTGATGCTACTTGCCGCGTGCTTGGGGCCTGTCGCACACCGCAAAAGAGATAGAGAAAAAAACACCGTGCCTAAAACACTCTCTCACGCATTTTATTTCAATTGCTACGTTCAAGTGTCGATAGTTTCGCAGTGAGCGATAGCGTTCGCAATAACTATCGCTTTAGTCCGAGAGAACTTCCAAGCACCTGTTTCCTTCGTAACTTGTTGCGATGTCCAAAAAGAAAAAAAAGATACGGGCAGCAGAATATTGGAAGCAATGTGCCCTTCGATCGAAATCTTAGCGCAAGTGAACGAGTTGTTATGGCAAAAAAATAAGTTGTCACGAGAGCGACGTCCAATTGCAGCGATCGAAATGAAATGATGCCTTGGCCTCTGTAAACTTCCGAATATCAATAAACGTTTCGCTCTCACTTGCTGCTTACTGTGGTCTGTGCCATTCGAGGCCATCTCGTCACCTGGCGTAACATCACTTCATCAGCGCGGCGCAAGAAAACACGCGGCCAGCGTGCCAGCCAGGAGCGACCAGGAGCAGCCAGCCGGCGGCCGCCATGCGAGGGCAGCCTTGTTCTTGAGGAGCTCAAGCGGCCTGTGCAAAAAGCATCGGCCATGTTTACAAAGCCTTGTTTAGAGCGCCACCAAGCGGGCGTCCTCGGTAGTTCACGGCAGCACCACTACGCTTTTCTGGCAGTACAGGCAAAGCTAGACCTTTGCTTCTCTAAAATCCTTTCTGTTCTGTGGGACAGTCTACCTCTCGAGGTTGCGTAACGCGCATTTCTTGTGAAAATGTTACGGGCAGGATAGCTTATACGTATAACCTATGCTGTAAAGGAGACAGTCGACGCACCGACAGTCGGTTGACATGGTGCATTCGCAGAGGTGAAGCCGATAAAAATGCAGGTCAGAGCCTTTTAGATAACCCAGCTCGTTTCTGACGCATGCACCTTATGGGGTTATCGTCTTCCCCTGGCCATGTCTTTGGCTCTTATCCCCGTGTCCGGATTGGACATAATCCTGCCTTCCTCTTCCAAATAGTCGAGGCTGTGGCGGCGAATACCCCGATAGTTTGATGGCCTGTTGCATCTTTTCATTATCCTCTCTACAATACAATGAACGTCGTGTGCCTATTGTGAGAGGCGATCTTAACACCTTTCAACGGGTTTTGTTTAGCGTGACCTTCGTGTGGTAGGAAACAGAACATGGAAAGCGAGTAAAAGGGAGAGCTAAGAATTGAAGCAACCGCGTAACGCAAGAGCGAGTGTAAGCGGGAGTGGGAAGGGCGCGAAGGAAGAGAGGGTTGTGAGGGATTGAACTCCATGAAAAAAATGACTTTGGAGAGCTTCTTCGAACAAGAGCGGTGAACAGCGAAATGAAATAAAACAAACAACCCTGAAAAGTTTTTTTTCCTTGTTGCTATTCCTTCCGTCGTAACACATGGCGACTTGTGGAATGGGCCCGAAATTTGGACCTTTGAGGAACTAACGTGCTCTGTGCACAAAATTCGTAACACTGTGGATTCGAACAGTAACACTTGTAGGACAGTGCGTGTAGCGTCAAGCCTGAACGTCATGTCACGGGAGCAGGACAGGTGCACACCGCCCTCGAAGAACCCCGATTCTAGGGAGGCTGTGGCCTGCTCCAGTCTGCTTGCACACTAAGACGAACAAACGAAAGAGAAGAAAGTGACGCAAACACGCAACGAAAGAAAACTTCCGTTTAAAGTAATCTGTGCCAAAAGAAAAAGTAACGAAAGCGAGGAAAAGGGCGCAAGTACAAAAAAAAAATAAAAAAGAAGTTGCTAATACATCTCACCACAGCTTCGCCTTAAAAAGCACGTAAGCCGGCTGGACCGCGCCGAGGCAATTTTGTGTCCAAAATCGTAGGGTTTTGATTAACTCAATACGAGCAGCAACTGTTTTGAATATGGCGCGCTTTCATCACCCGCTTACTTTTTTTTGCCATTCGGCCATAGTCACGTGATTGCACTGTGTGCCACCAGCGGCATAAACTACTTCCTAGGACGAAAAATTCCAAACCAAAAGCTCATATGAAGGCATCAAATAAAAAAATGGACCTTGCAGTGAAATACAGACTAAAAAATCAAAACTACAATAAAATGAAGTAATTGGATTTGCGTGCAACCAGTAGCCACCAGTGTAGCGGGAGGGGGGCGAGAGAAACCACTGAAACAGGCGCCACGCCCTAGTCGCGCACCCTTGGTGCGGCTGCCCTTGACCGATTACGTCACCTCAATATTCAGCAAATAGCATGAATCGGATTTTTTAAGCGCTATAAGCCCACCTTGAAATATGTCCATTACGTGAGGGGCCGGGTTCTCGAGTTTTGGTCAATCTCGGGCCTTCTGGAATAGCGCCCCAAAGATTGCTTCTTTGTGTTCTGTCCCCCCCCCCCCCCCAGTGCGGCGCGATGTTCTAATTTCTAGCGCCCGCACGGTATTTCGAACTCCACTTAGTTCGAACACGTTTATGGTCCCACCGAGTTCGAATTAACGAGCTTTTACTGTAATGGCTCTGTGAGCCTTACGAAGGGCGCACATTGCCCCTCAAGGGTCTCAATTGCTCTCCAGTCTGCTAAGAGTGTATGTGCAACGAAGAAAGGAACAACGACAATTTTTATTCTACGCTGGAAATGGGCTCCAGCGCAGGCGCGGGTTCAAGTCTAATTGGATCGCACGTTTGGTTTTTATTTGCTCTTACATGAACGCCCAATTACTTAGCAGGGCAGCAAAGCCAAAAAGAGCCAGAAAAGAACGGCGAAAACATCACATTGCGAAACTGCATTAGCCGCGCAAAGACCTTTCTTCCCTTTTTCATCTGCGAAAAGATACGTAATTGGGGAAGTTACGATCCTAGTTGCAATAATAGTGTAATTGTACACAAATGGTGAAAAGAAACAGAAAGAGATTTAGAAATAGCCAAATCAGGCTGTAAAGAACTCCCAATGAAGGCAAGAGTCGTAAGATGCCACTTAATTTTGCACATTGTTTTACGGTACCTTTCACCGTTTCCTATGTCTTTTTTTCTCTCAACATGTACGTCTAGATAACTGCCCCCCAGCGCAGGAAGGCCGGGAAGATTCTTCTCTGCCCTCAGGGAGATATTTTTCACAGTTATCAACTACGAAATTGATTAGCGTTAGTGCTGTGGATATTAGAGCTTCCTTTCAATTTTGTGTTTCACGTTTAAGTAACCCATTTCTTACTTTATTAAGTTGTGAATGCTCGAGCCAGGCCCACTCTTCAAAGGCCTTTTCAATGGTTTTCAATGGCCCTTCCTGGGTTCCTTTGCATTTTATTTATTGAACCCCGTGTGCAGCTGCGCCCGCGTCCTGTGCACTCGTGCAGTGATGACGCTCGCCATTCAAGCTTGCCAGCTACTGTAGAGTCTTCTTGTACACTGTTCTCTTGGGCATTATCGGTGGTCCTCAAATGCCTGCGGTTTGCTTTTCCCTCTGCAAGAATCGACGAGTGATGAGAGCAGCTGCCACACTGATTTTGGAAAGACTTGTGCACCCGGTCATTCTCTATTATCGGCATTTATTCGTGTCACTTTCCCGCGACCGCATTTTTTGTTTTATTAAACCACTTTGTTGCAGTGTACACTTTTATCAACGTTGGATGACGATGTTATAAATACGCCAGACAAACGGCTATTACCAAGAATTATGGCAGTCTGACAATTTTGGCGATGTTTATAGAGGATAACCAAGATGGCTTGAGCGGTTGAAGTTCGATTTTTCTCCTTTCTCTTCCCTCCGAGCCCTTTCTGAGAAGGATGGGCGAACTAGGTTGTTAGTTGGACCATGGGTAAAGAGAGGGGTGCAATTGTAGGATTGACCCAGGTAATCGGTTGCTGTCATTTTCGAGTTTCTAAGAAAGCACACAAAACAAGAAAGTTGTGGCGCCTGAGTGGCGGCGGCCCAAGCCGGGGTGCGTGAAGAATTGTTGCAGCCAAACCCGCCAAGACGGTAGATCGCGCAGTTATCCATTGTTGGCAAGGTCGCGGTACGTATGCGAAGTTCGTAAGACTAGTAGGACTGGTGGCGCGGACCGCAGTAGAAGGGAAAGGAGCAGGAACGAAGAACCAACGTCACTTTAGGAAGAACTGCCTTGAAATCTCCCCTACATGAGCTGCACAATGCCTCATTCCAGGCAGAAAGTACAAATCATCGCTTAATTCATTGTGGATCGCAGTTATTTTACGCCGAACAGCACGGCATCTTGAGGTAGGCATTTCGTGCAGCGGGACAAACGACAGCGCTTTCAATTGAGGGACGTATTTTTCTTTCGTATTTCCTCGTTCTTCCGGTGATTCGCCCTTCAGCCAGCCCCCCCCCCCTCCAAAAAAAAAAAAAAGATTAATACGATGATGCCGGAGGCATAGAGTTTCAGACAATTATAACTCTATAGTCGGCGGCATTTGTGCTCGGCGGGGGCGGTGGCGTGCGCATGCTGGGGATTTCGGCGGCGGCGCACAGCGGCGACACCAAATGACGTGCCGCGGGACGCGCAAAGTGGTAATGCTTGCATGTAGTGCCCTCTGCAAAGCATTCGCAAAGAAGTAAAAATGACGAGCTGTGCGAGAAAGAATTCGGAAGCGCCTGTCACATGGCTGACTACCTTATTCCGAGGAAAGAAGAGCTAGCATTCGAAGTGAGGATTACCAAGAGCCCGAATAAACAATAAAACGAAATTTAAATTATTCGTGTGAACTATAACCACACCGACAAGACAAGAAGGCTGACAAGAAGGCCTTTCTCACAACTGCCGCCGATGGAGCCCCGGCTCGGCGCTTTTCGGACGTCCCTTGGCCCACCTGCCCTGACGATGTCCCCACTGTTGCTCCAGCTATCAGGCTCCGTAGATTCAGGCAACTGAAAAAACAACGCCTCAAGGCACTCACCACTTCAGGCTACCCTACCTCCTTCCCCACCCTGACCCAAACAGAAAAAATATTTCTTAACACGTTCCTAACCAACACCTCTACGCAAACCAAAAGCCATTTGACAATGGCATTACCCCACGAGGTCTATACTGCCACCACACCCTCGCAGCCTATGTTCACCAGCTCGTCTGGCACTGGCCGAAGTGTTCTCGCTTTCATATTTTCACTCCATATCACCACGACACCTCAACTTACATCGTTCCAACATCACTCTCATACGACACACTCTTCAAAATCATCGTTAATGCCACAAAAAGTGGCCCAGTACGGGCAGTTTTTCAGTGGTCTGCACGCCTTCTGAAAAGATCCCTCGAAGACTACGTCATTAGGACTGTGCTCCGCCCTCGCCATTTCCTTCCTTCCCCAGGCTGTTGCCCTTCCTTTTTAATAAAGTTGAGAGCAACATATGTGGAGATAACGAGCAGTGCACGCGCAGCCAGGCTTTACGCTCTCCCCATTGGAATGCCCGTTCTGCTTAGGGGAGATTTTGAAGTGGACGTCTGACAGCCCGACGCGTCCTTGCTTCTGTACTCCATGGTCGAGCGGATTGGGTCGTGTCCTACACAGACATTCCGATGCCTACAACGTGGTAGAGAAAAATACAGATCATGTTTGTCCGCTAGAATGAAGCTCGAGTCCTTCCCAATTTCATTCAGCTAATGGGTGCTGGGAAGTATGCTCAATCGCAAATTACAAACAAAAGTCCATTTCTTCGTCCAGTCCTTGCAATGCACCAAGGTTTGCTGGTCATCCTGTCAAATAGTAGAAGGGTAATGATTTGTTTTCTACATTTTAGCCAAGTTCGGCGGGACTCCTATCCAGCATCACTGGTCAATATCTCCAAATGGTAAATTACGCTTGGTTAATCCCTATACTCATCGTCAATATTATCATCATCACTCCACCACGATCAACTCCGTCAATGCAAGCCGATGCTTTCGTTACGTGCTTCTCCCGAGATCACGCGTTAAAGCCTGGCCACGTCGGCACTCGAAGCCATCTTCCGAGCCAGCACTAGACGCTCCGGCACCTCTCACCGCTGGGCTGCCTCTCAATACGGAGATTCAACGCGAGAGGCTTGAGGCCACCCCACTCCAATCGGCAATTTATTACCCCAGTGACAGCGACTGCCTAGGTTCGTATTCCATGCTACGATGCCCCATAGCGCTTTCTGATGCTTCATAGCGCTAATCGTTATCCTGACCTTGTTAGATGTGCTTCCTACTTTCTGCTCAGATTCTAATGGTACCTGTTCGCCGTGCATGTCACGGTTCTAAGAGAGGTGCATGCACTACACTTCCAAAAGGCGATATTTCCTGAAGTCCTTTTAGAGATATTTTGAGCTTCCGATTCTTCTGCGTAAGTGTGGAAAGCCCAAAACAGCTGGAGCTATAACTCGCCATGCTCATGGGTGAAACCGGAGCCACGCTTGCGCGGTAGGGGCATGACGCCTGCAACCACGATGCCTGCGGGTCTCGAAGCGGAAGCGTCTGCATAACATTGTCTCCTAATGTTTTGTGCCAGATACAAGGTTCCAATAATTCAGCAATGGTCCAGAAACATTTACAGGCTTTCTTTGTTGTCCTTGAGGTATGAAGATGAGAATGGCGCGCAGCGTCGTCTGCAAAATGCGCAAATGTGTCATCTGTTTTTCGCGACTCAAGCGGGTGCTCTGGGTACTAAAGATGAGCTGTAATGTTCGCGCGATTCTAACAGGCTCCAGGTTTTGTCAAAAGGAGTTTTCAAATTTGCCTGCGCTGTATTATGGGCCAGATACATTGTCATGAACATGCACCCCCCCAAAATCTAACCATAATCTAATTATAAGCATCCGTGAATATAACATTACTAAGTATTGGAGCATGACTTAGGGACAGTCTCCAACATCGGGCATGCCTAAGCCACCTGCTGCGCATGTTTCCGATGCTGCACGTATCAGTTTCAGTTGTTACGGCCCCGAAGAAGTACTACTGTGAAGCGTCTATCAATCAAAAGGTAACTTCACTTGCCGAGAGCGGGGGTAACCGAGGAGCATCACTCCCATGGGCGGCCCAGATTCCCGTGACGTCGACGTACTGTGACACTTGACGTCGACATAGTAGAGCCATATTTTCATGCAAAGCTTCACCGGCCCTCAGCACGACTGTTTCCGAGAACTTTTATAGGCGAATGCGGAATTCTTAAATTAGCAGCGAATGCACCAGTGACCGCTAGCCTATAAAATTATAAGGATCAAGGCACTTAAACTCACAAACACTTTACATATGCCCGCTCCAGTGTTGATTGCCGAAATAGGTGAAAGAACAAGTAGTTGAAGAACAAGGCATTCTTGCTGCCGCAGTTGCACGCGCCCAATGCAATGCTTTCTGTGACGAACGTAGTGGCAGGTCTTTTAAATGTGTGCATTAGAATTAGCACGAAAAGTTTTTTAGAATCTCTACGTAAACTTCCCTAAGCGTAAAGGTCGGTTTTGCGTTATAATCGTGAAAATGACGTGAATTTCAGACTGCTTTTAAGATGTCGTACCTTCGCCACATTTTGGTCCTTGGCTGCCTACGCTCGCCAGAAAGGACAGCAGAACGCGTGCTGTTGATTCAAGTGCAGTTGGCAAGAGAGCCGACAAGACACGGTAGTTTTAAAGCGATGGGCTTGCTAAGCAATAACACAAAATAGTCTGTCTGCACGAAACGTAACATCCACCATGGCCACGTTGTCACAAATGGCACGTACATTCTTAGAAAAGTTATTGTTTGTCAATACAGCAATTTCACGTGTGCTCGATCCACTAGTCATCGCTAGCACCAGGATGCCGTGAATTGGGCTCCTCTATTTCGGTGACGTGCATTGCTTTTCCAAGGCAGAACGAAAGAGGGGAACACAGACATTACCAGAAGCGCGAACAGAGGTAACCCTACTTTGGATACACTCATTCACCATGCCCTGACCAGCCGCGACATCATCCGGCATTCATTGGGTATCTTTTTATGACAACCAAGAACCATTTTTCATGAATAACAAGCCCATCCGGCGTATTTTCTCCATAATAAACGAGCCGCCCCTCTCTGCTTTCTACCGACAGGAAGCTATGAAGCAGGCCGTGCGGAATACCAAGACCATAGATGGACACAGGGCCAGGCCACCCCCCTCAATGTCCATCTCGGCTGCCTTATTGGTAAACGCCAGCTGCGCCGATCCCACGAATAGCTCGATCCCGAGCAGCCTAAGGAACTTTGAGGCTGGTATCATGGACGCTCCAATAAGCGCCACCACCAGCACGGAAGCTTTCGTGGCAGAGGATAAACGTCGCCCGGTGCCCCTGATGCCCCGCCACCACTGCGACACCATGTACCCGGCTGTGAGAGGCCGCCGCGGAAGGTTTCCGTCAACTCACGCCGAGCCCGGTGCAGAGAAACGCAGGTAGGTGCAGGGGGAAGCGGCTACTGACCTGCCGAAAGGTCTGATGAAATTGCCGGGAATTTCTGGGGGGTCGACGCTGCTTCGGATATATATATATATTTCATTTTCTTAAGGTGACATGAAGTGAAGAGTCCTCTTCTACTTCCACTTCTAGCTCCGTGCCTCAGTGCGAGCGTACTTTCGTCAACTTCTTTCGATTTCTGCCAGGTACATGTCCGAATTTTGTAGTTCGGCTATATACTACTAGGTCGTGCTATTTTTTACAGCAGAAACACCGTATCAACCCCCCCCCCCGGCTGTAAGCGCCCTCTCGGTGCTAGTTATAGCCACGCCGGCCGGGGACCGTGGTACGGGTTCTGGAGGGCAACATGAACAAGGGCTCTTGTTGAACGGTGGGAAGTTATCAGTTGAACGACAGGCGATATTTTCTATGTGACGTCTGTCCCTTGACGGATGACACGATAAGGTCCACGTTAGGGCAAGAGGAGTTTTTCATAAATTCCGACGCGACGTGACGGCTACCACAACAGTCCCAGCGATCCTAGCGGAATCTGAAGGTTTCGGTGTCGGGAGTCGTAAGGTGGCTTCTGGGAGACCGTCAATGAGAGGAGGTAAGAGAGGGCAACTTTGCGAGCGTGGTCGGCACTCGCGATAGCTGCTTCCGCATACTCAGTTGTGGGGTTCGAAGGCGGTAGAAGGTGTCAGGCGTGAAAGCTGGCTCACGGCCATAGAGGAAGTAGAATGGGGATGAGCCTGCAGCACGATGACGGGACAAATTGTAAGCGAACGTGATGTATTGTATTGCTACGTCTCAGTCGCGATGGTCGTTGGAGACGCATATATACGACATGTCGGTAAGCGTCTCTTGAGCCTCTCCGCGAGACCATCAGTCTGCGCGTGGAAAGCAGTTGTGACCTTTTGTTGTCTGGCGAACGCGCGAAGAATGCCCTCAACCGCTTTGAACAAAAAACAGTGGCCTTATCGAGTAGGAAGCTGCCGAGGGGCTCCATGACGTAGAATGACGTCACGTTGAAGGAAGTCGGTAGTGTCAGATCCGCAGCTGTTGAGAAGGTGCCAAAACGGGTCGAGTAATCAGTGGCGACTGCCATCCACTTGTTGACCAGGTAGATTCTTGGAAGGGGCCGAGGCGATCGACACCAACACGAAAAAATGCTCAAGTGGGAATGGAGACCTGGTGGCGTAGTGGGGTTCATGTGGCGTTAGAATAGGTGTCACGTGAGCACATAACGTCGGACCGAACGGTAAATGCCAGGTCACAAAAACTGACAACGCGCACGATCGTAAGTGCACGAAACACAGACGTGACCAGCCCTAGAAATGTCGTTAGTTGTTTGATCATGTCTACACGTACGTGTTCAGGGACAATAAGCAGGAGCTCGGGGCTATCCGGACAAATAGTGTGGCTGTAATGGATGTCATCTTACAGTCAAAAGAGAGGCGTAGTAGGCACAGGGAAGCCGGTGTTGAGATTATCGATAATGGATTACAGCGCTGCGCATCAGTGATGTAGAGCAAGCCTGAGATGGAGAGCTAGCAGGAATGTGGCAGAGGTTCGGTAGGGTCAAACGGACAACGAGACAGGCATTCAGCGTCATGATGAAGGCGAACAGACCTGTAGACGACGCAAAAGGAGTAGACTTGAAGGCATAGTGCTCATAAACCCAAGCGTCTGGCGGGATCTTCCAACCAGGAAAGCCATGAAAACGCATGATGATGTGTGAAAACAGCGAATTGCCATCCACGCAGGTAGGGGAAAACTTTCCGATGGCCCACACAAGCGGAAGGGATTCCTGCTCGTTGATGGAGTATTTGCCTTAGGCACGGCAGTGCGGGCGATAGGCGTACGTGTTGATGCGGTCGTGGCCGTCCGGAGGTTGAGTCAGGACGGCGCCGATGCATGACCGCTGGCATCGGTTCGAACTTCGGTAGGAACGACCACGTTGGAATGTGTTAAAATTCAACAGGACGAAAGGAGGTATGCTAGCATATCAGAAGCCCTCAGCGTGGTCCATACGCGAATATAAATTGACGTCTTTCGCAAAAAGGTCAGTGAGGGGACCGAAGATGTCAGCGAAGCTTTTCATGAAACGTCAAGAATAAGTACAAAGTCCGACAAAGCTACACAAGGCGTCTGTAGAACACCGAACCTGGAAGTTCTTCACTGCTTTTACTTTGTCAGGGTCAGGTTGAACTCCTTCAGCGCAGACGAGACGGCGGAGGATCATAATACGGCGGCGACCAAATGAACATATAGAAGAATTTATTCATACGCCTGAACGTCGGAAAAAGAATAGGATGTCCTAGAAGTGAGTTGGATGGGTTTCGAATGATGGGGAGAACACAATCAGATATTCCAAGCAACACAAGCATGTCGACCTTTTGAATCCGCGAAATGGAAAATCTATCATTCTTTTTAATATCGCTGGTGCGTTGCCTTGAATTGATAAATACCATCAGGTGTTAGAAGGTGCTGATCATGGTGCCAAAGTTCCAGGTTTAGTCCGGGATAGTCATGAGGCAACGAGGGAGAGAGTATTTTCAGCAGGAGATCAGTCCACATACTAAGTTGAGTGTTTTTTTACCGGATGCACGTAGTACTGCACAATGTCCTTGTGGACACAGGTGCACATGTTCATAGAGAGCTTTCTGGGCAGCCTGGATGTGTACTTTAAGCGGGAAAGATAGCCAGAGCTCCCACGAAGTGATGGAGGACAGGGAAGAGTCAAGAGATGGCGGGCTGCAGTCCCAATAAGAACGAGGACGGAAGGGTAGGAAGAACAGGTAGTTTGACCATGGCGCCGGTAGATGTGGTGAAGAATGTGATGGGAAGGGAGTGAAGAGGTTTGAGCCTGCCGAATGACGCACGCACCCACACAAGCTAGACGGAAACTGGGGCTGGATACAGAGCACGCCACAGGTTCTAGGCATATAATTGTTAACGGTGGGAAGCGCGGTGCGGTATACGAACCATCGTCGGGTGGTATAGCGTGGGCGAGGGTATAGCCGGACCTGGGAAGGGTACTCGAGTTAACGCGTTTGCAAGGGCCCAGGAGCCCAAACCAGTGTGAATCGTGGCCGAGGATTCGAAGCAAGTACGGAAGTGACGAAGTCAGTGGTGTGTGGGTGGGTCTCATGGTGAGTGAATTTACGAAGGGCTAAATGACAGTCCGAGCAGATGTATACTGGCGTGGTGGTAGGAACAGTGAGTAGCGTGCTCTTGTGCAAGGTCAATGGCTGATTATAGGAGCAAAGTCCAGTCGGGTGGGGAAAGAAAAGAAACCGTGGCAGTGTCTTCAGAAGATAGTTGGAGAGAGGAAGCCGTGCCGATTGGGTTTGAGAGGATGTTACTGGCGTAAGTAATGTTAACGATGGAACCGTGAAAGAGTAGAGAATGAATTCATTCGGAGAGGGCCTGTACACGCAGTGCACGACGAGCAGGCTATCGGTTAGGGTTGATGTTGAAGGACCAAGACTCAACCTGTAAATTTGCGAAGGTGGCACAAAGTATTGAGGGCAGCTGTGAATTAAGGGTATTAAAATAGCGCGACCTTGTGCAGAGGTCTGCAGGCGTTCGACTTGGTTATGGCGATGGTACGCGATGCGTTCATTGAGAGTATTGTTTATTCCGAGTTCCAGAAAGGTGGCACTGTGGCCGTAGTAGTTTACACCCATTGCGATACGGTAATGTGTATGGAGGGAGGCTTCGGGGGACGAGAGCTGAGATGGCGAGGTTTGCAAATGCGGAATTGTATATAATACACGGGGCATAATAAAAGCATCGATCATGCGTAGCAGGTGATGTTCGGGCAGTCCAGCTCTTCGGTGAGCGACCCGGCAGAGCGGATGGCAAAGCGCAGTGATCTGACTGTGGAATGTCCTGGACAGAGCCGGTACAAACCTGCCCACATAATGTATGGTGAGACCGAGGAACCGAAGGGTATCCACATGGGGTATGCATGAGGCAAACATTTGTACATGAGGAAGAACGCAGTCCGGTGCTACCCCAGGCTTTGTACTGACTACGAGAGCAGGTTTTGAAGGCAAACTAGGCAGGCGAACTGACGTGAAACAGTCTTCTGTGACGTCACACGCTTGCTGAGGAGAGACATGAAGCTGGTTGAGAAGTGTGGATGGGTAAGACTAAATTTTCTGTGTTGTGCAGCGGAGAAACTTAGGCGAGTGAAATTCCTTGGAGAAGAACTTGTGAAAACAACCAAAAATTTAAATTGGGTGGTATATTTGCTCTTGATAGTGACAACAGGGCTCCACAGCATCGCAATATCTCGAATATTTGTCTGGAGTTTGCGATAAGGTTTGAGTCATTGTTATCAAGCCAAAGCAGTCGTTTTATTCAACACGACTTGTGTTTTGTCTACATGGCCCCTTTTAATCCTCTATTTCATCTCGTTCTCACAGCAGTACCAAATTCTGGCTGCACGTTGGAGTGGCCATTGTCCTGACGGCTTCTGTGGCCTGCATCCTCAACATGATGCTCGAGACGGCAGACTCTGAGGAAAGCGAGCCGCCCAACCGCGTGCAGCCGAAGCAGGCAGCGTCCTCCGCTTTGGCCAACCACTCCGGCAATTCCAATCCAACCGGCACTACTGCGGACAACATCGAAGCGACCATGCAGACCCAGTCGAATGAAGTTCCTCGCAACCCGCAGACCGTAACGCTGCCTAATGGGCCGACATGGCATTCTGGCACAGCTGTCGACAATGCTTCAATCGGCGGTGTCAACACTTGGGAAAATCCCGGGAACGAGAGCACCGCCTCTGATGACTGGGTAGAGCAAGAGGTGCTAGGCCTGACTTCGCAAGGCTTAGGGCTTCGAGACGGGAAGCCACACATCGAGGCTAGCACCGATTTTTCAAATTTAACTGAGGTTATCTCTCCAATGCCTACAGTGAAGTACTCGGAGCTGACGACAGTGAAACTATACACAGAGAATAATGATACTGGCGGCCATAAGAAACTTTCGAGAGCACAGGCCATAACGCAAGCTGCACGAAAGTCTTCGCAGAACATCCGTGGAACAAAAATTGTAGGAATTTCGCTCGCGTTTGGAAAGACCATGATTGCAGCATGGAGTACCCAAGGCAATAAGGACGGCGTTCGGCTTCCTTTGGCTACCACCGGTAAAACGCATGGTGTGCCGGAGATGTAACTATTTTTTGTTTCTGGGGCAACTTGGCATCCGAACGAGCCTAATTTAACGTTATGTAGAAGACAATTTCTTCCTGAAGGGAATAGTTCCCTGACCAAAAGATGTCGCTTTTTCAGAGATCGTGCTTGAAGCAGCAATAAATGGCTATCTTAAGCACACTTGTTATTCTGGGCTCGCACTTATACAACTGTTCCTTAAACTGTCCATAAAGCATATGAATTCGTACTTCCTACAGGGCGGCGCTCACCCAGAACAACTACTAATTAAGATGGCATGCATTGTCTTACTATCGTCGTTTCTAGGTTGCAGTCATAATGGTAAGTCGATGGCAGAACGACAGCGCTGTGAAGTAGCATGTCGTGCAACTTTCAGTTGCGTGTGCACAAACTAACTCTCAGCGCTCTACTCGCAACAGCAGGTGATTGCTCTCTGATGTGTGTTATTCATCACCAGGTTTTTTTTTCAGTTCTCTGCATGAGGCGCGCACCGAGGTAATAGATCTTAGGGATGGCGCCGGCCATACACACGACAGCTTCCTGTGTTTCGGAAACGTAGATATGCTAATCGGTTCTTTCCTGCCTCATGACATATCCCCGATCCCAGCTTCAGTGGGATCCTGTGTGGCAAACTGGTTGTTGTTGTGGAAAATTGAAATGCAGATGCTTCTGTAGGAGGGACATAAGGGTTTACTAGAACGGTTCATGCTGGAGGTTTGGTATGTCAAACCGAGTTTGGTATGGTTTGGTATGTCAAGCCGATTCAAGCCACTAAACACCGCAGCTGTCGGGCACAGACCTGACATTGCCAGTGAATGTGTAGTCGGTTGGTACTGCGCCACATCATGGTGATCACCGAGAAATCATGCCCTTCTTTTTGACCCGCCGCGGTGGCTCAGTGGCTAAGGCGTTGCGCTGCTGAGCACGAGGTCGCGGGTTCGATTCCCGGCCGAGGCGGCCGCTTTTCTGATGGAGGCGAAAAGCAAAAACGTCCATGTGTACGAGATTTCGGCGCACGATAAAGATCCCCAGGTGGTCAAAATTAATCCGGAGCCCTCCACTACGGCGCGCCTCATCGCCTGCGTTGCGTCGGCGCGTTAAACCCCACAATAAATCAAATCATGCCCATCATTGGCCAGAATTAGCGGTGCAACCGAGCTCATCTAGCCCCCAATATCTAGCGACTATTAAACAGCTTTGACACTAAACCGCATTTGCTAAGCGGTATGGCCTAGAATGTTTGGACATAGTATAGCAGTATATCCGGATACAGCAGAAAAAACAATGGCGGATATTTGTATCCTTACGAGAAATATGGTGACCATCTAAGACCTCTTACATTTGACGTACATATAGAAGGAATAAAGTCAGAGACATTGGCGATGCATAACAATCGATCCCCACTGCCGTGATGTGTTTAAGCCATGATTTCACTTTCCAATAGGGCAGTAAAAGAGGGGAGTGAAGATGGGAATGAACGATGTGTGTAGAGCAGCGAGAAGAAAGAGCGAAGGATGCTGCGAAACTGGGAGAGAGTAGACATAAATGTGAGGATGGAGAGGAACAGAGAGGAAGTGATGTGTGCCGTGGCAGGGACGGCAAAAACGCCTCCGTTATTCTTTATTATTGTAGAAAAGTAGCCACACCGCAGCAAGTCGAAAATAAGTTTGAATTTCTCAGTTTCTTGCAGTGCTTGGGAGAATGGATTCCAAAGCGATCCAGGCGTTCAATCCATTCTTTTCATCACAAGCGCATAATCACCCCTAACAACTTCCGCTTAGGTGCCGTAGTTTGTGGTGGTCTGAAGCCCCCTCTGGCCAGGTGCCTTTTTGCCCCTTAAATTTTCCAACAACCATGCATGCTCTTTTCGCCGGCCGATTTTTGTTTGGACTCGTCGGGAAATTGGGGAGTCCGAAAAAAAATGAATTCAAGCGAAAAATCCCGCTTGATTTACTGAGCCGCTGCAAACAACTCTTCAATCTGTTCCTTTGGGTCGCTACGTTGCCACACAAATAGGTCAGCTTGCACATCAGTGAGATTAAGGTTCTTGCCGAAAACTGCAGAAACCACAATGTGGGCCCACGTTAGTGAAGCACTTGTTGGCAGCACCATCAGTGGCTGCTCATTGTTTCAAACCGAGTCATATTCTTCCAGCACCTGGTGAACCTCTTCTGGCTCAGGAAGTTTAACACAGAGCTCGATCTCGCCGTCAGCGTTAGCGAACTGCTCCAGCAACACTTCCATGTGAACGGCGCCTAGATCGCGCAAAAGCTCATTGAAGTCAGCAAAATGAAAAGAATTGATGCTGTTTACTATTTGTTGCTCTCACAACATGATGATGGCATTTCATGTCTGATCGGGAAACCGGCGCGTCGGTTGCAGTTTAAGATCTTGTTCTCGGTCACAGCATTCCAGGCTCTTGAAAACATTCCAAGTGCAGACCGCTTTTGACTCGCGATCGAAAGAATAAGTTCTGAAAAATCGAAAGAGAAGAGTTTGAAACGTCCGAAATGTAGGTCAGTATTATTTATACACTGACTCCATGGAGCGCGTTACCACGCCGTGGTAGAATCCAGGTATCCAGGCAGTTCCGCGAAATAGGGTCCTGAAAATCAGTGAGGGATTTTTTTCTTGGTATTTTTTTACTTTCATTGATATTTCTTTTTTAGTCAGTTGCGTGACCGTTGATGTCTTTGTTATATCGTGTTTTTATAATCTGGTTGTGCGGTTTTTTGTGCATCCTATCCTTGGACAATCGCTTGGAATGGGTGTAAGCGATCTCACTTTTCCCCATCCGTTATTCCTCTACCACTTTAGGCCGCAGTTGAAGCACTTCTCTGCCCTGGCTGGGCCGTCTGTTTTGGGTGCGAGTGGCCGCCGCAGGAGATCCACCCTTTCTCGGAATGAATTGACGTAGGCCGGGTATCCTCGCTGGGATGCGGTTACCTTCTGTGGGCGACTGCATTGACGTTGACGTCGTCACATCGCTTGCATAGAGTGTTGTCGCGAGCCTCGTTGGAGTTGCGAAGCTCAGCTTTTTGCTGCTGAACAGTCTCTTTAAGGCCGGCCTTCGCCACTAGTCGCGAGAGACAGCCCAGGAGCCATTAAAAGCGACTCGGAAAGTTTTTCGTCCCGCAGGCCCACGATGAACTTGTCCCAGATGAGGCGCTAGTTGAATTCTCCGAGGTCGACTTTTTCTGCCAAGATGTGTAGAGCAGTCATGAACTGGTCAATATACTGGCCCGGCATCTGGTTCGCTTGTGAAAGCAAGCACTCTCGAAGACAACGTAGGTCTACTTGATTTATTACTCGTCGAAATTTTTTTTCACAAGGTCAAACTTCGAATCTTCTGCAGAAGGATTGACATGGCGAAAATGTCCCTTGCTTGCCGCCCCATGGTGTAGAGCAGAGTGTGCACTTGCGCCTCTTTCGAGCGCTCATTCATGCCCGATGCATATTGATACTTGTCGAAGTGCTGTATCGATGTCGGCAACTGCGAGGTAGTGTTATAGTACACCAGTGGTGGCTGCTGAAAGCACGGCGGTGGTGGCGGTAGTGCTGTGGACATTGCAGCGTCTTTTTATGCCGAAGTGTTGAAGGCTCTATTTTCTGGTGGGCGGATCACTGAGCTTCTGATACGAAGTCGTAGCGGCGCGCACCGCTATCAGTCCGCGATCGGTGAAAGAAAGGAGGCGAGGGCAGTCCAGGCAATACGCAAGCAAAAAAAAAGCCCCGCCGTTTATTTCCCATTGGTTTCGGCAGCACCTGTGATGTCAGAGACACGTCGTTGCATACAATCGTCAGGCACGGTGAATCGAATGTCCATGCAGGTGTGCACTTTCAGCGGTACGGGGAACATTCCAGCACAAACATTTCTGATTCCAGGTGCGCCCAAGTAGGACTTGAACCAATTGGGAGAAAAATATTCATACACGTCAATGGCTTAGGAACATGGGCGACCCCGACTTTAGAAACGGCATACCGGGTTGTTTATTCATCAACAACCTCTACTGATGGTCCCAACTATTCGTGTGCTGGGCCTTGATGTTGCCTCGTCTGGGTCCGCGGCTCCATGAGTGAACAGAGCAAATGATCATGCCACACGGACACTTCACCTGATACGTGAAATGGCGACGAAGGATGGCGGCTCGCACACCAGCGTTTCTCGCCTTTTTGTGCGGTCAGTGTTGGAACCGAGACTCGTGCACCAGGCTCAATTTCTCCATCTCACGATGAGGGACAGGGATCGCCTCAAATCCACCAACCGGGATGCCTGCTTGTCCTCACTGAATACGCCGAATGACCCCAATACCAACTCTGCCGGGGCAGGTCCAACTCAACATGTTTGATGAGCTGGTGCACCGACGCCGCTCTGCCCGGACGTGTAAAGTGTTGATAATCGGTGCAGCCTCTGCGCTAGCCAGGTACATGGGGTATGTTGTATCAAGTACCACTGTGAAATTTTCAAACATTCCTTCCAGGCAGCAAGTACAGTTATCCGTCAACAAACCAACCGGCCGCCTCCGTCACCCAGTACCACGGTCCAACATTCTCCCTGACAAAGCTTAGACATGGAAACGGTAATGGCATATGTCGACGCCGGCGTCAAAAACGGCATGGTGCACACTGCACTCATCTGTTCCAAGCTACCAGAGGTGGACCAATCTTGCTCTTATGAGGCGAATCTGTTGCCACCAATCTTGCTCTTATGAGGCTAACCCGCAGCCACCATCATATTCTGCTGAAATACCAGCGACACACGATGGGATGTCCGCAATACTGCCTATTGTCGAGGCAGGACCATACTGCCGACTAATATTACGCACTGACTCTACGGAAGCCGTCCACGACATCTCCGCTTAACACAAGCTACATCATTCCAGATGCCCTCCACCACTTAGCACGAAGCGCTCTGCTGCAGATCAGCATAGAATGGGCACCCCGTTCAACTGTACCCGGCAGTAGGGAGGCAGACATGGCTAGTCGCCCACATACATTGATGCAACCACTACCCATTTTCCCCGAAAATCTCAGTGGAAACCTGGCACAACAGTAGAAAATTCTCCGGCGCAGCACGCGAGCTTTCACACACCACGATTGGTTACAACGTCCCTGGTGACTTCACTCGCCGAGAGGAGGTTGCTCTGTGGAGAATACGCTTTATGATAGCGCTTACGCCGCCTGTGACTGCCTCTGCTGTGGACCTGGACGGGGCTGCATCAGATCCTATTACGGCACTTTCATGCAACAAGCGTCCACCCTGGCCAACCTCCAGACTTGGAGCGCTGGGTTCATGGACCATTTCATCGGCAACTTCTGGACTTTATACACCAAGCAAACTTGTTCGCGTAGCTGTGAATCGTGCACCACTATGCCGCAAGGCAAACTTTCCTTTCAGTTCAGTTCAGTTCAGTTTATTCATGTAATACGGTTACAAAAATATACAAGACAGTGTTTGGACCCATATCCAATTGGCTACTCATGGGTCCAATACTAAATACGCTATCTTTACAGCCGCAAAAACGAACACAATGGTTAGTAAAAGCAGGGAAATGAACATATCAAACGTTTAACCCATCACAACAAAATATTTGACACCTCGTATATCATAACATACATAATCAACATAGCCGTAACATATCAATACAAAAGACAATTGATCATTATTTATACACACTTATTAGATGCAGTTTTAAAGCCAGAGCGAAGTTAGTTTTATCCCTGACGTTATTAGGTATACTGTTCCAAATATGGCCGCCATTGAATTGAAATAATCTTTGTCCGTAGGTGTTACGGCAAACAGGCAAAATAAATTGGTTATTAGTTGCAGCTCTGGTGTTTACGTTAGGAGAGACAAACATACTCAACGGCAACGGATCGCTATGTTGCACTATATTATGAATTGTTAGAGTAATTTTTGGCTTGTACACAAGGGTAAAGGGTAATATTCGTGTTAGCTGGAAAAGAGGTCTGCTAGGTTCTATTGAATTAGAAAACGTCATAATTCTTAAGGCGCGCTTTTGTATCAGAATAACCGGTTCGAGATATGTGATATATGTGCCGCCCCAGGATTCCAGGCAATAACTCAAGTGGCTATGGATAAAAGCGTAGTACAATATCCGTAGTATGGCCAAATCAAAACATTCGCGAGCTTTTAGTAAGATATGACACCCATAAGCCAGCTTTGAACAGACATGTTGGATTTGCGACTTCCAGTGCATATCCGATTCGAAGATGATGCCCAAATACTTGTAGGAAGATACATGCTTAAATTGTTTGTTTTTTAAGAAAATAGATAACAAATTGGAACCTAATTGTTTTCGCCTAGAGTGAAAGATCGCGTATTTAGTTTTATCAAGATTAAGGGAGAGTTGCTTGTTGTTGAACCACTCTAGTACACTTCTGAGATCGTAGTTTATCTTAGGCTGAAGTTCTGCGATCGTCGCGCCTGTGAAAATAAGGGCCGTATCATCAGCGTACACTAATGCCTGTGAGTGTTCTAAAATTGATGGAGAGTCGTTTATGTACAGGGAGAATAAAATGGGCCCAGAATACTGTTTGCGGGTCAGATATAAAGTTCCTAATTGTCACGCATTGTCTGCGATCAGATAAATAACTGGTTAACAATTCATGTATCCTACCCCTAAAACGATAATTGTAAAGTTTACTCAATAATTTAGCATGATTAACTTGTCGAAGGCCTTTTTTATGTCTAAATATATTACTACGGCTATAATATTGTTGTGAAGAGCAGTGTTGAGAATTTGGCTTAGAACGAGTACTGCTGTGGATGTAGATCTTTTTGGTGTAAAGCCATGCTGACTGGGACCTATATTGTTGTACTTTGATATATATTTCCTAATATGACTGCTGAGAATTTTCTCGAATATGGTATTTATAACACTTAACACCGAAATGGGTCTATAACTGCTAGGTTTTAGTTTGTCGCCTTCCTTGAAAATAGGAACTAATTTAGCGGTTTTAAGTTGGTGAGGGTAGATTTCGGTTTCTAGCGAGTGGTTAAATATATGCCGAAGATGCAGAGCGAGAATATCGATATTATCTTTGAATACTTGACTGAAAATCTGTCTATCCCAGGGGCTTTTCTTGCATGAAGCATTTTAACTACGGCTATGATTTCATGCAGTTCAATATCATTTATTACATAACTGTTTGAAATAGGTTGCAGTGGTGACTTTGAATTATTTATAGGATGTATTTGTTTGGCCAGCTCTGGGCTCACGTTGGTAAAATAGTCATTAAAAGAATTTACTGTATTCTGGTCGACAAAATCAGGTTGTATTTGCGGCTTTGATTTTAGGCCAACGGCATCATTGACAATATCCCAAATTTTTCTCCGATCCCCATCCGCTTGTTCGATGAGAGATAAATAGTACTCGCGCTTTCTTTTTCTCATCATGGAAACTGAAGTGTTCCTGAAGCGTTTGTATTGGGTTTGGTAATATATATTATGTTTATTCTGTTTCCATTTATTGTACCAGTGGTCCTTTCTCTTAAGAGTTGTTAAAATAGAGGATGTCATCTAGGGGCATATAGGTACAGAATATCTCGGAGTATTCATAGTTTTGGTTCTCTGGGATAAGATACGAGTTAGAGAACCAGTGAAGTTCTGATATTCGGTATCAATATTATCATCGTAGATAAGATTAAAATCTGTTTGTTCTAACAAACAACGGAACAGAGAGTAATCAACCTTAGTGTTGGGCACAGTACCAAGTGCCATAGCATTTGTCGACAACAGGTTTTGAAGGGCAATAAAAATAGGCAAATGATCAGCGATACAGTCAGATATAACCCCAGAACACACAATGTTATCATCATTAGAAAGAGCATGGTCAATTAACGTACTGGTTGTCGTAGTAATTCGGGTAGGCTCAGTTATATAGTTACGTAAATTAAACGACTCCAAAAGCAAAGAGTAGTTATTGGGAGATTCACATGACAGATCGATATTAAAATCACCAACGATTACAATACAGCATTTTTGTCCACGGGATAACACTAGAAGGGATGCTTCAAGTTTTTTCACAAAGGTTCCAACTACCGAGCTAGGAGGCCGGTATACGACGCCTAATATTGTAGCGCAGTCAAGCTTAACAAACAATGCTTCAAAGTCACTCGCACTAACTAGGCAGTAGATAGAACCCGGAAGTCAATATCATTCCTTACAAAAACAGCCACGCCTCCACCCCGTGAGGTTGAGTCGCGTGGAAGTGATGACGTTTTGTACCCAGCAATGTGAACAGTTTCATTGTTTTTCAACCAAGTCTCGCTGAAAGCCATCACAGAAAAACGAGTTTTAAGACGTGATGTAAGTGCGACCAAACTATTTAAATTTTTTCAAAGGCTGCGTACATTACAATGCAGTACTGACAGTGTATCTTTCTTTAGTTTTTGTGTTTCATTCAACTCACAAATTGTGTAAGCCATGTCTAGTGGCAACGAACGTAAAGGGTTATTCTAGGGAGCTTAGGAGACGCTTGCCAAGTCTTCCTTCCTTTGGATGTGCAAGACGCGGGAATTCTCCGTCCTCCGCATTAAGATCTTCGCGTGGTCTACCCAAATAAACTTCCACCCTTTCCCTTTGCGAACTGCACGTGCCTTACCAAGGAGAATCTTCGTTTCTACGCACAGGTGCTCATTTATGTATACTGGGTCGTTCCTTTCGAAACCAACCATGTTGCAGGTCAGTTTTGTCTTCCTAGATGCCGCAAGCAGCTTGTCTCGCGCCGATCTCGAGCAAAACCTCACAATGACACTTGGCATATTCTTGTCTTTAGACGGCACCCTATGGACGACGTCAATGTCTCCGTCAGCAAATGTGGTGCCAAGGCAGGTGGCAAATGCCTGCACTCTCCCACGTAGTTCCTCCTTTTCAACAACTGGAAGTCCCTTTATCTCTAAGTTTGTACTCCTGCTGCATTGTTTGAGTTCTATTATCTCCCTCCTTGCTGCCATTAGCTGCAGATTTAGCTGTTCCTTCTCCCTCTGGAAACAAGCATTTTGGCTCTTTAACACGGCTATTTCTCTGCGGATACCGTCCACATCCGTCCTGGATTATTCGAAGACTTCGTTCATGTGTGTCATAGACTTACATGCATCCGTAACCTCGGTGCGAATTTCATCATTTGAGCCTGCAACCTTGCCTACTTCCGTTTTCATTTCACTAGCAAACGCATCTAGTTGAACAACAAGTTCAACTAGCACCTTAACGATTTCCTTGATACTGCCGGGCTGCTTGTTCCCGATCAACTTAACGACATCACTCAAACCTCCAGATTTCTGTCCCCCATTTTTACGAAAGGCTTCAGAACAAGGCAGGACCCTCAATACACTTCGCAACAAGACAACAAGACACTTCGCAACAAGACACCTGGGCAGCGACAGCAACGGCAGAACGTGAATGTGCTATTTAGCAATAGAACGCTACACCAACCTGTAATGTACAGAAGCACGTTGAGGCTGAGCGTCTGTACGCCGTCGCTGCCGCAGCCCAAGTGTCCGCCGATCCGTCAGTCCGTTCCCAGGATAACGTCCACACGAAGCGAGCGATAACGGCTCTGAAGGTTGCAGGCAGCCCGGCCAGATGGCGGCTCTTGCAGTTCGGCGAACCGGAAGGAATTCGAAGCAAGTTATGCCGTCCGTCAACGCAGCTTGGTTCAAGGAAGGAAGCAGCTACTCGGTGTCCCACGAATCTTCTCGGCAGTGCCTGTAGATCACGAGGCGCCTGTAATGTACAGAAGCACGTTGAGGCTGAGCGTCTGTACGCCGTCGCTGCCGCAGCCCATTTTAAAAATAAAAACTTTATTTTTATTTTAGAAAAATAAAAAAAGAAGGTCAATTGGAGATTCTTAGGACGCCCTATTATACTAAGGGAAACAGATAACACAAAACAAAGCATATAAAGCCACATAATGCATATTAGGAGTTATTTTCGGAACCAGACGCATCCACCTTCCAAATGTGAGAAAAAATAAAAGTTTCTACCGAATCTAAATGCAACGCTGTCAATGGTATTAGGTAGTATGTTTTACATGTTATCGGAGGAAGATTGTGGCTACAAGTGAATAAAAGTTATGCCGTGAATTTGTGCATTATTAAGGTCATAGATTGGATTTATCTCCTATTGAATTAAAACATATATTTGGTGCGGTATTTTAATGACAACTTTATTTAAATCGACGTTCAAGAATATGTACGATTGAGTGTTTGCGGAAAAGGCAATAAATATACGCAACAGGATTTTATTGACACTAGTACTATACGTGAATAACATGTAAGTTATCTTGGTAGCCAAAGCAGCTCTTTTGGAATTCATCGTAAGGATACATTCCTTGGACACTCCTGAGACACTCACGAAGTAAGGAAGCTCTTTTTCATATGAAAACAGCAGAGTTCTTATTCGTTACTGTAAGGAAGTGGCTCGTACCCACAGAGGGGGCGGGGCATTTGCCATGGGTTGTAGGCGGCACATATTTAGTTATGTACTTAAATGGTACGTAGTGGAGTAACAAATGTACCCCGTAGGGACGAGGGAGACAGTTTGAAATAGTTGTCTTACATCTGTACGTTTCATTTCATTCACCTCTTTGTTTACTTTGAGGTCGACGTCTGGAAACAGATCATTAGCCGATCTTTAAATTGCCGTCTGATTTCATCATAAACCAGAACCGAAAAGCAAAAAAACATCTGCAAACTACCCTGAAACAGTCCGAACAGTGCCTTCAAAAGCAAACTCCTAGTGGCCTATACAGGTGACATATTTCGATTGATTGCGAAGGAATTTGACTCATTTTGATCTCTAGAAGAGTAGAATGTGGCTCATTTTTTATACGAACAGCTCATTTTCAATCTGCGTACACGTTTGCAGGGCGTTATCTTGCCTATTTCTTTGCCACCTCTTTTCTAGAGGAAAGGTGTCCAGTTTTTCTTGTCATTGAAGTTTAATGAGACCTTGCTCCGGTTTGTGGATTTCGTTCATTTAAATAAGACGCCTCACATGCAGAGCACATAAACACGTGCTCACGCAGAGGCATACATATACTCGCATGCATGCTTATATGCACACACACACATACACAAAAATATGTACATACCAACACATACCCATACGCACACATACACACATTATATACACATATGTAGGTACATGCACGTGTGACTATGTGAAAGCAAAAGGTACAGCTGCAAATGCTGCAAGAGAAGAACTCGTGGACTAGGTAAGCGTTACACATGGTACTGAGGATGCATGAATGGCTTCATAAAGTTGTATTTTTTAAGAGCCCACATGAAAAGACCTTATATTGTTAGAAAGAAGGTCTAACGGGACTCTACACTATCATTTTATACTCGCTCTACTCGGAACGCCGAAGATAGCCTCTCTTTGGCTGGTACATGAAAGCAGATGTGGGGAGTGGATGCTCGCACTGGCACCCTCGGCCGAACAGAGCTCATCAATACGGGGATGTCGAATTCGAAGTAGTTAAAATTGAACATAAAAACGCAAATGGTGCTTCGTGCGTCCAAAACTATAATTTTCCAGGTAATGCCTTTTGGAGACGTCGTTATAATCGCAGTTATTATGCGGGGTGCAGTGCAGCATGTTTACAACGTACAAAGATTACAACGTACGAACATTACAACGTAGTGAAGCAATGTCCGACTGTCGTTGCAAACGCCACCGTTTGGATAATAAGAGCTTTATTGAGTGCTAGAAAGGACGAACCTCCTGCAAAGTCCTTAGTTGCACGACAGATCGCACCCTGAGAGGGAAGAGGTGATCGCGCTGGGCAGTAAACGTAAGGCGTAAATGAAGATTGGAATCCATCAAAACATCCAGATCGGGTGTTGTGATCACTCTTTTTATCAACTGCGAGTCGAAGGGCTACGAAATAGCTAAAAGAGAAATATTTCAAGTGTTTGTAATAGCAACAGTCTTCAAAGGGTTTATGTCTAGTTAAGTTGTTTTACTCCAGAGGGAAATCGCGTGTGCGTCGCTTTGAAGCACTTTCGCAATCTGCTTGCGATACCACTGCAGGATAAAGACTAATATCAAGGGCAAACTGCAAGAATGATGACTTTTATAAATACTGTGTATCACTCCTAATAAGGCGAAGTACCATAGGGCCCAGAATGAAGTCCGGCGGAACTTCGGAATTCACACCCCAGCTGCGAGTTTTCCCGCAAGCATACTGAATAGGGTGTGGTATTTTCTTGGTGTAGCCGGCGAACAATTCACAAAACGCTGGAGACCGCCCATGCAGAGAAAACATTCGAAGAATAAGGTCATGGTTTACGCTGTCGAAGGCCTTGCTGCAATCGAAGTAGGCAGCGTGAGGTTGTTGACGTGAAAGTACGCATTTGCTTGCATCATGCCGAAATCAGGCAAGGTTCGACTCGAATGAAAGGGCAGTCCTGAATCCCTACAGATGACTGTGCACCAAAGGGTAGATTTTAGACAAGAGATAATGATGTGCAAGTTTTTCAGACTTTTGGAAATAAACAAATGGCAGATATTTGTGAATAGTTCCCAGGCACCGACGCGTTTACGGGCTTATTGAGATAAAAAAACAATGCCAGGTTTCCAATACGTCGGGACGTGCCACTCTGCAGGCGAGAGACCAGAAATGTGGCAGAGCTACGGCTAGGGAACATCGGAGACTTATTCTTGAATGAAGCATTTGGTGTTATAGTGAACGGGGGGACTTTTTTCAGGGAAGACTGCGGATTGCATATTTAACATCCCCAGCAGTTATTTAGGGTGTGTGTATGACATCACATTCAAACGGGGAGCCGCAATGCGTAATGAAAAATACGCAGACGGAAAGTGTTTTTGATTAGTTCGTTGAATAGCTCGGGTTGAACAGTTTAATAGTTGAATGGTTTGAATAGCTGAATAGCTCGGGTCAGAAACGGTGGTGTCATCATCCTACAGAAAACTCTAGTCAGGGGCGTGATTTGTGGATGCTTTGACGTTTCTCCAGCTGTCCCCTCGTAATATGTAAGCGAAGATTCCGTAAAGACCGCGAAAGATTGTTTGTCACAACCGAGGCGTTGTTTCAGTATTGATCGCTATTTTTTGAAGCTCATCGACGTGAACGCATTCTTAGTAGCTTCCATTAGCATCCGGAGTTGACGTTTTCTACACAATGCGGAGGTCGTTCTGTGCTAAACCAAAAGCGAATTGGTGAGGGTGCCTGGCCTTTTTCGCTATGTGCATATCCATTGCTTTTAGAGAATTTTTCGAGCTGCTGCACTGCTGCATCTGCACTAGACGAACAGTAGACTGGCTCCCAGTCAGTTTCGTTGAGAGTGCTGTATTATGCGTTACGTTTGCGTATCTCGTTATGTATCTGT
Source organism: Haemaphysalis longicornis (assembly GCF_048455015.1). Classification (NCBI taxonomy): domain Eukaryota; kingdom Metazoa; phylum Arthropoda; class Arachnida; order Ixodida; family Ixodidae; genus Haemaphysalis; species Haemaphysalis longicornis. Next base: position 27,974,028 of record NW_027526204.1, on the reverse strand, counting down.
GAGTTTTGGGGCTTGCATCAAAAAAAGAACAAGTCGTTCTGCCTTTGTATGCGAGGCACGGCAGGTGCATAGCTTGTCTTCTCTGTCGTGAAGAAGATAGAGCTACTCGTCTCCACTGAAGCATATTCTTGAATATCTATGGCCCTTGTCATGCGAAGAAATCGCAACGACATAAGCTAAGCGATGTTTAAAGAAAACTAAAAGGAACTACTTAGCAGGTGACACGCGCAAGATGCTCCTCCAAGCGCATTTTCACCTGCTACAGCGCCGAGTGCTCGCGACCACGGCACGAGCTCGTGCTGGCCCCCGTCGAATGAGAAGCTTCGAGCGACAGCAGCCCGCAGCAGGGAAAAGAGTCTGAAAAAGAACACCGAGAGGGAACAGAGACTATGAAGTGGGGAGCAGTACCGGGATGCGTGGCGGTTGCGTGACGGAACCTGCGCCGTGCCTCAAGAGGTCCTCCCGAGCGCTACCTCCAAGACATCTTCTCCACAACGAGTCGTCTAGCCAGGCATCAGTGAAAGACAGCGGTGCTTCAAGAGAGCTGCGTTCGCCACGACGGTGACGGGAGCTCAGAGCGTGCTTCACTGCCACGGCATATACACACTACGTGAACATATCAATACTGCCGCTGTCCTGTCCCGGTAATAACAACTTACTCAACTTACTACGCCGTTCACCTTATTTCCCGGATGGTGCCTTTTTCTTGCTTGAACCCGTGTTGGTTTCCTATACCGCTTTTGCGATAGTTCTCTATTGCTCCTCATTTGTTACTAGTTCCGCATTGCTCTTTCCTTCATTGTGTGTATATTGTTTGGGTTTCGACTGTATAAAAACGTGTCTCGTTCACAAAGCTTATTATTCTGCCTAATATTGTCCCCCGAAATTGACAATAATTGGAGTCCACGGCAGGACGAGGGTAGTTCGTTTCTGTATACTCCTAAACCACCGACATGGAACTTGTAGAGGTAACTGAATTGCGGAAGCGGTTAGGAGTAAGCGGCGACGAGCTGACAGAGTGGGCACTGGAGGAACAAAGGTTCTGGCCTGAGGAACTCGAGGCGTGAGACCTCGAGGCTTCCAAATCGCTAGGCGGGATAGAAAAGGAGAATGCCGTAAAACAGAAGGAGTGTGATGAGGACGTGCGAGCGCGCGTGGAAATTGAAAAGAAAACTTTGAAGCTGCGGCTACGACTCGCGGAGCTTGAGGCTCCGTGAAGAGACGCCCGTCGATGTAAAGGTGGCGGGAAAAGCTTTCAGAAAGGACAGGCTTTCTCACCACCGCGCTCTAGTGCAGATTAACTGTCGCCCCCCCCCCCCCCTTAAAGTGATACGAGATGCCAATGAACAAAGAGAACTTGGTGTAACAGTGAAGCATCAGGCGGCCGTTCCATCACCTGATAAAATAACTTCACTTAATCCGCAGGTGGCGGGATGGCACTTCCCCTTTCAGGGTTTGCGGAGGTTCATGTTGACCACAAATCGTGTTTGCAGGATATCCATTCGCGAAAGCGGTGCGTTGTACCAAAAGAAGTCCGCATCAGAGACAGGGACTTTCCGCCGCCCCATCTTTCAGTCCAGAGTGTTTATGTGTCAAGCAAAAAGCACGGGCCGTGTAATCTCCGAAGGAGATGCCTCGGAGAGCCTGCGTTAGGAGGCAAGATAACCGAAGAAAAACCGGTCGGGGAAGGAAAAGAACCAAGACAAATTCAGTTGTTTCCGCAAAGAATCGGTTAGAGGGAATAAAAGCACGCCCTCACCGCGTTCGTGCACTACGCTTGAATGCATATGTAAGTCGTCAGTGGAAGAGTGAGACAGAACCCAATCACGAGCATGCCAGTAATGTGTATGGAAGCGGCAGGGATTGGCCCCGGAGTCACTGTAGAAAACGGGACCAACAGCGCCAGCATGACTTTTCGATTATTCCTTATCCGTGTTTTTGCAGTTAGCGCACACTCCTATAAATATAGGAAATGAGTTGTTTTCGGGTCCTTGATGAACCACGTGCTGTCTTCACGCTGATGTTGAAGCTTGCTTCCCTTCCGTGAATGTTATATTCATGAATTGTGAGTGCCCTGTGCTACCGGCGGACTGCGAACATTTTTTGTGAAGCCATGTTGAACTGTGCGTTGTGAGAGCATTTTTCCGCTAAAAATGCTCAAGTGGGGGAATATGTCATGCGAAAAAACCGCAATGACAAAAACTAATCGCCGTAAAAGAAAACAAAGGAAAGGAACTACTTAGCAGCTGACACTCGAGGGATGCTCCGCCAAGTCTATTGACACCTGCTATGGCGCCGAGTGCTCGTGACCACGGCACGAGCTCGCGCCGGCCTCTGGCGAATGAGAACCTTCAAGCGACAGCAGCCTGCGGCAGGGAAGAGAGTGACTGTAAAGTGTGGAGCCTGACCGGGATGCGCGGCGGTTGGGCGACCATACTTGCGCCATGCCCCTAGAGGACCTCAATGAGCGCAACCTCCAAGACATCTCCAAAAGCGAGTCGTCTCGCCAGGCATCAGTGAAAGACAGCGGCGCTTCAAGAAAGCTCCTTTCGCCACGACGGTGACGGGAGCTCGGAGTGAGCTTCACTGCGACGGCATCTACGCACCACGTGAGCATTTCAGCGCTGCCACGAACCTGTGACGCTCATAACCACTTACTACTTCCTTCACCTTAATTCCTGGATGGTCGCTTTTTCCTGCTTGAATCCGTGTTGGTCTCCTATACCACTTTTGCGATAGTTTCTCGACTGCTCTCCTTTTGTTACTAGTTCCACATTGCTCTTTCCTTCATCGTTTCTATATTGTTTGGGTTTCAAATTTTATAAAAAAGAGTGCCATGCACAAATCTTATTCTTTGTTATTATTGTCTGCGAACCTGATACCCTACAATGCCTTCGATAGCATGTGCGTCGCTGCCGTGCGTTTGATTTTGTGCGTGCTTGCTGGCCTACCGGCTGGAGGCAGCAAAGGGGGCAACCGCGGCGGCGCGAAATGACGTCCAACTCGGCCAAAGGTTTATGCTCTTGAGACGGCCACTCACAACTGCGGCGCATCATTGTAGTGTGGGTGGCCGTGTTTTCCAGTCGCAAGTGGGAAGAGGGGCATGGTCGTTTTACTGATGTACCTCGATTGGCAGAGAACATGATGTTCGCCTTCAATTTATGCGTCTGATTAGATTCTATGGTTGCCTTAGCCTTGCTTCCCACCTACTTTTATCGAGTTTATTGGTTCCTGATTTTTTTCCTTGAATGGGGAACAGAAAGGGAGCATGGGACATGTGGGCGAAATACGTCTGTGCTATTGTGTTCTGGTTTTTTATATTGCCTTCAGTGTGATCCCTATCACTGCTTTTTGCACAGGATACCTTTCCAAGCCAACTCTCTACAATGGCCATAATTTGTACGTTTCACTTAGACCTTGGAAATGCTTTTCAATTATCGCGTGTCTTTTCTTTCGTACGGATGACTTCATAAACACTAGGACCCTTATCTCTGTCAGCGTGGAATTTGTGGGCCTCAGTGTCACGTTTTCTGTCTTGATTTTCTCTCTGATTCTTTGTATTGTAATTACGCTGTCGAGTTGGTGAGCGTCTTTTTTGAGTGTTTGCTTTTCTTCAAATACGCCACACATCACTTTGTTCAGAGTGAAAGGTTCTGTTCTAGTAAACATGCGGCCGATGGCTTTTGTTTTTCTGGGAAAGTGGTCAGCAGACAGTTTTCACTAAACGCGCACTGAAGTTTCTAAGACGGAGTGTTTTTCAGTTTCACCCATGATGAATTTTAAGAGATCACGCAGCATGACCGTGCCTCGATGGAATGTGTCACCGCTTCTCATACTATTCTAAGCAACTACTCTGGTTCGAATTGACAGGGACAGTTTGCATCACCTCACCCGCCTTTGCAAAAACTAATAGGCTGAAGAATTTTTTTTCATTAAAACGACGTCAGCACCAGGTGCGTTCACAACCAAGCCTTTTATCTATTTGTCCCCTCATGCCCTTTCCGAGCAGTGCAAGAACCCGATGACCAGCGCAGAATTGGGCGCCCAGCAAAGACCAGTCTCCAAAGCAGGGATCGCCAAATCAGTTGGGTTTCAGGAATAAAGAAGTATAACCTTTTTTGGCGAGACGTGTTGCCCACTACTTCGTCTAGTACTGCTGATACTACTAGTGGTATTAATACTGCTATTATTACAACTACTACTACTATCACAACTACTTCTACTACTATTGCTGTCCTGAGAATTTGGGGGTCTACCTAGGTGGCGATCAGCGATGATCCATGGACATTAGTGTTATGTAGTACAGACTGAAAAACTTGCTTAAGGTAATCTCTATAAGGTAATTTATTAGGAATGCGCTTTTACGCTTTTATTTGGGTCAGGAAATTCCGCACCAAAGAAAGTACCCCACATAAAAGGTTTTATTGTTGTGGTTCGCTGACGGCGACATACGACATGCTTTTTATACAACGAGAATGCTCATCAGCACTAGCTTGAAGCAAGCTGAGGGTACCAACTGATGTTTTTTATGTTTGAACCATTCACATAGGCTTGTCACCATGCAAGATTGCAGCGTGATAGTAGGGCAATGGGTGGTACGGAGGTGCCACAAAGTTTGTCGAAGTCCTGCCTGGCCAGATGTCTATTCTTGCACTTGTCATAAAGCAAGTGGGGAATATTCTGATTGACGTAACGGCATAACAAAGTGGATAGGTTAACCCATCCCAGTGTATTGCAGGCCCAGGCGGCACAGAAATTGTGTCCCAAAACTGGCCCGTCTATGGCCGCTTTCTGGCTTATCCGGCCAGCATCCAGGTTCGGGCTGCCACCGATCATATCATGGGCGGCCAACATTCCGGAAACAGCGCTTTGGTATTTCTCCGGCCGCATGTGTTCAGACGCACAACGGCAGCTACCCGGCTGCCAGAAATTCAGTTTACTCTCGGCTGCCGAAGTTGAGAAAGAGAACGGCCGAAGTACGACTTTAGGAAATGCGTTTTTCCTTCGGGAAACGGTGTTCAGTCGAAGCACGGCAAGCGACCGGCTACAGAATATCCGTATTCTTGTGGAAGTTCGTGATCGAAAGGAGACCGGACGGAGCGCGGCTGCCTCGCATTCGCTTCTTCAACGGTGAACCGCGCGTCCGGCGGCAGAATATTCGTCTTTTTCGGCCAACCGGTGTTATACAGGAGACCGGCCGACGTACGGCACCAGAATGTACATTTTCATTCAGTTAGCGGTCCTCGGCCGAGTTACGGCAAGCGAACAACCGCAGGATTTTTGGCAACTGGTGTACAAGAGGAGCCCAGCCTATTTAGGGTCTCAGGTTGTACGTCATTCTTTCGGTAGGCGGTGTACAGCCGAACAACGGCATGGGTTTGGGCACCGAGAATTCCTGCACAGACGTTTTTGGAAGACGACCCGCCGGTGTAGGACCTGTTTTTCCCTGGGTGAAGAAAGAGCCTTTAGGGAGCCGAATGACGCAGACGCATTTTTTATCTGCTCGGTGTTTCTACGTTTTAAATGAACGAACTTTGTTTGCTAGACAGTAATGAGTGTTCTAGGTGAACGGGCAAGGTGCACGGACTCACTGGACATTACCGGGGAACCTTTTAGGCCATCGAAATGCCATTTATTGCCACAAGAAGACTGTGCCACACCGACGGATGAGCAAAGCCTCGCCAGTGTTAGCCGCTACCACGCCTCGCCCGTCGGCTACTTCGACGCATCAGCTCCAGGCTATTCGCCCCCTCAAGAAATGGAGACCGTTCATCCGGCAAAGATATTCTACCCGAGTGGCTGGTGGTTCACCAAAGTATGTGGCCTTAAAAGATGTCGAGCAAGGGGGCGCCATGCAGGAGCTCAACAGCGCCATGTCAAAGACTCCGCACCAAAGAAAGGCAAGGGCGCCCAAAAGCACAAGTTTTCGGCTATTCTTCTTACAATATACTGCGAAAAATGCAATATACTGCGAAAAATGTTGCAATTTTTTGTTGGTGGTAAACGTAGAAGAGGCTAAGCTCGTGCATTGGTAGGCTCAACTTCGTGCCCTGCTTCATGGGATTTTGTGACTGTGTATTTAGAAATGCCTGTTATTTTAAATTTGCCATAACTACAGAGCCTTGTGAATGACGAAACCTGGATAATTATTTAGTTGCGGTGCTTAAAGGTGAGCTTAGCTACACTTCGAAAATGACTCATTTGTTTAAACATAATCGCCAGCATCCTAGCAAACACGGATTTGGTCGGGTTTTTCTTGCTCAACGCAGCTTGTTGAGTTCACGCACGATTTTGCTCTAGCAAGAGATAAGCTTAAAGTAGTTGACTGTATTTTCTTTTCTGGCAAAAAAAAAAGCATATGAAGGCGTTCCCTATCCGCTTCATGTTTGTACATTGCTGGCTATAAACTGAATGAATCGGGTATTGCATTGATAGCCGAGTATATCTCTCTAAGACAGCAGTCGCCCGCTCTGAAATGTTGTTCGTCCTGATATGTTCCCGTGAGCTCAGGAATTCCCCAAGGGTCGGTTGCGGGCCCTCTTTTGTTTCTGTTATATATAATTGTTATTATTATTGGCCTCAAATGTTTGTTCAAAATGTTCGCGAATGACTGAGTAGTTTTCAGGACTATAGCGAATGAACGGTAATCCGAATACCTGCAGCATGATTTTTATTTAATAACATCCTGGTGTGCTGATTCCGGAAAGTCATTGATTGTTAAAAAGTGTGTTAACGGCACCTTTGAAAAAAAGCTTCATTATAATTGAATACATAGACCGTAAATTGCACTGCTTTAGGAACGGCCGGGGAATGTAAATGACTAGGTGTTTACATAACGAGATTTTAGAGGTAAAATAGGCACGTTTACAACACAAAAGTTACGGCTGCAAGTAATTTTGACTTTCTGAGATAAAATTTCAGCGAACATCCATCTACCTTAAAATGAACAACCGTATTTTACTCATGTGCGCTCGATGTTTAAGTACGCATGTATATTTTGGGATTCCTACAGCAAACAGCTGATTGATATGCTCGTAAATATGCAGAATAGGGCACTGTAATTCGTAATAGGTAATTGGAACTGTCAACGTAGCATAAGCGAAAGTAAATATAAACTTGAATGGTAAGACCGGAAGTATCAGAGCCAAAACCTCAGGTTGATATTTTCTCGTAATATCTTGCAAGGGTTAAGGCTTGGGCGAGTTGGTACATGATTATAAAAGGGGAACAGCGCAAACTCAGACAAGACACAAGAAGAAGGAGGTGACAAACACGAGCGCTGACTCACAACTGAGGTTTATTCCTTGGCTTTCCACATATATATGCCAATAGTCAAAAGCACAAGAAACACCGAAAATGTCACGATAGAAGGAGATACGAAGCCGCTCATCACGCTTCACCGACGCCACGTGCCGCAAACACTTGCTGTACTATTGAGGGACAGATAATTAATCTCTTTCTGCGAGAGCGACAAGGAAGGAACGCTAGCACATTTATCTTTTCTGCGCAATATTTCTGCGGCTTCAAATATTTCTCTTGTTATTTTATCTTTGTGTCGTGAAATGACCTGCGTTTTTTGAAATATTTCGGGGCAGTCGCGGTAATCACGACAGTGGACACCTAAGTGGCCACTAATCGCCGTATGTACGTAATAGTTATGTTCTTTTAATCTTTCATTTAGGCATCGTTCAGTTTGGCCTACGTACGTTTTCCCACAAGACAGCGGAACGGAATAGACGACGCCTTTAACACATTCAACAAACCGGTTTTCGTGCTTACGGAGCAAGACTGCACTGTTCGTTTGGTTTTGTTTACTCTAGAACACATGGAGGAAAGCTTGTTGGGAGCGGAAAACACAACATTTACGCTAGCTCTTTTTCCTATTTTTTTCAAATTGTGCGCTATCCGGTGCATGTAAGCAATAACAGTAAGTTTGTCACGTTTGTTAGTTTCTGCATCTGCTTCACTGTCTCGTCCCTCTCTTTTTAACCTCGGCAACAATGTGTTTAAAATGCCCTTAACAAGTCCTGCTTCCACTCGATACAAGAAAGCTTTCGTAAGCAGGTTGATCGGCATCTGATAGCGAGGTACCCACACCAGCTATTGGCCTGGATAGCAGAATCAATGATGCAGAGGTTAAAAAGAGAGGGACGAGACAGTGAAGCAGATGCAGAAACTAACAATCGTGACAAACTTACTGTTATTGCTTACATGCACCGTATAGCGCACAATTTGAAAAAGATAGGAAAAAGAGCAAGAGTAAATGTTGTGTTTTCCGCTCCCAACAAGCTTTCCTCCATGTGTTCTAGAGTAAACAAAAACCAAACGAACAGTCAGTCTTGCTCTGTAAAGCACGAAAACCGGTTTGCTGAATGTGTTAAAGGCGTCGTCTATTACGTTCCGCTGTCTTGTGGGAAAACGTACGTAGGCCAAACTGGACGATGCCTAAATGAAAGATTAAAAAAACATAACTATTACGTACATACGGCGATTAGTGGCCACTTAGGTGTCCACTGTCGTGATTGCCGCGACTGCGCCCCAATATTTCAAAAAACGCAGGTCATTTCACGACACAAAGATAAAATAACAAGAGAAATATTTGAAGCCGCAGAAATATTGCGCAGAAAAGATAAATGTGTTAGCGTTCCTTCCTTGTCCCTCTCACAGAAAGAGAATTATTATCTGTCCCTCAATAGTACAGCAAGTGTTTGCGGCACGTGGCGTCGGTGAAGCGTGATGAGCGGCTTCGTATCTCCTTCTATCGTGACATTTTCGGTGTTTCTTGTGCTTTTGACTATTGGCATATATATGTGGAAAGCCAAGGAATAAACCTCAGTTGGAAGTCAGCGCTCGTGTTTGTCACCTCCTTCTTCTTGTGTCTTGTCTGAGTTTGCGCTGTTCCCTTTTTATAAACTCGCAATATCTATCATTCTAAAACTGGAATAGAAGGGGAGAAGTATATTCAAGCGCCATTCTACATATCCCCAAGTGGGACAACTAGCTTAAAGCAAATTATTACTTTCCTTTAATGGTGACGACTTGCGCAATGAATTTTATCTTAGATCAATACGAGAGCGCAATTCTCTTCCACGTAAGATTGTACCAACTGTTTATAAGGACGATTTTCGCCGCGTCTTGTGGAAATATTTTGTTATTTGGACTGATATTTGATGCTTAGTGTTATGTATGTGCCTGCAATAATGCATGCAAAGGCAAGAAGGTATCAAAATAAATAAATTAAATAAATAAATAAATAAATAAATAAATCAAATAAACTTGCGCAGCCGCAAGTTCGCCTCTGACGGGTTGGTAACTTCACGCATTCAAATTTGACCAATAAAATATTTATTGTTTTATTCGTAGCAGTATGCAAGGATTGCTATATGAATGCTACCATTGCTATATTAGTTTTAAACAAATTACAAAACTCTAGCCTTACGCCTTTCCTTGCGAGAATACAGAAGGATACATCTACAGCCACCTGAAGCAAGGCGTCATTCGCAACGCGTCTACATTTTTCTACAGTAGTGCGACATTACAGGAAAATTAAGTTCTTTTGGGCTATTAAGTAGTTTGCACGTAACTTACGAAAACAATATAAAAAAAGATCGAAACCAAAACCACTTGTTCGATCTCTACTGGGATCTGCCATGTGAAGGATCATCAGAACAGTTGATCGAGTAGAAAATTTCATTGCAAGACAACTGGGCAAATACTAGACATACTTTTTGTCTGAGGGAAACTATATAGAATGCTCCTCAGTATTTGTGCAGTACCAAAACGCTTCGTAACGGTATTCGCGCCGGTTTTATATAGTACAAAACTGGTCAAGTAACTGTTGGAAAAATAGTTGATTTAGTCAGAGCATGAAAGTGCTCAGGAAGATTGCCCTTTAAGAAATTGGCTAAAAGTGGCCCTTTCATCTTTGTGAAATTCAACAGCCGGCGCTCCCCCCTCCTTCCTCGTTTATTGCAGGTAAGCCACCCCACAGAAGATATCAGGACATGAACAATACAGATATTCCAGCTGTACTAAGAGTCGAATATTTTCTGTATTCGGCACTAAAGAGGCACAGCAATAAAACGAACGACGATTTCTGAGCACTGTTTAATAAATGAATTTTGGTGTAAACTGACCCTGATAATTAGGCAAGGCTGCGCTGAAGGCTTGGCGGCTGGTGGTTGCGCGCGGGCTCACTTTGATGTGGCTGCAATGAACCCAAAATGTTGGGTTTGTGCTGCTGCACAGTGTGATTGAGTCATCTGCTTGCACGACGTGCAATGACCTGCCTCAGTACAGTTAACGTACTGCCGCTGAACTTAAATGCCCGTAGCACGGCCGTGTTTCAGACAGCTTTAGTCCGGCTTGAGTCCGACGATCGCATCTCGGCTGTCCTCCGATGGCCGAACTTCGGCCGTACTCGGGTGGCTTTAGAATGGCCGCAGCCCTACGGCTGGAATCTGGCCGTATGAACGTAACCCGATCGACTGGCCGGCGGACACTGGCCGTTGGACAGCCATAGGAGTACGGCCGTATGCGACCAAAAGGTCCACATTTGGACACGAGCCGAACATGGCGGCCGGAAAAAAGTACACGGGCTTCATTTAGGCCGAACAGCCCTGTGCTGCCTGGGGGGCCGACAGTGAAAAACAGCTGTAATTGTGGCCGGGACCTCTTGCAGAAAACGCAAACTGACATTTCATTTAAACTAGATGCTCTTTCTTAGGAGCGATAACATGGCGAAATGCAATAAAGTTTCATTTTTTAGGAGGAAGAATGATTTTAGCTATGACGTGTCGATTACTCTGTCGTTAAGCATTCACCTAAAGCAAAGAGCAAACATAAACAGATCGAAGTGGTCGCAAAAGCGTGTTTGTTTTTTTTCATTGTCAGAAAACCAGTATTTTCGTCCGTGGAAGCAACGCGTCATCGTCACGATGCCAGAGGGCTGGTACGCAGAAATATAGCTGTTTGTTGCGCTGTTTCTTGTGAAATATTGGTAAAGTTGCACGGCCAATGAGCGAACATTATGGCTGTGATTACGTGCTTGAAAAATCCTTATAAAATGGCAGCAAAAAACTGGGAAGGTGACATTAGGATTGGAGCAAGACTTCCCGGCGGACTCTATGTTGGTAGGCGGGTATACTGGTTGGAATGCCACTTGCACAGCGGTTAGAACCACCGTTTCCTGTGCCGTCTGTAGTTCATCTGCGCGGCACGTGATCCGCCACAACTGGCGACAGGGGGTCATCCTGCCTCTACCTCTGTTGCTTACCTCAAAACGCCTGGTCTTCTGCTTGTTCTAGTGACAGACCTTCTATTAGTAAGAGTTTGCGTAAATTACGCCATTTTACTGGAACTGTTCGCATCGGCAACTGATTTCGTCCCATCTTTATTGTTGTTTCCATGAGTGAAACTTAAGCGTGAAACTTGAGTGAATTAGCGTGGACGTCGGGTGAAAGTGAATCCATAGCCGCAAACGCCCCCCACAAGGGCAACTGGCAAGCACGTAGTGCCTTCGCAGCAGCTCCGGCTGAAACTCCAGCACTGAAAGAAAAGAACGGAGTATATTTGAAGGCCATCGTGAACGTGGGTGGAAAAACAATCAACGCAACTTCTTGCAAAATGTGTTATTGGCCCAACATGCTCCCTTTAGAATGAAAATTGCTTATCTCCCATGAAGCAAGATAACGTATTCCTAATCAAACTTCTATCGGAAATTATTCATTACTCTTGCCTAATGCCACGGTGACACGAGGACCTTTAATCGCGAATGTGTCGATGTTGATCGAGCTGACCCCCGACCGGGCGCTGCTACACGCTTAGATTGAATCGTGGTTTCCTTCCCAAACGCAATCGGACGAAATTTATTATACTCCGTTCCCCGCTGAGTAATACCTTAAAATGAGATAACTTCACGTAAAGCCACGAATTGCAGCAAAATATTTACCTCGGATAAATGGGGGATATTATTTATCGAGTGCCGCCTCGCGTCTGTGGCCGTCCGAGATATTGGCCGCGAGGCCCACCACTGGAGAGGCCGGCGCTGCGATCGTTTTGACGTCACTTGTAGGATCGCCGTTCCTATCTTGCTGCCTAATTGGCTTGCAGCGCGCGACACTTCGCTGACGAAGCGCGTTTTCAAAATTTTTTCGTGTTAATTTCCTTCGTTTGAAGTTAATTCTCAGCGCGTCAAGCGCAATTCGACCTAATGGTGACTGTATAACCGTATCAACTGCGGTAGATTATCCGCAAACACCATGAGCGTGGTGGTGTATTACTCATGCGACCGAAGCGCATTTCCCCGGTCAACAATGTGGACTACGACGATCGCCGAGTGAAGTTTCTAGATTTTCATTGTTTGCAAGAAATGTATAAAGCAGAAAATCGTGAAGCGTTAACTGCTCGCAGAAGCACACGCACCCGCCGTGCCTGCCCGCACAGCCGACGGTGCGGCTCGAACCGACGCAGGTCGCGGCAGCAACAACTTGTCGCCGCTTTTTAAAATCACACAAGTCGTGAAAAAGAAGTTCCAGATTGGTGAAAGTGTATGTTAGTGTGATGAAAAATTTTGTTAGGTAGTGTCATCAGCTGTGGTTTTCAAAGCGATGCTCAAATATCTGCCCCGATTTACGCCGACCGGCCGCAGAGGTCGGTCCCGGCAGTGCCGGCCCGTTCACGTACGGTGCGGCGAGCGGCCGAAGGATGGCTATGCTCGCGCGCAAGAATCGGCCGAGGCCGTGCAGGTATCTTGATCGTCGATCGCTTCAACGGAAATCACCGCGCTTACAGAGTTCACTGCGCGGTCAAACGTTCTATTAGGGACTGTCACTCGCAACTCTAACGGCGATGAAATATCTGCTGCGACGCCAAGCCTAAAGTTCCCAACATCCGATTATACGTGCATCCGGAGCCGGCTGCGAGCTGTTGGCGAAGGCCCTCCCATCGCGCACGCGCGTGTTGCGTTTGGGTTCCTCTAACTTCTTGGGGGCCCCCAACGCTTGGTTCTCCTATTCTAAAATCACTAACGACGTGTTTCGCCTCGTACGCAGCTTCGCCTTCTGTGAGCAGTCATGAGTTTCGAAATTGATGCTTGAGAATGCCGGCTTACTGTAAACATACAAAACACGCTGCAATTATAAATTACCACGCCGAGCACCTAATGAAAACTAAATATAGCCTTGTCCGAACCCGCTCGAAGGCGTTAAAAACTCGCGTTCATACCGTTCATACATTGCGGACAAGTCGCGAAAAGTAAACATCATCCGGGCAGAGTACAGGCTACGGCAGTGATCGTTAATCAAATCCGGGCATGACTATAAAAACATCGTAGGGGAAATAGGCACTGATTAAGCAAAACTGCACACCATAACAATACTTTTAAGCATGTGCAGCGAAGCAATCTGACCACCGTTCTCGCGTCATTCATTTACCAGGCAATACCAGCAGTTCGCGCGGTGAGATCATAAGTGAGCGACGCGTTTCCGTCGCTGTTACAAGGTGTTTGCTTGCAGAAACGTCCCGTCACAAGTATTTCATAATGAATTTACAGCGTACTTTTCTCGGCATCAGTTGCATCGTCCTTGGCGTTAGCTGGCTGCGTATGTAAGAGCTGTGGGTCGCGATGGTAGCAACTACCTAAACGCGGCGGTGTCGCCGGGAACAAGCGAGTCGCTGATTGCTTGCCAGAATTGTTTGGTTTACAGACAACTTTTTTAGTAATTTGCATCGAATCCACAAGGAGCGCGCGAGACGGTGGCCACGACAAAAAAACATGCTTCCGCGTACGCACGGGAAATGTGTTGTAGCAGACGACAACACGATTCAGTGTCCTACAAGTAACGTCACTCGTAGGTGGCGCCACGGTATGTCCTCGAGGCCAATACCCAGGGCGTCATCCGCCACTCGATTTGCATATGTATTCCTACATAGCGTCTTGCCTGAGGGCAATCCGAGGACTGCCTGCAGACTATCCAGGAATGGTTACTCAATGATGTCCATATTGATGTAATAAGCTAGATCAGCGGTAAGATACTAGGGGGATGAAGAGATATATATTTCTTTCACCCTCTAGTGTACTTGAAAAAAACCGGTACAAATTGTGAGTCGGAATTGGGAGGTTCCTGGTTGCAGCGGCACTGCTTCGAGCGCGATCGAAAATTCAGCCACCTTATCACTTCAATCGGATTTAAAGTGCGATGTGACCGGGGTATAATAAATATAAGTTATTTCAATCATTTTGCTTTGGTCTTCTAACGCAAAAACCGCACGGTGGCAGTGATTTGGCAAATTTAAAGCTGAAATGAATCTAATCTGCATTCTTTTAAATTGCTGCATGATAGGGGCAAAACATACATCAACGCTGCACGCCAGGAATACATCCCCTAAATACCGGCGCACAGGACACAGGTTGTTCAAGAGAGAAAAACGGAAAGGTTTGAATATAAAGATTTTGGGGTACCCTGTAAGAATTCGTACAGTCTTCCCTTTTTCGTAACCCTTGGGCTCGCGTGTTTCAGAGTGCAGTATCAGAATTTAAATAGGAAACCTCTGGATTTTCAATTTGAAAATTATCCGCGTATTGATTTCTCAGAATACAAAGAGCTGCCTTAGGATGAAGTTTAACCACCATCCCTCTTGGCTCATTTTATTTTTTTTAGTGAAATGCATTCACGTTTTCTGGAACTAGACCAAATTTGTGCCGTTGCTAGAAACAATAGTGTAGTGGTTGAATATTCACTGTAAGTACCTTTGATTAAAAGATTGAAAGACATTTATTTGTTAAAAATGGTATATTACTTGTCTTTCTAGGAAAATTTTTGTATTTTGAAGCAAGCTCTACTCACCCAAGGTTGAAGACCATTATAAAGGTGTTCTAATAACACTGTTTTATTAGAATAACTTGAATTCGTTTTTGTTTTATTTTAAATTTATTTTTTCCTATGGGCAGATTTCAAAATTACAGATGAAAATATAACAGAACATGGTGAACAAAACAACAGTCCAGCCCTTTCCCGTAAATTGTATAACCCTTTACGGCCCAGCCCACACAAACGTGTGGGTCAACAAATTTGTTTCCAAAGTGGCACCTGTTTCGGTTTCGGTTTCAGAGCCCTGGGTAGTCACTGCGAACGCTCAGAGACTTTAATGGTTTCAGTAGTTCACTCATTTCGCCACCAGGGAGCGAGAAATCGCACATAAAAAACGGCGCCCAAGCCGTCGCAATCATGCTAGACACCTTCACGATGAAAGCTGGTATTTCTTCTTGCTATTCTCGTATTTTCTGAATAAAAAGCATAAGACGCGATTTTCAGGACTTGCGAAAACACGATCGGCTAAAAAACACACCCGTTCCCTTCGTGTGCGTTCCGTCATCACGCTTGAAAAATGCACCCACACATATGTGTGGGCTGGGCTTTCGTCGTCACGAAAATTTTGCTGGGCGGCACACGGTGGCGGGCTCGTGCACTGAAGCGCTAGCGATAAATATTTTTTTCTTGCTTTCTTGGTGTCTCATTTATACGCGGTTTTGTTCTGGTTCATTGGTAATGTTTTCTTGCGCCTTAACCTTCAACTCGTTGCGTAATTACTTGTGATAATAGTATTAATTAAACTTATAATTATGTTAATTAAAACTTCATTATTATTTATTTTCACAAAATTCTTTTTATAATATAAATACTCCTGAAAACAATATAAAACTTACAAATAATACGTAAAATTGTAGTTTTTTTGCGCCTGATGCCGTTTTTCCGGTATTCTTACTACCCGCAGATCATACAAATAGAAGCCCAGCCCACACATATGTGTGGGTTTGTTTTGTGTGTGAAATACTCTGGGCTTTCCATCTTTACTTGTCGAAGCATCAATGAGAAGGGGTAAATACACAAAATTTAATTACTTGTGGCCATTTTTTCTAAAATCTTTGTGTTGGGCAGGAAAGGGATAAACAATATTATTACAAAACTGTCTGGTGTTCTTCCCGTCTCCGTCTATGTACAACTTGTCGCTCCGCTTTTGCAACGTGTCATAGGCCTTGCATTTCTAAAGAAAACTTCTGCTTATTACAGCAAATCAGCGACCAACGGGGCGATCTTTTATATATATTTATTTGACCGCAAACGGTGCATTGGGTTTGTTTATTTATTGTTTGTTTTTACTGCCCGGACACGCCCGGCTCTGTTATCTGTGTTCCAAGCTAAGCGCGTCTTCAAATCGTTATTTTTATGCCGCACGGGCTATCTCATTTATATTAGAAGACCATTTCGCCCTAACGTTACTGTCCAAAATTATCGTCTTTGATCTACAATGTTCTGGATGCAAATTGACGGCTCCAGAAACACTCGCGCCATAAGATAAAAGCCTGCAGAGCTGGCGCCGCGGCATTCGACTCTCGACGCTAGCCTACGCATGTAACGTTTTTGACTGCTGTCTCGCCGCCTTTGCATTGTTTTAGTTGTTAGGGGAGCACAAGCTCGCTCCAATAAACTTCTTGTTCCTTCATGACAGCTGCGTTGCCTTTGGCTACGTGACATCTAGTGAAGGTGCTGGTACCCACCCTTCAACCTCCATACAACCTCTGGAAGCCGCCAAGCCAGTCCAACAAGAGGCAGCCTCCGCCTGCAAGATTTACCACACGAGCTCGGTCTACTACCGGAGAAAGCGAAGAAGACGTCGCAACCAGCACCATGGTCAACCATAACAATCCTCCCGTCGTAATGCAGCAACCTCGGGAACCTCCATCATTCCGAGGATTCCCTAGTGATTACCCGGAAGAGTGGCTGGAGAAGCTGAAGTTCCTTTGATCTGGTTCAGTATGTTTGCTGCAACCCGTGGTATTATTCTTTTAACGAAGTTGTAGCATGCTTGCTTGTAGTACGTAATTATTTGCAGGCTGTTCTGTTGTCTCTCTTCGTCGGCGAAACCAAGGGCGATGGCTGCGGCTTCCGCTTCCTCGGAATTCGTATTCTTAATAGTCAAGCACTGTATTAAGTTTTGGTCAAACTCTGACAGCCACAACCGCTTCTCTGTTGTTTTTGTACATTGCTTGGTTAGTGTAGAGTGTGTTAGGGCCTCCATCAAGTTTTTTTTAGATATGCTATCCTTGCTTTTATTCTTCCTCGGTGGGCTGTCTTGTCTCTGTGTGTTGGTATTTCTGATATAATTTTCTGGGTATGTCCTTGTCGAGGTAGGCTTTACTTGCGCTGTTGAATTTATCAGCGGGCGTGCCTACTCCTTCGAGCATGGCTAGGCCTGTTGTTGTGAGTTGCAGCATTTGTTTCAGAGTGATCAGCGTGGCTTCTTGGATGTCCTCAAAGGTGTTTGTTATGCCCAGTTTTTGTAGCTTTCTCGTGGCCATGCACTGATGAAGTCCGATTGCGGTTTTGTAAGCTCCCCTTAATATCGTTTTCATTTGATCGTTCTCTTGTTTGTTTAGCTGGAGATATGGTATGTTCCACACCACTCTGCTGACCACCTGGGCTTGTACCAGACAGAGAGTGTCTTCTTCTGTCATTCCTGTTTTATTTCTTTTTATTCTTCCTATTATTCGTGTTATTGGCTGTGTGGTCTTCTTGAGCATCTGTATAGTGTAATTGGCCTTTGGGTTGCTCTGTATCCAGAGTCCGAGTATCCTGAATAAGAAGACTTCTTTGATTTTTTGTCCTTCCAGAATGACATTTAGGTCTCCCGGGCCTTTATATCTGCTGTTATAGACGCTGAGTATTTCTGACTTCTTTGAAGCACACCGGAGGGCCCTGTCCTTGGCGAGAGATTCTACGCAGTTCGCCGCGTCTTGAAGTGCTTCTTCATTTTGGGCCAATGAGCCTTTGGCTGTCGATATGGTTATATCCTCCGCATATAGCGTATGGTTAATGTTTGTTATTTCGTGGAGTTTTTGCTAGCTTTATCATCGCTATATTGAAGAGTAAGGGCGATATTATAGATCCTTGAGGTGTGGCTTTGTTGGGCATTTTGAGCCTTTTGTATCTGACCTCTCCTAGTCCTATGCTTGCAGTTCTATCTGATCGAAAAGCTTTTACATTGTCGTAAATTCTTTCTCCGCAATGTAGGTTAGTGAGCTCTTAAAAATTGCGTAGTGTGACATATTACCAAAAGCCCGTTTTAAGTCCAGGGCCATGATTATGTGTTCACTTCCCTTGGCAATGTTGGGGAGCACCTCTTCTTTGAGGAGCAAGACGGCGTCTTGCGTTGACAGGCCTTCTCTGAAGCTTACCATGGTGTGCGGTTAGTGGTCGTTGTCTTTCAGGTAGTTCTGTAGCCTTCTTAATATTATTCTTTCTTAGACCATTCCCAAGCATGATGCCAGTGAAATTGGTCTAAGCGCTTCAATTCGTGCTTTCTTCCCTGGCTTGGGGATGCCTATTATTTCGGAATTTTTCGATTCCTGTGGACTTCACCTTTGGTCCAGAGTTCTTCATTTATATACTTTTTTAGTGCCTCTATATGGTCTTCGCTTAAATTTCTTATCAAGGCATTTGTTATGCAGTCCGCACCCGCATTGGTGTTTTCTGTGCCGCTCTGGTTGCCGCCCTAACTATTTTCCTGAGTTATTTCTGCGTCCAGGGCTTCATTCAGGTTTCCCACGTATGGTAGCTTGCAGGGTGCCGTCTTCTGTGTGCCCAGGAATTTGTCTTTCAGGGCTTTCAGTAATTTCTTGTTCCTGCCTTGAAACTGATGCGCCAGCTTTTTTAAGGTTCTATTATTTTCGTTTCTTGTCTTGGCTGGGTCAATCATGCTTCTGAGAATGGCCCAGGTTTTTGAGGTGCTCAACGTGACTTTGAAGGAGTTGCAGAACTGAGCTCAATTTCGTTGTCTGAGCTGGTCTGCGTATTCCCGTGTTCTCGTTGTCAGTTCTTTAATTTTGTTCTTGAGCTTCTTGTGGCGCTTTTGCCTTTTCCACCTCTTGACCAGACTACGCCTTGCTTCCCATATGTCTAGTAAATATTTGTCTATATTTGGTTTGGTAGCATTTCGGCTGGCGTACCCGCAAATTTTCCCGCCATTTCCGGCGGCCTTTACGGGCCCCATACGTTTTTGGTACTGCCCCGAGGGACGAAGAAAAAAAAGAGAACAAACCCAGGTTAGAGCCCGAGCCGCGGCGCGAGCGAGAATTGGTTCTAAGTTTGTGCGTTTCACTGCTATTGTTGCGTCCTGACATGTTTGTTTCAGTTTTTTACGCCATTTGTTTATATTTGTTATTTCCAATAACACAGATGACCTTTTTCTGCATTTCTTCCAATTGGTGATTTTGGCTTCTTCTAAGGTTCTCCTAATCATCGCCGTAGGGACAGATGAGCTTATTATACAATGGTCACTACCTAGTGTTTCCCCTAGATTGGACCAGTGTATTCCTTCGGCGTTTTGATTATCGCGAGATCCGGGCAGGTGTCCCTGCTAGTCTGGCCTCGTATCTTGGTGGGAGATTCTGGATTCATGATCAAGGTTAAGTCTTCATTTTCCATGGCTTGGATCAGGTTTTGTTCTTTGCGTGAGGTAAAGTTATAACCCCACTGCCCATGTGGTGCATTAAAGTCGCCCATTATTACGATTTGGTTCTTGTTTGATATCTTCATGGTCTCCCTGAAAGTTACGGTGGAGGTTTACTTCTTTTTGCGAGGAGGACTGTATACGTTTAGGATAAATGTGCTTCTTTTACCCCTTTTGTTTGGGATTATTTCAATTAGAGATGCGTGCACTAACTCTCATGAGCTTAGCTTGTGCTGAATTGTGGTGAGGTCTCTTTTGACCAGGGTCGCCATGCGAGGGTTGTCTTTATCGACGATGACCTGGTATCTCAGAAGCGCTACGTTTCGGCCTGCCTCCTGAAGACATATAACGTTTGGGTTTACATGGGGATTGATCAATTTACTGTCTTAGGCTGTGTCTTTTCTTTTCAAAATTCCTGCAGTTCCACTGCCACATGTCTAGATATTCCGGTGCTTTCTTTTTCTTATTCATCTTCGCTGGACATTTCATCTTTATCGTCGCTGATTTCTAGTATTTGATGTTTTTTTTTCTTATATCTTCTGGCATTGATAGCTTTCTTTTAATTTCAAAGTCTTTGGTTTTGATTTCATCGACCTGAGTTTGTAGAGCATCGAATCTGCGGTTTATTACCTCCATTATTTGTATCAAGTAAAGCCCTAAGTCGCTTGGGTCCCGCAGCAGCCCTTCTGGAACTGGAGGATTGGGCAATGGAGGAGGTTGGGATGAAATGTTACCTATGCTGATAGTCGTAGTTTTTAATTTACTTCTTGCTAACGTCTTTGGAGGGTTCGGTACTTGTTTTTTAATTTGTGCTATCCCAGCATTTTAGCGTGAATTTGGTTTTGCAGCTGTTCTATTATCTCTTCATGTTTAGAAGCTGTACTGTCGACTTTGGTATTGGTATCAACAAGGGAGGCAGCTACATTGGGCCAGCTGACGTGATCCTCTTCCGATGCTCTTTCCTCCCTGAGTTTCTTCTTCTTGATCTTCTTCTCGTTGTTTCGGAGGACGGGCCTCGGGTTGTCCTGTGGTGTTTTCGTGGGTTGCGCCGGTTTTACTAGTGAAGAAAAAAGACGGCACATTAATGTTCTGCATTGACTACCAGAGACTGAACAAAATTACTAAAAAGGACGTGTATCCGCTCCCACAAACCGACAACACCCTCGACCACCTCTGCCACGCGAAGTACTTCTCATGGATCTATCTTAAGACCGGCTACTGGCAAATTGAAGTGAACGAGAGAGACCGAGTGAAGACTGCATTTATAACCCCGGACGTTCTATACGAGCTCAAGGTGATGCCGTTTGCGCTGTGAAAGGCACCTGCAACGTTACAAAGAGTCATGGACACTGTGCTAGCTGGCCTGAAGTGGCTCACCTGCCTCGTATACCTTGACGACGTTGTAGTATTCGCCCGGGCTTTCGATAAACACCTTGCAAGGTTGGATTCTGTACTCTAGGCAATTCGGTCGTCGGGATTAACGCTGAAGCCCGAAAAGTGCCGTATCGCCTACGAGGAACTCAACTTTTTGGGACACGTCGTCAACGCCGCGGGAGTCCTGCCTGACCCGGCGAAAACATCAGCCATAGCGAACTTACCAAAACGGAAGGGCAAAAATAGCGTCCAAAGATTTCTCGGGCTATGGGCATACTACCGGCGCTTCGTCGCAAGCATTGCGCGTATTGCAGAGCCAAGGACACGCCTGAGAAAAGATAGCACCCCTTTCGCCTGGAAAAACGCCCAAGAAAGAGCATTGTGCGAGCTCCAACAACGCCTGCAAAATCCACCCGTGCTCGCTCATTTCGACGAAAACACCGAAATGGAAATGCACACGGACGCCAGCGATATAGGTTTGGGTACAGTCCTCGTCCAAAAGCAAAGCGGTTGCAAAAAGGTAATCGCCTATACAAGCCGTGGTCTGTCGGACAAAGATTAGTCTGTCTCTGAAAAAGAGTGCCTGGCTATTATATGGGCCATTTCAAAATTTTGCCCATACGTGTATATTAGACATTTAAAGGTTGTGACAGACCACCGTGCGCTATGTTGGCGCGCCAATTTGAAGGACCCCTCTGGCCGTCTTGGGCTGTGGAGCTTGCGCCTGCAAGGTTTCGACGTTACAATAGTCTACATATCCGGCAGGAAACACTCCGACGCCGATTGCCTGACCCGCGCCCCGTCGATCCACCACCACAACACTTCAATGAAGACAGTGCGTTCTTCGGAGTCGTGACACAGAGCAACCAAGACGCCCAGCAGCGTGCTGACCCCGACCTGAACGTCATGATCGACTACCTCAAAGGACGCAACGTCGCCGTGCCTAGGGCGTTCAAGCGGAACTTACCAGCATTCGGCAATCAAAAACTCTGTCCTCGTGAAGGAGAATTTCAGTCCCGAAACGAGAACAAATTATCTACTTGTCATCCCACGCAGACCGTTGTGACAAAATTTTGGAAGTGTGCCACAAGGACGCGTCTTCCGGACATCTCGAAACAGCTCGCAGTATTGCAAAAAACTCCCCCCACCTCCCCGAAGGGGATCGTGCGGAAATACGAATGCATTGGGTGCACCGATGAGTGCGCTGTGGCAAGCAGTCACGGAGAGAGGCGCGCGCTCCACTGCATTTATATATATTTTTCCGAGCGCACCGAGCGGAGAGAGGGCACGCGGAGAGGAGAGAGAGACCCGCGCAACACGCCCGCCCCACGCGCGAGCTCTCTCCACCGAGCTCCGCGATGCGAGCGCCCTCACACGCCCGAGCGCGCTCCTCCTCTCCCCTCACTCTCCGCTACTCCGCCCGAGCTCCGCGATGCGAGCGCCCTCACACGCCCGCGCGCGCTCCTCCTCTCCCCTTGCCCTCCGCTACTCCCGCCTGAGCTATCACTCGCTCCGGTTGCTAGGCGTGCCACAGCTGTTGCTAGGGGCGAGAAGGAGCGCGGAGAGATAACACCTGCGTGCGGACTCCGGCACAGACTGCACGACAACCCCCGACTAAGACATGCATTCGCAGTTAAAATCAAGGCGATGTACTTCTGGCCCCGCCTTACATCCGACGTTACCCACTACGTTCGGAGTTGCCGTGACTGCCAGCAACGAAAAACACCGCTTACAAGACCCGCCGGACTACTGCAACCGATCGCCGTCCCGTCGAGGCCATTTCAACAGTTTGGAATGGACCTTCTAGCCCCGTTCTATACGCCACAAACACAGAACAAGTGGATTGTCGTAGCGTCAGACTACATGACGCGCACGCCGAGGCGGCTGCTCTTCCGAGGGGGACTGCGCAAGAAGTCGCGACGTTCTTCATAAACCAAGTTTTGGTGCGACATGGAGCCCCTGAAGCCCTAATCACGGACCGCGGAACGGCCTTTACTGCGGAGCTGATGCAAGGAATCTTACGCTACAGCAACACGGATCACCGAAGAACTACGGCGTACCTCCCCCAATCAAATGCACTAACGGAAAGCCTGAACAAGACAATCGGGGATATGCGGTCTATGTACGTCGAAGTTTAACATAAGACTTGGGACGAAGTCCTTCCGTAGGTCACGTTTGCGTACAACAAGTTTGCGTACTTCCAGGAAACCACACAGATGACGCCGTTCGAGCTTGTCTACGGAAGACGGCCGACTACGAGGTTTTACGCCTTGCTTCCCCACGTGGAAGAAGGCGACCTCAACGCCGACTTACAAAGAACCTGCAGCGTTCGGAGGAGCCCCGACAGCATGCTCGAGTTCGCCCAACGGACCAGCAGCAGGTGGATGCGAGGCGCTAAAACCTCCGACGCCTATACGCCATGTACCGCCCAGGGGATCGTGTGTGGGTTTGGACTACCACCCGACGCCGTGGACTCAGTGAGAAACTTCTGCGACGGTTTTTCGCACCCTACGAGATTGTTCCACGTGTTGGACACCTTACCAACAAGGTGATCCCCGATGGCGATTCCAGAACATCACGACGACGCACGTGGCCCGAAGATGTCGACATGCTTCGCTTAAAACCTTTCTACGCACGATAAAGGACTTCTATTTTATTTATTTGTTCAGACTGTCGCTTGTGTTAGCATCGGGTCTATGCACCGCTAGAGGGGGGGGGGGGGGGGTAATGCTGCGAACCTTGCATGGGGTTTGTTTATTTGCGTTTTGCTTTTGCCGCCCGGCTGCGCCGGTCTGTGTTATCGGTGTTGTGTCTGCCTAGGGAGGCGCGTGGTTCGTTCTTTCTTTCTGTGCCGCATGTGTTATGTCTTCTGATAGGGAGGGCGTACAATGCGACTATTCCAGAAACCCTCGTGCCGAGTGATAAATTTCCGCGGAGCAGATGCCGCGGCATTCGAATCGTCGACACCAGTCTGCACACGTCACTTTGTTGACTGGTGTTTCATCGCCGGTGTATTCTTTAAGTTGTTAGGGGAGCACAAGTTCGCTCTAATAACTTGTTTTTTCTTCAAGACAGCTGCGGCGTTTTTGGCTGCATGACAATATATATATATATATATATATATATATATATATATATATATATATATATAGATAAATAATTACATATATATCGTTTAATGCTAAAGGCAGATATTCTTGTGTAAAGTAATATACAAGATATTGGCGAGTGTGCTGGCCCTCAGGCTATAAATTATAATCATAAGTCTTACAGGTTCGCACCACACTTGCGGGATTCAGGGGCGGAGCATTCAGACGAACATTCATATTTGTAGTTCAATACTCTTGTGCGGATCCAATAGTGCTGGGCAGGTGGCACTCCTTCAGATTGATCTTGCTACCGCTTTTGATAGGATTAGACATCCTTTCCTTTTCTCAGTTCTCGAGCCAGCTTTACTTGAGGGAGCCTTATATGACTGCATATCTCTGTATTACAAAACCTGTCGGACGCGGTTGATCATGAACCGCGAACTCTCTAAAACTATTGCCATTATATCCTCCGTACCGCAAGCCTGCCCGATATCACCCGTTTTGTTCGTTCTTACTTCAAGCCCCTGGGCATTGCTATTCTACGAAGCAGTGTCATTCATGGTTTCTCGTGGCAAACTATGAAGTAAAAGTTTTAACCTATGCAGATGACCTTGCCTTTTTATGTACGGACTAGAAATGCATTTTGGAAGCAATCACGCTGACACAGCGGTTTCGCGATTTAGGTGGTCCTAAGATGACCCTTCAAAAATCAAGAGGTTTTTGGAAGAGCTGGTGGGGTACGCAGCCGCGTTAATATGCATGCATGACATGGGATTAAGAAACAATAGAAAAGCTTGGGCTTTCTCAACACCAAATTCGAAGCTGTGAAACTCATAGGTGTTCAACGCTTACTGTAGTGAAACGTAAAACGCAGGCCTAGATGCGGCGTAAGCTGTCTATATTTGCGTGTGCAGAACTTTGTAATGTGTTTCTCGTGTCGAAACTTGTTTATCTTGTGCGGGTCATTAGTTTGGCACAAAATAAGGTTCAAGCAGTTCATGAAGTGTGGACTACTTTCGTACACGCCGCGGTGGCTCAGTGGCTAAGGTGTTGCGCTGCTGAGCACGAGGTCGCGGGTTCGATTAATGGCCGATTACTGGTTCGAGTATCTGGACAAGCCCTCGGGGCACTATAAAACACAAAATCTTTGGAATAAAACTAACTGGTATTTTGCCTTCATGGCTCCTTTAGGTTACACTTATCCACGTTGATCGTTAAAACATGGCTCAATAGTACATGTGTATGTGTGCGTTAGTCGGCTAACTGTCGCTTGTGCAACCAGCCTCAGACAATTAGTCACTGCTTTATTTTATGTCGGGGTGATGTGTTTTTTGGATATTTTCTGCAGCGGACCCTTGAAAAGGACGTATACATCGGCCCCTGCAGTATCCATCGCCCCCTCCAGTGTACGATTCCTGCCAGTGAAGAAGAACTGTTCTGGGCCCTTACGTACTGATCAGATTGTTTAGCCTACGGACGTGTGGCATGATTGAACACAGTGCGGAGAAACGTCGTGGAACTATGTTAATTGTTCGCGAACATTGTGTGTTTGCGAATAGTGTCTATGCAGCGCAATCACAGCCGCTGGAGTCATTAGTTTTGGCTTTTAAAATATGTGTCAGTGAACTAATGTGTTGTAGTTAGAGTGTGACTTTCTTCCATGCCCAGAGTTCCACGCAAAAAAGAAAAAAAGGTGAGTGCCCTTCCCGTTCGTGGTTTATATACGCTTACATAACATACATGGTTTACACACGCATGGTTTATATGCACGTATATACGCCTGTGTTTACAACCTGCACAACGCAGCACTTTCACTTTATGAATAATCGCTCCGTTGGTTTCCATTCAAAATATCAGGGCTATCAGGTGGGGCGAGACCACTGCGGCATGTTACACATAGGTGAGACGGCGAGAAGACCAGACAGCGCTGCCGTGATGTTTAAACCATCTACGGAAAAGGAAAGGGTGGTTTTCATGCTCATGATTTTCTTCTGTGGTTTCAAAAGTATTTGAGAAGTTTGTAAAAATCACAAAATATACTTGAAAACAACCAAAAACTGCTACTAGGTGTCCAATTAAACTGGTATTTGCACACCTACATAGTGTTATTCAACATTGAGTGAGTAGACCTTGCTTCACAAACACAATCACTTTTTCTCGAAAGGCAAGCAATGGGCCATTTTAACGTATAAATTTCTTTGAATCTTTTTAAGCTAATGTACCACTACCCGTACCCCCTTGTTTCGGGAAACCAGGACCCGCTTGTTTCAAGAAACGGCACAAATTGGGTGAGTTTTTAAATACTCGAATACAATCCACTGAAAAATAGGTGAAAGTGCAAAGCAAGTTCACAGAACGATGGCTATGGTTTGACACAAGGCAGTTAACAGTATAAAGTAAAAAAACATCGCATGCTGTTCATTAAAACAAAAAAAATAGAGGTCCCGCATTCTACACCCCCTCATTCTTTCTCTCTCTCTCTCTCTCTCTCTCTCTCTCTCTCTCTCTCTCTCTTTCTCTCTCTCTCTCTCTCTCTCTATATATATATATATATATACAGATAGATAAGTCGGCAGTCTACAATGCCAAAGGAGGCATAGTGGTGTGCTTAGGCTCTTTTTTTAGTACGGTTAATGAAGTTAATATTTTTTTTTAAATATACGGAAGAAAGAAAGAAAAACACGCGCCCAGAGTGGGGACCGAACCCACGCCTTTCGATTAGATCTCGAATGCCTTACCAATTCGGCTATCTGGGCGACTGTGTTCTCCTTCACTTTCTGGGCTATTTATATTTACTAGAAGTGTATCTGACGCTTGAGGGTGGTAGCCAGCACCACTCAGACTACACGGGGAGAAGGGGACCTTCTTTTCAACACCCGGGGCGTGACTAGAACGTCTACAGCCTGTCATGAGCGGGTAACTGGCGGGAAGCCCTCTTATGCTACCTAGGCATCAAGGCTGCCAGAATCAAGACGGTCGCTAGGCTTTCGCAGAATAATATAGTAAGGAAATGAGGGGCTCGTTGGGGAAATACAGAAAGATAAGTCGGCAGTCTACAACGCCAAAGGAGGCATAGGGGTGTGCTTAGGCTCTTTTTTTAGTACGGTTAATGAAGTTAATGTTTTTTTTTTAAATATACAGAAGAAAGAAAGAAAAACACGCACCCAGAGTGGGGACCGAACGCACGCCTTTCGATTGGATCTCGAATGCCTTACCAATTCGGCTATCTGGGCGACTGTGTTCTCCTTCACTTTCTGGGCTATTTATATTTCCTAGAAGTGTATCTGACGCTTGAGGGTGGTAGCCAGCGCCACTCAGACTACACGGGGAGAAGGGGACCTTCTTTTCAACCCCCGGGGCGTGGCTAGAACGTCTACAGCCTGTCATGAGCGGGTAACTGGCGGGAAGCCCTCTTATGCTACCTAGGCATCAAGGCTGCAGAATCGAGACCCTCGCTAGGATTTCGCAGAATAATATAGATGTACACAATTCTAGAGAAAGAGAAAACCCACAAAGCGCGCACAAAAATAGTATAAGTAAAGAGTAGGATGCACCGCAAAACAATTACAAAGTGTGTGTACTCAGGTAGCGCCAATGGGACTTGCCTTCATCAGAGTACAGTTGCAGTATTTGCTGCCGCAATCATTTGCACCACATTTCTTATACAGTTTTGCAGGAAACTGTCAGAAGAATACGAAGATGCTTCGGAAACGGATGACATGCATAGAGTCGGGCTATGCCCGTGGTACAACAACAACAGCAAAAAGAGAAAGAGAGAGAGAGAGAGACAGAGAGAGAGAGAAAGAGAGAGAGAGAGAGAGACAGAGAGAGAGAGAGAGAGAGAGAGAGAGAGAGAGAGAGAGAGAGAGAGAGAGAGAGAGAGAGAAAGAAAGAAAGAGAGAGGTTGAATTGTCAAGGCAGCTCTCAAGATTGCACGACGACCTGGCAACGCACGTGGCGTGGGCTGCGAACAATCGCGGTGATTTTTTTTCGAACATTTGCGCCTATTGTTGTCATTTTGCTGTATTATTACCTACTATCATGTTTCACTTGTGCTACGTTAGCGCTTGCTGATTAGATGTCAAAAATGTCCGGAATATGTAGCGTTTTTTCCATCTGTTAGTCATTTTATTTACGTTAGTTTTGCATCGTTTGCCTGCTGTTATGTCACACAAGACTGGAACTTCAGTGCTTCATTTTGTTGCGAGCTTGGCCTGATCTTATTTTTCTCATTTTTCTGTTCTCATTTTTTTCCTTCCTTGCTGTCTCTGCTCCTTATTGCATTGTATTGTTCCCACTCCCCTCTGTAACGCCCTACCCGGCCCTCAGTTTAATGCAAATAAATAAAATAAATAAATAAATAAACCCGATCCCGAAACACCCATCCCGTTTCAACCCACCCCCAGAACGCCCGCCACAAATATTAGATAAGTTACTAAACTCGGAGTGCATTTTTAGGGCTCCAAAACTGTGCTGGAAAAGGTAGTGTAGGTTACTGAGTAATGTCTACAACATATTTTACTCATTTCTTGCCTAAATATTTCGCGCCGGGGCAAATTCTATTTTACCTTGACTTTTACTCTACTCGGTAGATGGCGCCATCGACACGTTTTCTTTTTAAACTCAACAGGTGATGGCTACAGTATTCTCAAACAACTACAATTATTGTGAACACTTCACCCAAAAAGTGAAATATTCAAGGTACTTTAGGCGAAAAGGAACGCATATGAGCAACAAAATTATGCTGCTTTGCTTTGATACTAATTCATCAGATTTCGCTACTTGCGACGCGGTGGCCGGAATACGGAAACCGCAAAACGCTGTGCTAAAACGTGCCCTACCGTTTTTAGCGGCAAACGGAATCTCCGGCTCCCGGTAACACGGTAAACGATGACGGACACACGGTAACGATCTGCTAAAACTGTCTATTATAGACGGATAACTACCTAAATGTTCGGTTTTGCTTTTCCAAGTACTTCGTGCCCGCCTATGTATTATCCGTAAAAAGTGCACGCAAGAGAATACAGCTTGTTGTGCTCTTAACGCCCGGATGAAAAACGTGTGTTAATTATTTCCTCTAAGCAAAAATTTCAGCTTTTGACTTCAATGGCCATTCTTTTACGTACATTTGCATATAAAGTGACCGTTAGCCACACATTAAAATGGGTCGTACGACGGGCTTGGCTTGCTTTACCCATAATAGTTACCGCTTTCACAAAAATACGTTTTTTTGTAGTTAGCTAGGTTTGGTATTTATGTTCCGCGAGGCTTTTTTCCTGCGTAGAAATAAAACAGTAGCCCTGTACTACAGCCAGTAAATAATAGTTGCATTTGTTAAAACACCCAACTTCATTCTCGGCAAGAGCTATGGACGCTGCAAACTGGCACTGCGACCGCAGAAAGGTTTTTTTGTTTTTTTTAATTATCGTCTTATCTTTGTGTGTGTGTGCGTGTGCGTGTGCGTGTGCGTGTGTGTGTGTGTGCGTGTGTGCGTGTGTGCGTGTGTGCGTGTGTGTGTGTTGCATATAACTGCATGTTCATTAGTATATGCAACCGTAGGGACTGAACCATCACCGCTGCCGCGGAGTACGCATGCGAGCAACACGTTCCCGACCACTCGACCAATGCAGAAGCAGACGGAAGGGTGTGGTTTCAGCTGTAATTCACCAACACTGTACAGGGGCGGACGTAACGCATTTACCTACATGTTTTTAATTGGCGCCGCGTGTCGTAAAACGGACAATTGAAAAAAGGTTGCAGGTTAATAAGGCGTCTGCATACTTTGGCTCCGCCAGCCGTAACGTTTTTTGACGGTGAAATACGTTTGACGTAACTTCAATTTTATTTTAAGGTTACGGAGGACGCAAGTAATTTTGGACTTTCGGTTGCATCGGACGTGACTGAAAACATGAGGTTAAAATACGGTCGGACGCAACTTTAATTTGCAAAAATGCACGCCTAAGTCAGTGTCACCATTGTCGAAACTGGGTTCGTTATTCCGGCAAAGGGCTAAATGGGAAAATACGAAACGGGAATGACGTTTTGTACAGGGTTGAAGCGGTAGGAAACAAACGAGAAAGTTCAAATGGGAATGGGTTCAAATGGGAACAGGCGAAATGGGAAAGGGCGGAAGGGGAAGGTCGTTTTGCGCCGGGTTCGAACGGGAGGGAACAAGCGGGAAGGATGAAATGGGAATGCGTTTAAACGGGAACCTCCCCCTAATAAAGCTGCTGAATTTGGAGAGAAAGTGCGAATCCCGAAGGAAATTTCAAGGGGAGGATTAATGAACATCGTGATAAAAATTATGATGTCGCGAATTTTAATCAAGGGATAGGCACGTTAGTTTGCCTTACTTTCAATAATACCACGCGCCGCTGACCGAAGTTTATAAATGAGATATGATTCCCGAACCTCGTGGTCATGGTAGCCTTAAAAAGCGGATTCTAAAATTGCTGCTTTAAGAAGTTCAAATGCCTCAACGTGACCGTTTACATGTCCCCAAAGGGGCAAATAAGGACAACGTTTTGTTTGAGAGCGGTGATTGCTGAACCCTTTTTAAAGGGCATTTCAGTATGGCCGATATATTGTGGCCCACAAATAAAGCACTCTAGAACGTATACGACATTAGCGGAGTCACAGTTAAAGTTACCTTTTATATTTACCTAATAGTCTCAAGCCGTGCTGGTGGCATGCTGTGTAGTGGTCATGTGCGGGCATACTTTCCATCTAGTTTTACCACAATGTGTGCAACCAGTAGTTCGTCTGATATGGTAATTAGTAACATCGCCCAAAATCCTTATTACGCCGGTAAACAAGCGCGTGCTGGTTCGGGGACTATGCTTTTTAAGCATTCACATTCAATTAGGATATTGTGTTGTTTGCTCAGTACGGTTGACACTCTTGGAGCAGAGGCTGAGAGGTTAAACTGAGTTTGTTTGGGGATTAACGTTCGAGGGTTTTTTCCTTAAGATTTTGTTACGGTTTAATAGGTTGGCTCGCATAATACGGGCGTTCATAACTTGTTCTGGGTATTTTTGATTAAGGAGAGCGGTCTTCAGTTCTCGACAGTTTGAGCCAAAGTCGGCTAGGTTTGTGCCAATTCTCGTAAAACGGTAGGCTTGGTAAGGTATTCCTATATTGCAGTGTCTCACATGGCTACTTGGGAAGTGGAAATACAGACATGTGTCCGTGGGTTTTCTACAAAGTATAGTTTGAAGCCGATATTAAGAAGTTGTAACGGTAGCGTCCAGAAAGTTTATCCTGTGTTCAGAATAGGAACAAGCAAGTGAAATACTAGGATGGGCTAAGTAAAATGCCTGTATAAAAATGGGGAGTTCCTCGTCACCGTGCAGCCAGATCATGTAGCGTTTGTCAATGTACCTGTTATAGTAAAGTGGCTTTAAATTTTGAGTCTCTTGAAAGCTTGATTTGAAAGTTTGATTCCCAAAAAAGTCTCTGTCATCTTTTGAAATGACAGAGACGTTCCACCACTGCCTCCACTTCGTTTCACTGTAAGAAACCCGGAGTAGTATAGGGCCAGCAACCGACCGCCACCGGCCCCCAGGTCCACCGCATCCACGGCGGCCGGGGAGAACGCCAGCAGACCATCCCCGAAGTGCACGGATGGGCATTGCGTCAGCGGCATCCCGCCCACAGCCGCAGAACCCTCAATGTCCTTAACGGCCCGAGGGAACGCTCGTGGCGAAACTACGCAGCTTACTCACAAGCGTCGCACCGACAGCATGGCACGCCAAACTTTGCATCTTCAGCGACCGCCGAGCCCACGGACACCAAAAGCAGCATGTCCGCCGCACCCTCCGGGGTCCAAAATCCAGCCCTCCGTGCCCCATGCCCATACAACCCACGCTGCAATCAGCATAGCAACAACTGACTATCACGCAAGAAAACAAGTAACGCAGCCTCCTTCCCCGTTTCAAGATAGGTCTTATAGTTAAGAAATGTCACTAAAAGCGGATAGGTTCCGTAATGCACGTTTCCGCACTTGCACAATCTTTGACTCCCGCGATGGTTCCCAGGGGTATGAGGATTAAAATAAAACCTACTACTACCGACCTCTACCCGTCCAAGATTAAAAAGTTGCAGCAGGTACTCGACAAAGCATCTTTGCAATTACCTGAAATATTTCTCGGTCACTACGAAACTACGGCCTATTGTCTATGAAAAAAAGAGGAACTACTCAGTCAGGAACCAAGAAAAAGAGAGTTGAACCTTTAAGGCAACCGCGAATTCGAGAATGCATCCGCCATAACTCGAACAAAAGCTCGGAAGTATTAAAGAGGTGACATTTCTAACAGTGGCCACACGCGTAAGAATCCAAAAAGCTCCGGCTCTGCTAACTGCCCCCATCTGGCAATACAACCGATAATGTCACCGCGACTGTAATAAATGCTTCGACCATTGCGCCCTCAACAGCTCAGGTAGACACCAGTACTAATACCTTTCCCTCTTCAGCCGTCCATACCTCGGCAAAGTTGGCGCGGCTCACTCAAACTCACTGACAAATTTTTTTTCAGACTCAATGCTGAAAAAATGGTGAGTTAGACTAAGACTCAATGCAGAGCAGCACATATGCGCTCATTCAAACTCAAACTCGCATTGAGAGCAAAGCTCAAAACTCACTCGGACTCAAAACTCAAAATGTACTAAAACTCAAAATTGACTCAAAACCCAAAATGGCCTCAAAACTGATATTGTACTCAAACTCAAAATGTACTCTAACTCAAAATGTAATCAGAACTTAAAATGTACTCAAACTCAAAATGTACTCAAAGCCCAAAATGTACTAAAACTCAAAGTGTACTCAAAGTGAAACTGGACTCAAAACGGAAAATGTGCTTAAAGGGGCACTGACACAAAAATTTTGCATCTTGTTTTTTTTGTTCCGATAAGTAGCTAGTGACCTACTTATAACCTGTAGAAACCTCATTTGCTTCAGCGTGCGACGGTTGTTTAATTAGAGGCATTTTCAATGCGGCCAGTCGCAGTTTCGGTTTCAGCGAGTGCCGCGAAACGATGGATTTTGTGGATTTTGTGTGAACAAAGCTGACCACGTGACCGTCGGAGGGATATCACAGAGCAGAGCCGCCGTAGCACTGTCGAATCTGCATCGACGGCAGTTTCTGCGAATGCCCCCACGTACTGATCTCGTGAGGCGCTTAATTAAAAAGCGACCGTGGATGTGACGCAGGCACTGCGAGTGCAAATGCTACCGCGGCTAAAGAATGACGCGCGACCAGCGCGACGCTCTAGACGGTGGGTGGCAACACGCGCGCTGGGAGCAAGCCGGCCGGTCTGCCTACAGGTCCGCCTACAGATGTGTTCGGCTCAGCACTGCGGCGGATATTCGAGTGCCGCTCTCGTAAGCGGTGCAGATGACAATTTTTAATTCAACCCGCCATCGCATCATCAACTCCTTTCTCATGTAAGCCACCATGGTCGGGACTTGGGGACAATTTCGTGCAGCGGTAACAAGCTATCACTCGAGCTACTTGCGCCGGCCTGGGCCACTTCGCGGCCGTGGCCGCCGCCTGCACAGCGACCGTGCGGCTAGCTCAGTGAGCTGTTTGTGCCTTCGGCGCGTTTTCGCATCCAATGGTAATAAACAGTAATAGAAACAGAGTGCCTGGAATCGCTGTAGAACTTTGGTCGCGGCCAGCTGCCCGATTAGCTTACGAAATCATGGCGCCTCCGCTGCCTCCGCCGCCAACGATCGGGTCGTTCGTTCTCGAGAGCAGAAGCTCCGCCCCCCGGCCCTCCGATTGGAGCGGCGAGCCGGGCGAGCCAGCTAAAAACGCCGGAAGTGCGGAAGCGGCAAACACAAACTCGTGACGTGTTTGGATGTTGTTTATTTACAATTGCGCGTGGTCCTCTGCTGGCTGCTCGGTTGCGTTTCGCACACTTCAAAATTGATTTTAAATATGTTCTAGGCTGTATTCGCCGCTGATATTTTGCAGATGATGTATATGTGTTCCCACCAATCTATCTCCGAAGTTATCTCGCCTTCAAAATTTTGTGTCAGTGCCCCTTTAAAACTCAAAATGACCTCAGAACTCAAAATGGGCTGAGAACTCAAAATGAATTTAGAACTCAATTGGCCTCACAACTCTCTCGTGCTAGGATTTTACTCGGGTTCAGATGGTCTTTGATTTCATTAGCATTGAGTGTTTTCAAATTCACTCTTGTAAAAATATTACGGGTGCAAATTCGTGAACTCAACAATTGCATTCGGCACGACATCAGACCGTAGCTCCTGTGAGGTTGGAAACAATTTTCGTTGCAGATTTAATACCGCTATACATGCTTCCCATGGTGACTCGCGTTGTTTGCAAGCAATTTTACGTATATATTGGGTACCAAACTTTTGATGTAGGCCCGTGTTCGTGTTCATGACACAGGCGCTCCAGACTCGAGGGTGTTCTGGGTCTCTGGGTCGAAACGAGCATGATTGGGCGAGGGGACGTG
Organism: Haemaphysalis longicornis; assembly: GCF_048455015.1. NCBI lineage: Eukaryota > Metazoa > Arthropoda > Arachnida > Ixodida > Ixodidae > Haemaphysalis > Haemaphysalis longicornis. The sequence goes on along the minus strand of NW_027526204.1, from coordinate 27,939,574 downwards.
CACACACTGCTCCGTTCATTTACGTCGAAACTGTTTAGGTTTACGGTTCCATGCATTGTTGCTCTGCATCCTGAAAAAACGCCTTGTGTCAAAGCGAACTTTCTTCGCGAATCTCTGAAGCGCGAGGTATTCATGGATATGCCTTTGCTCTTTTAATGCGTAGCATTCTTCCCCGAGTACCCCTCTCGCGCTCCCCCCTCCAGGATTGTGTAACGTCCTGAATTTACACAAAAATGCAGATATCACGCAAGTTAAACCCGTAAAAAAGCGTAAATGTAGGGAATTGATGAATATAAATGTTTAAAACTAAAAAAAATATCAAGAAAATATATCAAAAAAGGCTAACCGTGTAACACGGTAGTCAAAGATAGTCTCAGGTTGGGTTTAAATTCAGAGAGGTGATGTTAAAGGATGTGGGGTATCCTATCGAGGGTCTCGAGGAGGCAAATCACGTGGGTCAAACAATTAAGCACCTAACGCACCTCGTTGTTTGCTGAGACACTTGTATTAGTTTCTATTAGCATTTGCTTGGTTGGATGAGCTCTCGTAGCTCGGAAAAGCACCGCGCTATCGTTCCAGCATGCACGTGCGTGCATGTGCGCGTGCGAGTGCGTGTGTGTGTGCGCGTGCGTTTGCGCGCGTGTGTGTGTTGCGTCAGTCATCGTGTTTGACATTTAATCGTTGGAGAACTGCAGAGCGCAAGTGAATTATTTACCTTTACATTTTTATCATGTGCTTGTTTTGATATCTTGCGCTGATATGTTATTGCAATAAAATCAGTTTGAGCACACACACAAACTGCGCTTGCTTATTTTTCTGAAGTGTTTTCCTTCTGTCGCAATGTCTGTTTACGTCTTGGTAGCTCTGTTGCCTCTATATCTCCTACACTCTAACAAGGAGTTAATATCTCACATGTAAATGGCCAATTCTGAATTCGAGTGCACGTTGGTACACTCTGGGAAGCCAATTACGGACACGAAACACGGCCGCAAGGCTCATTCATAAACAAATGTGAAATTAGCCTTTCTAATAAGCTCTTATACCTCCTGTTACCTATGGTCGTCCACAATTTCCACGAAACAATATGTGTCGAAGGATTTGCTTCTTTGTTGGGAGAAGGAGAAATTGAGGAAGTAATGTTTGAATGGCAGTGATTAGGAGAGAGTTTTTGCGTCTGGTGATTTATGTTCGAGAGCTTGGCTTGGCTTTTGTTTTATCCCATGCCATCCTGCCTCGATGATTCAGCAATTAGACGCGAATATAATTATTACTATATACTGCATTGATGGACATCTCTGGACAAACCTTCGCATGTGTATAGCACAACTGCCTTAGGGGTTGGCAAGAAATTTTGGGTAAGCCCGACCCGGAAACTAAAGATACCTTTTGCTATATCCTCATAACAATAACCTGAAAGCATTTTTATTTTTGTCCGACGTGATCCCCCTCGACGAGACATTTTATTTGTACCTCCACATACCCTAGCAGGATCAGATGGAATTGATACCAGTCAAACAAACCACGACTCTCATGACTGTAACCAGGACGCATTATTTAAATGTCCAACGTGATTCCCCTCACTGAAACGACCAATTTGACACCCCACATGCTTTAGTGGCCTCACCTTAAATTTAAATGACTATCTGATTATTAAAACCATCAAGCCTTTTTTTATTTGTATCATGTGATTTCCCTCGTCAAGACCGTAAATTTGATACCCTACATGCAATAGCGGGGTCACTTCGAATGTTAACCCTATAAGAGACTCGTCATGACTATCTCAAGGGAGCACTTTTGTATTTCCTCACGTGATTCCACTCATCAAGACAATTAATTTCACACCCATCACATCCTAGCGGAATCAATTTGACTGTTAAGTCTATCAATGACTAACCATGACTATCTCATGATATTGCAATACCGCATTTTTGTCCCGCGTGATTTCCTTCATCGGAAACTACCATTGGATGCCCCGCCCACCCAGTGGCGTCATTGTGAATTTTAACCTAATTTATGACCCACCTAGACTATGTGATGATAATATTCAGGAAGCACGTGATTACCTTTATCGAGACCTTTGATTTGATACGCCATACGCCCTAGCATCATGAACTTGAATTTTAACCGACTTTATGACTAACCGCGACTACGTCATGTCATTAATGCAAGGCATTTTTGTACCGAATGATTCCCCTCATCGATGCCTTGAATTTGATTCTCCACATGCCTCGCAGCGTCATTTAAAATTTTATCCCAATCTATGACTCATTATGACTGCCTGATGACTACAATCAGGAAACAATTTTTTTATTTACCCCGCGTGAATTCGTTATTAGGGATCCTTCATTTGACACCATACACGCCTTAGCGTGATCAGCTTGACTTTTCACCCAATCTAAAGCGATCATTAATCGTTCTTTAGGGGCGTTGACCAGTCAATTCAGCTAATTCATTTCAAACAGCAGAAGGGACAGCCCCCGCCCCCATTTCCCCCCGGCTCTCGTCTCTTCCTTTGTGACCCCTAGTATATCAAGCGGTTAACAGTAGCAGGCGAACAACTAGCAAGCAAGCGCCGCCATGTGCTTTCTCACCACACTTTCCCTCCCTCTTAGAGGAGTCATCAGGACGAAAAATTGAGACAACCATTTTTATGACCTCACCAGTCAATTGTCACTCACGTGCCCAGCCGTGAAAACTTGGTATACAGCACGTGCTTAGGGTCCTGAAAAATCAACAAGAAAAAAAAAGTCTGAAACCCCCGCCCTCCCAACAGATCGTGCGGATTTTTAATGATGCCGTACCCGCAGGTAACCTGAATTCCGAGCATACAGCGACGCTTAAAACTTAACAGCCAACCTTAGCTGCCTTCTAGGCTACTAATATGTGCTCAAAATCAAAATGGACTCAAAACTCATGTGTACTCAGAACTCAAAATGCCCTCAAAACTCACTATGTACTGAAGTTCGAAAAGTACTTAAACTCAAAATGTACTCTGAACTCAAAATGGACTCAAACTCTAAATGTACCCTGAAATCAAAATGGACTCCAACTAAAAATCTACTCAGAACTCCAAATGAACTCAGAATTTGCTAGTTCTCAGGCGTACTCAAACTCAATCGGACGCAAACTCAGTCGGGCTCACTCAGCTCAAACTCACTCAAGCTCAAACTCACCATGCCACACTAGCCTCGCGCTCACTCAAACTAAAACTTACGCGTCAGTTTGAGTACAAATGAGTCTGAGTGACTGGACTCATGAGTTAGTTTGCGACCTCTGCTGTCATCACAAAAAAATTCTTAGAGGGAATGTTATGAACATTTCAATTAAAACCCTGTCCCCATTTCAGATAAGCGTCTTGTCAAATGGCCTCAACTTTTTCCCGGCTACTGGGGGTTTTGATGAATTTCAATTTTTTAGGGACTTGGAAAATATCGCCAGAAACACAAGGCTACGAGGATACCTTCTACGATCACATTCCGGTGGCAGAAGGTCGCAGCACCCTTCCTAGCTATAAGCACTGGACCCCTCCCACACCGAGAGATAGTTGTCTCGATATGTACATCAAAGATTTCCAATGCGATGTGCGAAGAGCATATGATGGACAAAGCCATAGAGGAACTCTAAAGCTGTCCTGACAATATTATTAACCCTGCCGACACGGGAGGTGCCATAGAATTCTATGACAAAACCGGTTATGTATCGAGGCCAATAAGCAACTATTGGTATCGACGTTCGCAAAGCTCTTCCTAATAAACCCACTCAAGACTATCAGAAAATAGTCGAAGATATACTTACTCAGCTTATTGAAAATAAAACAATCAATGAAACCACGCCTCCTTTCCTGACTCCTTTAGCTGCAGTAGCCGGTAAATTCTACCTTCTTCTTAGTACTCATAAGGTGAACAACCCAGGGTACCCCATTCATTCTGGCACCGGCAGTGTTATCGAAAACCTCCCGCGCTATGTGGATTATCTCATTTGTGACATTCGGCCCAGCTTTCTCTCCTTCATTAAGGATACCAGTGATTTTCTCTCCGACATCTCAAAAATTTAAATCCGTAATAACTGCCTTTTAGTCACCCTGGATGTTGCGTCACTGTACACCACAATCCGCCATGAAGGTGGCATAATCGCTGTATCACTTGCATACCAGCAGTCGTCGTGCGACAAACCCATCGATTCTTCTACTCTCCAAACTTTCTTAAAGGGACACTGAAGTGATTTGTAAACATTGCGGGATTACTAGCGCAAATTGTAGTTCGGAGTCCGTAGGCGTTGTTTCGACCACTCTGGCCGCGTTTACGCGAATTTATTTAGTAGAAAAATCAATTCGAAAATGCTGTCTTCCTCTCTTAACGCTCGCCCATTTTCTGTGGCGTTTTCGTGTGACGTCAGCAGGAGATGAGCTGGAAAATGGCTGCGCCCTGTGGCGCGACTGCACGGTTCGCCGACCAGCCGACCTACCGATCGAGTCAGTCGGCCCAGCGTTTCGTCCGCCGGCCGCCGACAGGTCGGCGCTATTCGCTCACTCAATTGAAACTAAGCCACAACACCTTTGTGAATGAAAGAATGTGCCTTTCCTTACTTTGTTAGTTTGTACACTCTGTCAAACTCAGAGTCCGGGTCGCTCCACACAAGCGCTGCAGAAGTGCACATGCGACGCTTCGCTGACTTTACGCTAGTAGGAAAATCTAAGGCCAATTGAAGGCGGGAGAAGAGTCAGCGAAGCCAATATAGGTACTAAGAAAATAAAATCACCTGAAACTTTTACCGTTCAGCGCAAAACTAGGGAGCAGGAAGCACTTTTTGCGCTGGGTAAACAAGCACAGCAGTCAGCAGCACGACCGCACATCTGCGAACGCTTTTCCGTCAAAGAAATGCAATTGCTAGACGTGAGATATTGTGGAAGTTTGGGGGACACTTACTGAAGGAGTGATATACAACAAATAGTCACATAAAGGACTTAAAATGCTTAAAATAAATAAAAGTGTAAACTGGTCATACATTATAAACCTTATATATCCCTTCCGGCCAGCGCCGGCCCGTGGCCTAGCGGTCTGAGGCGCTGGAATTTGTTTTGAAAGTCGCAAGTTCGAATCCCCGAGAATACATGTTTTTTTTTGTAAGTTGACTTTTTCGTATGGGGCCGATGTTTTCTGAATTGAGTTCGCCATTTTTGGGCCGTAACGTTCACTGCTCCACGAGCGAGATCGCAGAACGCGCGCATACTGACAATGACGCGCTAGCGAGTTCTCCTTGGCGTGCTGTTGCCACAAGCACCGACTGCTTGCGGGCAGTGGGCCCAGGCCTGAATCAGCACACCCTTGGCCTGGTGCGAACTAGTTTTTTACGAACAGACATGAGTGAGGCAAGCTCCGAATATGCGGGAAAAGCGCATGGCACTTGAGAGTCTGCGGCGACGCGGAGGGCGTTCATCCACTGCGTAGGCCTCGTCTAGTGATTTCTACGATTCCAAGCCGCCCTGGGAGGTTTATCTTAGACATTTGACAGCCGACAACATGGCAGAAGCGCGGTACAGCGATAATTGAGAAATCGAGAATGCCCATCCAACAACGCCATCAGATGTCAAGCATGTTGTTTTACAGAAGCGAAACCGAAACTTTTGATTGCTAACCTTGGGCATCGTCCAATCACGGTGCCCCCCCTCCTGACGTCACAGCCTTTAGTTGGTGCGGCCGCCGCAAACCGCGCATAGTAGTTTTTCTTCTTTCGCGCTTTGTAAAATATTTACCTATTTGTCAACCGGATAAACGATGAATAGTGTGTTAATTTGAGCCAGTCTACACAGTGCAAGCAAAAACGGGAGCTTGACAAATTCACTTCAGTGTCCCTTTAAGACTCATTCTTGAACTTAACAATTTTGCGTTTGACGGGGTTTATATCGTGTAAGTCTGCGGAAGGACAATGGGAACAAAATGGGACACAACTACGCCAATATCTTTAGGGTTCACCTCGAATGATGCTTTCTCTACACCCAATATTTAAAGCCACTGGAAATAAATAGCATATTGATGACGTATTCATGATCTGGCAGTACGGTGACGCGGAGCTTCTAACCTTCATTGAGACATTTAACCTCGCGTATCCTAGTATTTCTCTTGCTCATTCCTTTACAGAACACAGTGTAAACTTTCTGGACGTTACCGTTACTACTTCCCAACGTTGCCTTCAATTTAAACTGTATAGAAAACCACCAGACACGCTGCTGTATGTGCACTTACAAAGAAGTTATGTGAGACACTGCAAGCCAGCAATATCTTAAGTGAAGCCCACCGTTTCAGGAGAATTTGCACAATCCAAGACAACTTTGACTCAAACTGCCAAAAACCTATGACTGCGGCCCTGAATAAAAAATACCCGGAACAAGTTAACGACGATGCTACTCTGCGAGCCAGCCTATTAAACCTTAGCAAACTCTTTAGAAAACACCCCGGAACGTCCATTCGCAAACAAACTTAGTTTTAACCAACTCCACCTACTCTCCAAGAGTGTCAACCGTACTAAGAGAACGTCATAATATCCCAATTCAATGTGAACGCTTAAAAAGCATATTCCTTGAACCACCACGTGTTGTCTACCAGCATAATAAAGAATTTGGACGACTTTCTTACTAACTCTCGTATCTGCCGACCGCAAACTAATGGTTACGTGCCTTGTATTAAACCTCCATGTGAAGTATGCCCACACATGGCCACTACACAGCGTGCCACCAGCACGGCTTCGGACAATTGCGTAAATATAAAAGCTAAATTTACTGTTAGTCCGCTAACTTCATGTACGTTCTAGAGTTCTTTATTTGTAGGTAACATTAAATTGGGCAAACTGAAGCGCCCTTTCAAATACCGTTCAATATTCACCGCATTCATGCAACAAGTTGTCCTTATCCGCTTCTGTCACGACATGTCAATGGTCCCGGTAATACAGTTGAACAACTCAAAGCAACAATTTTATAATCCGCTTTTAAAACCGATCACGACCGCGAGGTTCACGCATCTTATCTCATTTATAAGTTGCGTCAGTGACGCTGGTAATAATGAGGTTAAGGCCAACTAACATGCATTTCCCTCGAATAAAAATGGCGACCTCATAATTTTTATCGTTTTGTTCACCAATCCTACCCTTAAGGTTCCCGTCAGAATTTCACACAAACTCTCCAAATAAACCAGCTTTATTAACCTAATGCGGCTCGACAATGCAATTTGTCCTTGGGAAGGAGGCCGCGTACGCCCCCATCCCCTCTTCACTTAGCAACATTCACCCTTTTGTGATCTATGAACCCTACTTATTTCCTGTTTGGTTGCTTGCTCACTTTGCAATGCTCTTTTGTGCACCGTATCTATTCTTCCGCGGGGGGCACACCCAAAATAGTCTTCTCTTGACAGTCTTGATCCGTCTGAACCAGTTCCCCACCCACTTACTACCTTTTAAACTTTTCCCTTCGTTTTGAAACCGCGATTGTGCGTAGCCCATGTTTCCCAGGGTGCGTTGCCACGTCGTCATGCAATCTTGAGAGCTGCCTTGAAATTTACCCCCCTCTCTTTCTCACCCTTCCCCTTCCCCTCTCTCTCTCTCTCTCTCTCTCTCTCTCCATCTCCCTCTCTCTCTTTTGTTGTTGTGCCACGGGAATAGCCCAACTGTAAGCATACTCACCGTTTCCGAAACATCTTCGCCTCTTTCTCAGAGTTTTCCCCAAAGCTATATAAGAAATGTGTTCGAAATACTTGTCGCAGCAAAATTATGTAACGCGCCGCTGTGGCTGAGTGGCTAAGGCGTTGTGCTACTGAGGACGAGGTGGCGGGTTCAATTCCTGGCCGCCGTGCCGGCTTTTTTGATGGAGGCGAAAAGCAAAAATGCTCGTGTGCACGAGATTTCTGCGTGCGTAGATATCCCCAGGTGGCCAAAATTAATCCGGAGCCCTCCCCTACGGCCGGCTTACCACCTGCGTTGCGTCGTTGCACTAAACCCTTCAATCAAACAATCAATTAATCAATAAATCAATGAATCAATCAATCAATCAATTGGGAAAACCTTGTAACGGTACTTTGATGAAGACAATTTTTATTTCCGCTACGTGAGGAAACCTTCTTTGTTATCTTTCGTGCTTCGTATGCGACTTTTTACTTATACTATATATATGTATATATATTTGCTTGTGTGTGTGCTTCTTCCTATAGGTGAATATGCATGTTCGTATTAATAGCATTTTGTTCATTCTCACCCATCGACCTGCGCACTCCCGAACAACAGAACCATTGCGAGGGGCGGCTGTTGCCTCATGGATGGCCATCACCACCACCATCACCACCAGGAATCTGAAAAGCTATTTTTTTGTGAATTAGTGATGCCCATGCAAACGGGAAATAATTGACTAGTTACTTCATGTTATTCTCTTTAAAAGCACCCTACAAAACATTCGACCGCTTTCGCCATAAGATTTCAACACTGAGAAAACAGTGCAGCTTGTGATGTTTACTAGCTTCACCTGCCAAAGTCAGGAGAACAAGTACACTTCACCGAAGCGAAAATGCAGTGCCAACACGCAAGCTGCAAACCCAAAGGAAATGCTGAATCAAAATAGAGAGTTAGGCTAGCCGGTATTGCGACATGGTTTTGAAAACAGCGCGTTAAAAGAGAAACACAAAGAAGAGGTCCAGAGAGGAGCAGCGCTGACTATCAACTGAGATTTATTCAAAACGAGGAAACCTTTATACATAAAACATTGAATCATCGCCTGGGCTACGGTAAGGATCACATCCAATCTCGAATAGAGATAAGGGGAACGAGTTTCTTTTGCTCTGAGTTAAACTGCAATCAAGAAATGCCACTTCTTTCTCGTGTAAACAAACGGAGGCCTGATAAACGCATTTTTCAGCATGCCTGGTATTGTCGGAAGTCTGTATAATTTGTCGCTTAAGCTGATTTGAATGACGGAACAATACAGCAGTTTTTTTTCAAATGGGGCTCGCAGGAGCGTGAGAACATGAACGACAGCGATCCGACAAATGAGATGCCGGTGTGCCTTTTAAGAAATTAGATTGCTTTAATTAACGCATGTTTAAACAGCGGCCCGTCAGGCGAACATAAGGTTTACCACATGACCAAGAAATTTGGTAAACAACACCAAAGCTACATGGAACATACCAATTCTTGTCATTATCAGAGCACTTCTATTATCTACCGGCTTCCTTTAATTGCTTCCTACAGTACACTAAGGCACCGACTCTACTAAACTTTACTTGGTGCCAATAAAGCAACCTGCATTCCCTCATCTGGCTGCAACTTCTTTTTAGTCTATCAGAGGTCTGTTGAACATAAGTGACTATGGCGTATTTTTTGTGCTGTTCAACTCCCTTTTGTGCGCAAGCCTTATCCTGTCCTTTTATAATTTTGACAAGCTTATTACACACTCATGCCAAAGCACTGGTTGGAAAATTTGTTTCTTTCAGTTTTATGGACCTGATCTCTAAAACGTTCATTCATTGAGTGTACGCATAATTAAGAAACACTGAACGAAGGCTAGAGAAGGCAATGGAGTTTTATACAAGTTCCCTGCGGCTGCACGAAATGTTCAACGAAGGCTTTACTTATCTGGGTGCGAATTTCCAGCAAAAATGGTCGTTACCAAAGTTTAACGAAAGGTCCAGATATATGATACACGAGTTTTGCATGGCTTCAAATGTGAACTTCAGGCCCATCCTTTTTTTGTAATACCTTCAAGACATGCACAGTACATCATAGAATGGGGAGCTTTTCAGCAACCAGAAGTAATCGTATACGTGCCTGAAACCATTACTAACCCATTACCAACAGGCCTTCACCCAAAGCATGATCACGTTTTCTAAATAAAATACCAAATATGTGGGGCCACCTTAGAACCGATGCAAACACCAGATTTCTGCACGAACACATCTTTGCTATCGCACGTTATAGTCAGCGATTATCCTGTCTGGTTCTTTTCCTTGTGGTACTATTTGAACTTGCTGTTTGCAAAACCATGAGGAAATGCTGAGCGCCCTAAATGCGATGACCGCCCAATCAAAGACACGCCGGTTTTATAACCCCAGAGACCGAGGGTCGGTTTCAACAAAGTGTAGTGTTTATTTCTTGAGGCGCACATTCCCAGGACCTGCTCATAGGCCCATTGCATCTATACCACTTTCCCTCACGCTTCTTCACCGAGCATCGTCCTTGTCTCCACTTTGCATTGCCAAGTATTGAGTTACCCTAATGCCAATTAAATACAAGGTTAACAGCTCCATTGCTAAAAGTTGGTATCCGGGTGTCCACGGCAGCTCTAAACTTTCCTCGGTACTGATATCTTCAATTCATCATATATCTTCGCAGTATAACAAACTCCAGAAAAGGCGCATACAACACAGGATGCGGCACTGAATAACAAGTGATATCCAGACCGCAAACAAAAATATTATGTCAAAGCAGAAATCTTCGCGCTTGCGCACAAACAACGCATGGTACATTTATTTATAACACTATTGCTCAACATTTACAGGAAGGCATGCAAAAGACAGCGTCTTCCTGCGGCTCAAGAGGCACCCCATCCGTTCCACTCCGTTTTGCAAAATAGAAAGCGCTTTTTAGTTTGCGCTAATGTTGGAAAAGCTTTGCGGGATGAAAGGGTTGCCTTGTCTGTCGAAAAACGCAATTCTGTTTTGCCTACCATTCTGGAAGTTGCATGGTTTGGGTTATGACGCTTTGATTATGCGTTAGCGCGAAGATTTGGTGTTTGAGAGACTGCGAAAAAATACTTTTAAAGAACTCTGAAAAAGTACTGTCAAATACGTTGCATTTTATTCCGCATAGCTTTTTAAAAACGCGTTTGGAAAGCTATGAACACCAGCATCTTTATTAGGTTCAATATTGCGTACCAGATTACCAATTTCCGTTAAATATTCTTTACTTCTGTGATGGCAGGCAGTGCACTGTCAAGACCACGAGAAGGACTGGTACCCTCATTGACACTGATGACTCATCTGATATAACCAGTCAATGTTTCCCAGATTGTTGGAATCCGGAAAGGGCTAGGATGATGTCGGCCCGGGAGGATTAAATCTTCTCAAGAAGTTATGGGCCATTTGTTGTAAGGCCATTACGCAGTGTTGTATTATTATTTACGAACTGCAAAAATGTTTATCTGCATCTCTGATTTGTGAGACGTAGGTAAATGTTTGGGGAATTCAAGGAAGGGAATCATTCAATATTATGTCAGGTCACGGCTATGGCTCTTTCGTTTTATTATACGTCACAGCACGCCTGAAATATACCCTAACAGTAAGTACAAAGGACAGTTTTATGTGAAAATGGTAATTTACCCGTTTATTGCTGCTATGCCACTTTAGGCCGTTTATTTGTAATGATAGTTTGGTTGTCAAGTCATTTAGAAGCATCTCCGAGTACACTTGGGTGCTTGTTAGCAGCCGATAAGTTCCGTTAAAGATACCATTTCAAAAAATAAACTTTCCTTAGCTAAAATGAGTGTTTTTTCCGTACATCAGACGCCAATTCTATCTTGTACGCTAATAATATATTTTTATATTTTAGAAATGTGGGTGCACCACTGTGCACTTCCCAGCCATTTTACAGCATTGTTTCATGACGTAACAAAATCATGTTTTTGGGATAGCAGTTGTTGACCTAAAGCCACCGACAAAATGCGTGAGTTGGCATCGGTAGTGGGGCCTCCGGTTTCGTACGATCGTATTAGTAGAAGGCCAATATTAGGTTCGGAAGATAAAAACCATATTTTTATGCTTCCTATACGTGGTCACTGCTGCCCACAACAAGGAAGTGTATCGCGAAGTTTAAACGCTTTCAATATTTCTGTCGCTTTCGTATTTACAACGCGTTTGTGGGTTTGATGAAGCTGTTAAAGTGTCGAGAACTTGTTCTTTCAAATCGAACAAAGCGGTCTGTTGCCTTTATGGGGCCTTAGAAAATGGGAAAGGAGATATCTGCGTATACAATACGCCAAACACCATTTCATGCTCCCAGTGAGTTCATAACACCTCCGAAAACATCGCACCCGAGAGACTGCGTCATTTCAAGAGACATAACAGTGCCGTGCATATGATACGGACAGCGCAACACAAAGGGAGCAGCAGGGAAATCTCTGTGGTATAACAAACTCAAGCTGGGCATGGGAGCCCCAGAAGTGGCCGGAACTGTGTCTTCACTGTACGAGGTACCCAACGCAATTGGCTAATATTTAGACTGTTCAGACTTTTATTTCAGTCAAAAACGTTTGAGGCATTGGTTAACCTATATGATATTTGTTTTTCTTCAGGGGATGATTAGGAAAACCAAGATTTCGCATTGAACAGGTAATCGAATGCGATGCTACACCACTTTTGTCTATCTTAGAAAAATATATATACCTGCAAATGTAAGCTGTGTAATCAATGTCTCAACAAAGAAAAAAGCTCATCCTCGATATAGCAACCCTTGAACTTCATCATCATCATCTTTGCGGGTGAGCATGGGCAAGATTGGTTTGGCGCGACATGTATTCGTGAACGCAATCACTAATGGCCGAGTTATTTACCAGAAGCATCCCTTGAAGAGTCATCAATAATTTATCCACAAGCATATTACTGCGAACTACAAAGAACGCAGTTGCTGAAAGCCACGCGAAATATAATCAAAGGTCTTGTTTTTACCAATACCCTTTTTAAAGACAAAATTTTATTTATTTCAGTAGTTTTATCCTAAAGCTTACTTCGAAGGGAGCGCGTAAAAATTTTGAATGTCAAATTGCTTCACACCCTAATGTGCAAAATAAAACGGTCTAGCCTGTATATCGGTATACCTGACAAAACGGCATCACATAGTTACGGTAAGCAATATCTCTTCTCAACCCCCTTTGCATACTCAGGCGTAATCAGGCATCAGTAATCAAGACTCTTTTTTGTTGTATAGAAAAGAGATTGCCTTTAAACTTTGTGTTCACATTAGGTTTTAAGCCAACAACGGTGTCTGATATCGCACCTAAGTTAATAATGAAATTCACCAAAATCAGGACTTTCTAAAATAATTTTATGGCATGATCAATGGCAGATACCTGTTAACTTTGCTAAAACAAAATTCATGACAATTACGCCTAAAAACCCTCTGGTGTTGTAGTACTCTACTAAGAATACAAGCCTGAAAAGAAGTTAACCAAGTGCAAATACATTGGTCTTGGTATTACAAAAAGCTATCCTGATAAGAACACACAGATTCTGTAGAGGCTACATTCCTTTATAGGAATCTTTTTAGGATGTTCTTTACGATGATTTACACCAACTCTTCGTGCGATATTGCAGTATGCTGTGATAAAATGGGTCCCGTTCAATGAGATAGCTATTCAAAAACTTGAAAAGATCTAAAAAAAGTCCTTCGGTTCATTTGTATGCCAAGCAGTCCTCAATAATTTACAAACCTTCTTTTTAAAAGCAAATTGCCGCCAAATACCGACTTCAATCGAATATTGCGCATCGCATTTCTCATCTAGTTGATGGATGGTCACTCTGCGGCTGACACATGACATATGTTTATTTTGTGCGGCATACACGACAAGACAGAGACGCCATCTGACTATAGCAGCGCAACAGAAATGAACGAATTATTTCAACTACTCGTTTTTTAGTAGAATTGTGAATTGAGTAACTTAAGTAACGAAGTTGTTGCGCAAAGTGCGTTGTTCGCCTTCGAAGATGCACTGCATTATATTGTTATATATGTATCTATTTTGTCTGATTTTGGTTGCTGACTGATTGCTATTGAAGATTCATTGTAGCATTCATTCTTGTATATGTTTGAACTTTGTTTGCTTCTGATCGTTCTTTGCCACTTAGCATGGGTGTCCCTTCATATATACCACCCTTGACATAATCTTGAAACAGTGCAGGTAACAATACCTAAAAAATGAATAAAAAATGAATAAAATATACAGAAGCTGGCACAAAGTTAAGAAGGTTTCACTGAATGTCTTACCACAGAGGCTAACGCCATGTCAAAATGCGGGACCTGTAAACAGCAACGACGTCTTCTTTGTTGCCGGGCCACCACAGTGCTCTGCTACTGCTGCAAGTACTGTATGATGAGCAGTGGATCGTCCTGAACTGGCGCTCTTATATTCTCCCGAGAGCGCTCTAGAGTACTGACAGCAAAATGTGAGGACGTGTTATCGTTCACGCGGCCGCCTTTGCTGCGCCGTAAATCCGCATAGGAAATTAGCCACCGTAATGTGTAATCATGCGTAAAGATGTTTTTTTTTCTGTTTTTTCAAGCCAGAATGCAGCCGAGCCGCACATGGGGTCGGGTCATATGCGTGACGAATGACAATATAAAAAATCTCGTCTTGCATGCGAAAACGCAATTTTACCAGCAAACGCCCCCATCTTCCTTTTTGAGTGATTGCTGGAGCGCAGTTATTAGGTGCTGAAATAAAAACATCAGCCTAACACCAGACGAGGAATTTGTTGAGCAAATGTGTGGGCAGCGTAGCGCTCAATAATGCGTTTGCTTTATCCTCAACTAAAACAACCTCCATTATTTTTCTCATAAAAAAGCTAAATATTTAGGTAATAACTTGAAATTTTCTTGAATTTGCTGGAATGTTTAGGCTAATATTAAAAGCTAGATTTTCGTCATCTTTAGGAATTGATTGAATAATGAAACGTTCTCGAAAAAAAATTTTGCTCTACATTGATCCTTTCATAAGAATCTTCTCAGCCACCACAATGTTCCTTAGGCCTTAAAAACAGGAAGTGTCGAATGGTGATTCTGGTACACACGTCCATTGAGGTTTTCTCTCCTTAAGACTACCTACCTCTCTCTCTGATATCAATAACATGCAAGCTACTCAAAGAGGGCATTTATTCAAACTAGATGAGTTTTTCAAATCTAATTATTTTCTAGTCTGGGAACACGGTGTTCGAAAGACATAGGCTTGTGAAAATAATTGCTAACCATTACTAATCATCTCTCTTCTTTGCTGTATCATTTGTCATTAGTCTAGAAATCTTTAATTGATTTTGCGATGATATTTGATTGCACTCATATAGTACTGCACTGTTAGTACATAAACATAGTCAAATTAGAATTCAGGCTAATGTTTACGATGTATTGAATGTTTTCTGCAAAACAGATTCTATACTGTAAAAGACAACGATAGCGAGCCGTCTCACTGTCATGTTACGTGTGGCTTCCACCAGGGATCAATGTGAGGGGCCCTGCACTACCAAATTAATATCAATCGTCGTCTACTACCCTAGCCTCATCCACACGCATTTTCGTCTATGTTTGTGTTTGTGATTATGTGGCTGAAAGGCGAAGAGTGCCACCCCCCAGTAGCAAGACCCCTGGGCAATCCCCAACGCTGTGTGTGCCGCAGTACCCGCACCAGGAAGAAGTCTGGCGTGTGCGGCTGGCGGAAGGTTTGCTGGAACGGGTCAAGCAGTCCCATCAGAGCCTCTCCGGCGAGCGTGTGCCTCACCTGAGAGTCGCTGACGGTGATTTGTCGGATAACCACGGACGATGCCCTCGACTACATGAACGTCAAGACGACCCTGCTACAGCGCTTCCGGTTAACGGCGCAAAGCGACCAGGACAAGTTAAGGATGGCACGGGCTCGAAACGGGAAGAACGGAAATCAGCTGGCCACTCGGCTGCCTGGTCATTTCGACCAATGGGTGGAGATGGCCGAAGTTCTGAAGACGAACGACGGTCTCGGGGCATATGATCTCCGAGCAGTACCTTCGCTGTTGCTGTTCGAACCTCGGAATTTTCCTTTGAAGGGGGAGCGCAAGCATCCTGCTACGCTTGCCGCGTACACGGACCGCTTCCTGGAAGCCCAGTGTTTGCACAACCTCGGAGAAGCTGCGGGTGATGCACGAAAGCCAAGAAAAGAGCCACCTGGGGGACCGAAGAGATCGCCTGCAGGATGCGTGTTTTGGACCGTGTCGGGCACCGTGCTGCGGGCTGTCGCAACACACCTAACGACGTTTCCAAAGTGCAAGACATGAGGAAATCTCCGTCACGAGGCACAGAACTGTAAGCGCGGCAGTGAGCAGGTCGTGGCTTGCGCGATTTCCAGTTGTATCCCCGCTCTTGATAGCTGCTCAAAAGCCCAGCGTGCCCAGGAGTTCGGCGACGAGACCATAAACAAGGGCCTTCACACGAGGCATGAAAACCCCCACTTTGTCGTTGAAGGCATGCCCGTCGTGGAAGGACGTGTACTAGGAAAAATGCAACGGTGCTAAGAGATCTAGGAAGTAATACGGCTATTGTATGGTCAGCCCTGGTTCCTGGCAACTGTCGGGACGGAACGACCAGACACGTGCGTCGTCTAGACGGATCCGGGAAGAGCTGGCAAGAGGCGGTTATTCAGTTTGAGACGCCCTACTTTATCGGAGAAGTAACCGCTGCTTGCTTGGAGAACACCATTTACGATCTCGTAGTTGGCAATATCAGAGGTGTGCGGAACCTATAACATCCAGATTTAAACTGAAATCCTAGAAACCCGCAATCCAAAGCGCCAGCACAGATGATTATCGGCGATACACCCTCAAGCAGCGAAACTTTAGTTTTTGTTTCCGCCGTCACCCAAACTGCAGGCCCCATGCTACCCTGGGAGGAATCTCCAATTGACGCCATGATACAAGCTCCCCATGATCAATTCATTGAGGACAGGGCAAGGACTTTACCCTAAAAGGTTGCTTCCGCAAATTGGCAAGGCTTTCCTAATTAAAATGCAACCATTATACGTTCGTTCATGAGGGGAACGTACTGTACCGGCGATACGAACTTGCAACCGGCAGAACAAGCAAACAAGTTGTGTTTGGACAACCCTATCTGGGCCCTATTCTCTGAGCGGCCCACGAGAATTGCAGAGGCGGTCATCAGAGTGTCTGTAGAACGATGTACTGCGTTCAGGAAAACTTCTATAGGCCGGGCATGCGACGGGACACGAAACACTGCATTAGGTCTTGCGCCGTATGTAGATCAACCCCCACCGACGCGCACAAGGCTGAGAACTGTTCGCCAGATAGGGGACAGCGACATCCTCCGTACTGTCCCTCATACAAGCCACAGCTTCCTAAAGACACCACATGCGAAGCCCTTGAGATTTTTGCGATAGGTACTAGGTTGTCTATCCGCAAAATAGGCACTTCCCAATGCAGTAAGAATTTCACCCATAAACGTATGTACCGTTGTCACGGATGTCAATCGTTTTGCTGGAGATGTTTAGGCAGGCGTTCCTTGCTTACATGTATGGTTAGCAGCTTCGGATCTTCGCTTGCTTGTGTGTTTGCATTGCATTTGCGTGCCATAAGTGTGGGACCTGTGACTTTTCCCCTATTCATAGACTTCTGAGCATGATATTGTTTTTTGGCTTGGTGCTACATCCTCTTCGAACTAACAGACCCTCCTCAGTGATGCGGCGTGTGTGTGAAGAGTTTTGCATGACAAAACTTTCAAAAACGAGGGGTCATTGTTGTGATCTAGCCGAAAGGCGAGCTGTGCAACCCTCCAGCAGAAAGACCCCTGGGCAACCGCCAACGGGTTGTGTGCCGGAGTGTAATCGAGCGAGAAAGGAGTCTGGCGTGGAGGCTGGCGGAAGGTCTGCTGGAACGGCTGAAGTACTACCATCAGTGAAGACGCCGGTGCTGGGCGAGACGACCCGCTTCTACGACACGGCACGACAGGCACGGCATCCCGCTAGGCGTCCGGTGTGGGCGTGACCCTCTGTTTGAAGTTCCCGGCGCCCAGTGGTCCTCCGCTCCCGGGCAGCAACCAGGGATGGGCCCGCACCACTGCCGCCGGCGAGGGCGATGACGAGAGACAGCCCTACGATCTACGATGCTACGCCGCCCTGTCGACAGTACCCAGCCGCATCACAAGTCCTAAATAGGACGTTTCGTTTTTATGGGTGTTGTAGCCTTAGTGTTGAGGGGACCGTGGCGCCAGGTGCTATCGTCAGTTTTTGTTGTTCATCTCACGTTCATGTCCGTTGTCCGTTCAGTCTTGCAATATAATCGCCTGCGTTGTCTGACGCCCGACTACTAGTCTCAAATTCTCTGAAAGATCCTAACATGGCCCACCCCTCCACAGTGTTATATAGTGAAAGAAATCTAAACCATCCGATCGCACGAACATTTAAACGAACTGTAACACTATTTGCTCTTGCTGTCACACCCGGCTAATTAATCTAAACGTCCACAAGTGCAAGTGCCTGAGGGTAACAAAACCAATTAGGAACACCACTGAAACTACTTACGTCAATAACGTCGCGCATCCATCCTTCATCACGAGTTATAAATACCTTGGTTTCATATTTCGCAAAACTTTTCGTGGCACCAACACATGGAAAATATTACTAATATTCCGAAGCGGTCTCGGCATTCTCAGAAGTAAATTATCTCGAGCGCCTACTTCACAAAACTGCAGCCCTACACAACTCTTGCTCAGCCAAAAACAAAATACCCCTCATATGTATGGGAAACGTATTACGCTAACCTCGTCGGCACCCTGGAAAAAATTTGAAATTGGGCCGCTGGATTTATGGCTTCTGATTATTCCCGGTCATCTAGTGTTAAATTATATAAAAACTATTACAACTGGCGGATCTTGCAGCCCATCATTTCAATATCACGCCTATGTGTTTTTGAAGAAATATTCTACACCAATGACACAATAGAAAGCTCCCATATATTCAGTGCCAACGTACGTGTCATCACCACAAGCTTTACTTTAAAACAAAACGCCCATTCTTTTCCAAAGTCCGTATCAAGCCCCATTACATATAAGTATGAACAGAAAAAAAACTACTTTAAGAAATCATTTATTGCACCTATTAGTGCCTATTTCGCGGTGCGTGCCGATATGGGGTTTGTGGCGCCTAAAATTCCTTTTTGATGTTATTTATGCTTTTTGTGTAGCTTAGCCCATGTTATACGAGGAGTGCTATAACTTCAGAACCCAGCCATTCGGCGTTCGCCAGACGCACTTTACGAGTAGAATCCGCGCGCGGTGCCTAACACACCGATACTCAGAAACCATGATCAAGCAGCCGCCACATCTATCTGATGTCCCGAGAAACTAGGCCGCTTAAGGCCCCTAAGCAGCGACACCGTAACCAACCGCGCCGGCGGTTGGGCTTGACGTTACCCATGTCCGCGCCAGCTCTTTTGTTCAATGTTCTTCTGTTGGCTTGGGTTTGGGTGTCAATGGCAAAAAATTTGCCGGCGTGCCCTCTCCATTGCTAACACAAAATTTGGGTCCAATGCACGATGTGAAGGTGGTTGGAAAGCAAAGCTGTAAACGACACCCACAAGAATTGGACATCCGAAGTGACTTGAATTCACCAAAGTGACTGTAGCAGCATGTGTCGGATACTGCTTTCGGCGCTCGCAAGAGATACAGCCTGTTCTTTTCTCTGACCCTTGTATCCCCGCTCTTCTGCATTTTTCACATTTCGTGGTCTCCCCATCGCTGCCTATAATGAATTGAAGACGTCGCTGGAGGGGTTCTGCTTCAGCTGTCACCTGTATTTGCGGGGCGGCGTTCCGAACGCAGCAGCGTAGGCCACGGCCGTGCTGCAGCGGCGGACGCCACCATTGTACCCCAGCCGTGCGTCAGCAAAACTAAAACGGAGACGATTGTTTTCCGAAGGGTGAGAAGGAGGGCAGCAAGGGCGGCTACTGCGTCATATCTTTGACTGCCTCCCTGCCACTCTTGTTTCTTGTGTCGCGTTCAAAGCTCCCTCCACTTTCCAAGCCCCTCAATCGAAACCAGAGTCTGTGTCCCCGTCTCCCCGTGTGGGCGTAGCTGCATGGCTGCGACGATGAGCTCTCGCTCTGCTGCTCTTCGGGCTCAAGATCGACAGCTGGTGGTGCCAGAAGTTTTATTTAGCCTGGTTGGAGTTTCTTGTGGCGCATGTAACGAAACCGTTGGCCAATAGAGGTAGAAAGCTTTGCTTTACTAAAACAACCAAAGAAAACACTGAACGCGATACAGCGACGCATGCACCGTGGCAAGTCAAATATGCCTGTTGGAAGATAACCGCATCAACATCGGACACACAAAAGTTTTGTTGTGACACCACGAAGATGTGCACAACCAGCCGTCGATCAGGGGCACACCACCGGTCAACAAGGTGCAGCCCGTGAAGCGCATGGAAGGAACGAATGCTGGAGGTTACAGGAAAACAATCTCGACACTTATCGAGTAGTCCACTCCCAAAAAGCTGTCATCTGCCGTGCCGGTAACTTTCAAGGGTGTTTGCAACCTAGCTTTAAGAGTTTCCTGATTAGGGTTGCCTATTGTGTATATGTGCACCATACTGGATGACGTTATCCTCAGCAGGTTCACGAGTCATGTGTAATGATTGCGCCATATCATGAGACAGAAAGCAAACGCTCTATGGGCGAACGAGGAGAAGACATATTTACAGACGTCACAGGACAGAGGTTTGAATCAGCAACAAAAGTTTACACACTAAACGCAAGACGAGAATTAGGCTAAAGCGAAACCCCAAGTGGTCCGCTCCAATGCCCGGGACCAGAAAGTCCGCGAAAATCCCCGCATAAATTTCCAGAGAGCGGAACGCGCTTACGGTCAGTCATAGGTGGACGCGGGCCACCGACGTCGCCCTCGTAGCTGTGCTTGCGCCGTCGGTGTCGCCCTACGACCACAGGTTACGACGCTGTGAAGAACTCTGCCGGGTCAGTCAAACGGCCCGACTACGCCTCGCGCGTCGTCACGCGCCCTTCGGCCCGCTGGAGCCCCGTAGACGCTAGTGCAGATATAGTCTGTGCTGTCGACGATGCCCCGGGCCTTGGCGACGACACTTTGAACCATGGCGGTGGCTGACGACGGCCTTGCTTCGCTGCGGGACAGAAATTCCTGGATTTCCTCAGCTAAAAGATATAAAAGTTCGTAGCTGCAAACATTCGGACATTCACGATGGAAAAAAATCATGGAGCGTTCCGAATACGAGCACGGTCTGTTAACTTCAGGGAAACCGTGAGCGTTCTTTGGGGCACACAAACATCTGCTTACATCAGGTACAACTTATATGTATTCTTCCTTCATGAATATCGCGTTCTGACGTTAGGATTCCCGCTGCCTACCTCTCCTGTCGTCTAGGAGCAAACTTTAGAAGTGCTGTGCGATGAAAGGGGGGCACAATAGATAATCGCAGCGGCGCTTGCCAGAAGGGGAGTCGCCAGCCGGGAGTGCCGCCAGCCAGGAGAGACCAGCCGCCGCCACTCACCTTCACGGAGTCTGCACGACAGCAAGCGGTGGGCCGTCCGTCTCGTCGTGCCGTAAGCCTCCCGACATCGAGATACTGTGGAGAATTTGTCTCCTATGCCATTTATATTTTGTTTCCACTAGTTGAGTAAAGCCCGTACTAGAGTCCCAACTTGCTCTGTGTAGATGTTTTGACATGGGTGTTGCCTGAACTACCTACTCCTTAGGCAGGACTACCTGAAAACTAAAAACCAATAAAACATTCAGATGTGGTTGGTTTATGATGGGTGTTAAATCTTTCGTTTAGACTCAAATCATCCTCGAACGTAAGGAGCCCTATCTTCACAGGGAAAATAAAATTTGCGTCCCACAGAGCAAGATTTCCCCGCTATTTTTATCGCAAGCGAAAACCTTTTTTAACACACGCTGAATAAGCATATACAGATTGAGTACACACACAGATATATATATATATATATATATATATATATATATATATATATATATATATATATATATATATATATGTTTATATTTAGATCTATATAGCGGATCAGAAATGGGAAATGAGGGGCTCGGTGAATTAAGACAGAAATTAAGGTTTGGCAATGAAGAAAACCTCGGAAAGCGAAGGGGAGGTGGTGGTGGGTCACAGAAACAAATGAAGAATTTTTTGAGTCAGAAAGAATGTGGTGAAAAAATGCCCGCCGGGTGGGATCTGAACCCACTACCTCCAGCAGAATACCGGTCTGGTGCGATAACTACTACGCTACCGGCGGGGCTGTTTTCCCACCACTTTCTCGGGTATTTATGTTAAGGTATTTTTTGGTTCCTGCACTAGGGGGTGGTAGCTAGCGGCACTCGGACTACACGGGTAGAAGGGGGCCTTTTTTTTAACCCCCGGGCCATAACTGGAGTGTCTGCGACATGTCGAGCGGGAGGTACCGGGTCCGAATCCTGGGCCCCCTTATACCCACCGGTTTCTTTAAAGGGTACAAGCGTTCCCGTACCGTAGCTTGCCTCGACGGTGGAACAAACGCTTGCAGCTTGACCACAAGCAGTCATGGGAGGCCATGTGGTAGGTCCCTCGAACACCTTCGGGTGGGGTCTGAGACCTGTGGGCACCCACCAGTTCAAAGCGTACAAGCGCTCCCGGTCTCGGCGTGGCATGAGGGGCTTGGACACGCACTACCACTGCGGCAGACGTGGTAGGTTCCTCTGGAGCCGCTGGTCACGCACCAGAATAAAAATGGGGACAGGCGCCCCCCGTACGGGGGATCCAGTGTACTGGAAACCGTTCCACCACGTCGGTTTGTACCATGGGATAAAAGAATGTGGTAGGTACTTCGGATACGCTGGGAACCAACCAGAGAAACTTGGTACAGGCACCCCCAGCACAGGGGATCTCGTGCTTGGGAAGTTACCCGACTTTGTCGGGAAAATTCCCAAGTGGAACGGTTAGTAACCTAAACCGCAGCGATAGCTCAGGGGGGATTCTACTTCCGGTCACGCTCGCGAACGGACGCGGAATCATGAGCTCCACCGGAGCGGCGTTTGCAGCCAAGTCTGGCCGCGGTAACAGGAGCGATAACGAAGCCCAGGAATACTCTGTTGTTGTGCCCCCTCTGCCAACCGGGTCTGTTGTTTTGAACACTGTCTTTTTGCATGCCGACCTAAGGGCGCGGCCTTACCGCGTGGAAGAATTCTGTGACGCGTTATTGCATGACGGTATGCTTGCCGACGTAGCTGCTCTCGGCACATACCAAATGAATCACATCTGGGCAGTTACCTTTAAGAGCGATGACGGGAAGAGAAACTGCTTTTGAAGAAAGAAGTCACCGTCAAGGGCCACAAGTGCTTGGTAATTGACCCGTGCCACCAAGACGTCCGCCTCAAACTTTACTGGGTCCTGCACAATGCTCCGGACGACCAGATAAAGGAAGCGTTCGCGCCATACGGCAGTGTGGTTGAAGTGACGAAGGAAAAGTGGCGCGTTAATGGCTGCACGAACTTCAGCACCATGACATTCACCGTAGGGCTTCGCCTCAAAGGGGGCGTGGCTCGGGACGATTTGCCACATCAGCTGCGTGTTGGGGGCGAGCTAGCTCTCGTCGCTGTTGCAGGAAGGCCTCCGCTATGCCTTCGCTGTACCCAAACTGGGCACATTCGGAGGGAGTGCTGAGTTCCCAAGTGCAACGTCTGCCGCCGCTTTGGACATGACCGCGCCAACTGCGTGAAAACGTATGCGGCAGCCACAGGACCCGGTACGAATGAAGAGCGAAGTGAGCTCATAATGGACGAGGCGGAAGCAGAGGAGGTCGTCGGAAGCCCGCCTCTCGAGCGTACCTCAACCCCATGTGACGTGTCAGCAGGAAAAGGAGACGCCACCAAAAGTACTGCCACCGAGGCGACGACGGACAAGGAAGAACCTGGAGCCACAGAGGCGCCTGAGGGGCTGCCTCAAGACACCCCACTTCCAAGTACAGACGACGGCTACCCGAGCGACGGCTCCATGGATGCCAAGGATGCCGTCACGCGTGGGAGAGGTGGTGCGGTGAACGAGCTTGAGTCTAAGCGTCCAAGGGAACAATGTGCTGCGGATGGTGATGTGACGAACCGAGAGGAGAACACGTCAACGGGACCGGCAGTAAGGAGAAAACGCCTCGACCCAAAGCCGAATATTCACGTCGGCGAGAAGAGGCCCCCAAAGCCACCGTCGTGAAAAATTTATGTGTACCTGTTCTTCTTGCCACAGTGATTTACGCCAATACTGACGCATCCATGTATCCGTCAAATCACCGAGGTAAGCGGCATGCGGTCTGATTTTTTTCTCAAATGGCTGTGCGCCTAGATACTGCAAATAATGTTGCCACAGTTATTGTCCGTGGATTGGCAACGAGAAGGAAGCAATGTCAGCTTAGTAGGCTGTTTGCGGACAGGGAGTTAGATATAATTGCAGTGCAGGAAACCAAAGTGCAAAGCCAGGAAGTGACAGACCGCATGGTGCAGCCTTTCACAGCACATTTCAATGTGTGGGCTTCGCATGCTGTGGGGACATCGGCTGGGTACGCTCTTTTCATTAGGCGATCACTGGGCATTGTTGAGCAGACGGTCGTAGCGGATCCCTGTGGCCGCTTTGTGATTTGCGATTTTTCTTTTTCCAACACTGAATGGAGTATGATATGCATTTATGCACCTAACCGACAAAATGAAAGGGAAGTGTTTTTTCAAAGCTTTGGTAAACACCTTGATTGCGGAAGGGCTATAATTTTGCTTGGTGACTTCAACTGTGTGTGCATGCAAGAAGACAGAACAACAAAAGAGCGCATTAGAGATAGGGGGGCTGAGTGTTTGATGGATATAATTGAACGAAATTCTCTTGAAGACGTGGCTCTTTTCACGCCCAAAGGCCCAGTGTGGTTTGCCCACTATCAAAGGAGTAGCCACGCTAGACTCGACCGCGTGTATATTTCAAGCGAACTAGTCCCTCTGTGTGCCAATTACAAGGTCGAGGCTTTGGCTTACAGCGACCATTGCTTAGTGGCCTGCAGCCTTGGAACAAAGAAAAACGTACCGAAATGGAACTGGAAGTTGTGGAAATTGAACAGTCGCATTCTTACAGATGAACCTTTCACAACCAAAGTTAACGAACTTTTTACTAATATGCAAACTGACATACGAATTAGCTGGGGGGCCAGATGGGAACTTTTTAAAGAACAAGTCAAGATTAGCGCAATAGAAAGGAGCACGATTCTAAATAAACAACGAAGAAAGAATGAGAAAGACCTACGCCAACAGTTAAGTACCTTTCTGCTAGAAGAAAGCATAAACCCCGGGGAATTCAAACAAGAGATAAGAGATACGAAAAACAGGCTAGAAGCAATCGATACTGAACGCTAAAGGGGAGCCATCGTCAGAGCACGCGCAGATAAAATGTGGATGGGAGAAATGCCCACAAAGCGTGCACTATCAGATGAAAAGCGCTATGCGCAGAGGAACATAATAAAGGAAATAACGTACCGTAATATCGTTACAGACAACAAGGAAATGATTGAGCGCGCATTCGTAGAGTACTACACAGAACTGCTGGGCACGCACATTCCAGAGGATGAAGGTTTCGCTATGGAATTTTTACCGCTCATGCCCAAGTTAGATAAAGATGTATGTGACATAATCGAAGCACCAATTAGTGTGGGGGAACTAGAAAGAGCAATCTATGAGCTGAGCGTTGGCAAGTCACCTGCTCCAGATGGCCTAGGCGCAGAATTTTACAAGGCATTTAAAACGGAGGCGGCAGTGTTTTTATGTGAAGTGCTTGTGGAGGCGTACGAAATACGTGTGCTTCCGCAAACGTTTAAGGAGACCTACATAGTCTTGATACCAAAGTGCGAGGAAAGAATAAAGCTACTGTCCGTAAAGTCTTATAGGCCAATTAGTCTGGCTAATGTAGACTATAAAATTTACATGAAGGTCCTAGCACGAAGGTCGCAAACCATAATTCAGTGTCTGGTAGCTCCACATCAAACTTGTGGTATTAAGCACCGCACAATAAGCTCTAATGTTCATGTAGCTAGAAGTGTTTTGGAGTGCTGTGATGCTTTCTCGGGTCGTGTGGCAATGGTGCAACTGGATCTGGAGAAAGCTTTTGACCGGGTATTGCACGATGTACTGTTTAGCATCTTAAAATACGAAAATGTCGGATCCGTTATTTTGGAGGGTACAAAAATGGCCTACGTCGGTTGTAAAGCGAGCATCATTGTTAACAAAAACGTAACATAGGCGATAAACATAGGATGCTCGGTCAGGCAAGGCTACCCATAATCCCCACTAATTTTTGCTATATATCTTGAACCTTTCTGCCTAAGAATAATGAAGGAGGAGGGAATACGAGGATTCCAATTGCAGAGGGCGGAAGTAAAACTGCTCGCTTACGCAGATGATATTGCTGTTTTTTGTCGGGATCAAGAGAGCGTAAGTGAAACAGTTAAGGTGGTGAAGTCCTTTTGCAAAAAATCAGGAGCGGTAGTTAATTGGGATATATGTTCGGGATTTTGGCACGGAAACTGGAACTAAACGCCCCCTCTTTTCGAGAACATACAATGGGCAGCTTTGCCGGCAAAGTATGTCGGGTGCCGCTGGAACATTACCATTATACTGGCCAGTACTGGAGTGACCAGACAGAAAAGCTGAGGGAAAAAACAAGAAACTGGCAAGGGCGCAACTTTTCGATGTTTGCCCGTGCCGCGATCTGCAACCCTTTTTTGTTAACCAAAGTGTGGTACATGCCACAAGTGTTATGCATGACTCGTGTAAATGTTCAAAAAATCCACAAGGTTTTTGCTGTTTTTATCTGGTCTTCCAGTTGGGAAAGAATGAGTCCTACTAATCTTTTCAGATCAGTAAGGAAAGGAGGACTTGGTCTCTGCCATTTATTTTTACGACGATTTGTCGCAAGGTTTTGTTTTTTGCGGGACCAAAAAGATTTATTCTTGCGCACGGTTATTCAAGTCCGGTTGCAAAATGTCCTACCTGAGTTTGTTGTGTCCTCTAGCAGTCATTTTGGTAATGGGGTAAGGGGATACCTAAGAGAAGTAGCCCTGTCATTTGATTTTCTGAAAGTGCGGTTCTCACTTGAATACCTGTCTAGCGTTTCAAGAAAGTGCCTGTACAAGGACCTTGTCGATGTTTGTTTGCCAGTACCTCTGTATAGGTCGTTATACGGAAAGGGCACCGGATCTGATGTTCTCAGGAGGGTTAAAAGAATGCCCGTAAAACCAAGTATGAAATCTTTTTTCTTTAAATTCCACAGCGAGACGCTACCTGTAAATGTATGGTTAGCAGAGAGAGGTTTCTTCGTCCCATGGACAACAAACTGTAGTCTGTGCAAAAAGCCGGAAACGGTCAATCATGTGTTTATTGAATGCTGGGACCCGGTGTTCCACTGGGACATCCTTCAGCGCACGTTGAAGAAGGAGCTACCCATAACCCCACACGGTATTCGGTTCCTGCCACTGGAAAGTGAGGGTGGTGTACCGTATGACTTCATCATGGTGCTCAGCCTGCACAGCATATGGAGGACGAGAATGGCCATGCGGAATGCGGACATCAACGCCCGGCCTGCCAGGGAAAACTTTATTGAAAGTGTGCAGTACATAAGGGAGGTGCTCCGTGTAGAGGATGAACCGCCAGAGTGGTTGTCTGTCCTCGATGATCTAGTGTGCCTTAGGATGTTTAAAACCTCTCTGTGAGCGAAGGCTGGCTCACAGGTTTTAACATTATGCATTTCTCTTTCTGTTCTGTAAAAATGTCTAAGCAGGCAATAAAAAAAAAGCAGCGATAGCTCAGAGATACAACACTCGCCTCGTATGCGGAAGGTACTGGGTTCAAATCCTGGTACCGCCGGGCACCCACCGGTTTCTTTAATGGGTACTGGCATCTCTGGTCGAGTACGGACCCTTGAAAGGGGATTTAACAACTGGAAAGCTGCCTTTACGCTAGTGAGAGGCCCCTGACCCTTGTCCATCTGGTGGGGCTCCCGGCAATCATGCCACGTTGCGCCATTGCAGGTGGTGAAAGAGTCTGGCGGCATGTTCTGCCACAGGCAGTTGCGAGTTGAGCGTCGAACGTGGCTCCGGAAGGCACCATGTGCATTTGTGTGCCTTGGTGGCGCCGGGCACCTACCGGTAAGATAGGTACAAGCGACTCCCTGGCCTGGCGCTCAACTTTTGTGTGGGACTACAACGCTTGGGCAGTTCACCCGGCTTGCAAGGGAATTCGCCCCTATATATATGTAGGTATAAAATATAATATACACCTAAAGGATCCATTTCACTGTTTATTAAGGGCGCTAAACACTCGATATTTTGGGCGCACAACTCCAGTCAGTAGTAGTCGCGCATCGATCGCTCGCTAAACGTTGGTATGCCAAACTTGCGAGCTAACATGTATCTTGACCTCTTTGCACCGACGATCACTTTAAAGCAAAATTCCCTTCAAGCCTTCAAGGTCTCCATCGGTGACGCGGCGCCATTGAATTCCACAGCCAGTGCTCAGATTTTGTAGCCATCCTGCCGTTTTATAGTTCTGTTCTCTCTTCCTCTTTGTAACAGCTGATGTCCCTGAGGGTAAAAAGTAAATCAAGTTAAAATAAAATTTACCACCTGCATCTCCAAAAATATGTATTCAGCTTAGCAAAAAAAACAATGTTTACATTTATCATTCCGCAAGCCTCATATGCCCCTCCAAAAAAAAAAACATTTTTTGTTGAATGCAGCGGGTGCTAATATTTTTCCGAGCACATTGTAAAAATGGGCGCTGGAAGCATGGCCTTACAAATAGAATACAGCAAGAAAAAGTACCCGCGCCTCTCCTTGCTTCGCCTCGAATGTGTGTCGAAGACCATCGTCTACTAGCTCCTCTGCGTCATACCTGCTTCTCTCTCCATAGCTCCGCTCTTACGATGCGATGTTTTCCCTTCGTGTGTGTCCACCAACAAAAAACGAAATAGAGTTTTTCGAATGTCGTTACCGCCTCCCTCGTAAGAATTGGAAAAATTCCTATGGGTAAAGTCTTCGCCGGATTAGCCAGGACTACAGGGTAATTGACGGTAGGCAAATAAAACTTGACTTCCTCGAACGCAAAGCGCCACATTTCAGACTTCAGCGTTAACCCCCACGTAAGATTTGTCTATAGGACAGACTCCGACCTTGTAAGGTGTTCACCGAAAGTCTGGGCGAGAACTATGAGGTCATCGAGGTACACACGGCAAGTGTTCCAGTTCAGGCCACCTACTACAGTGTCCATGACTCTTTGAAACGTCGCTGGTAACGTGTACAGGTCAAACGGCATCACTCTGAACTTGTAGAGGCTGTCCGTGGTAAAAAAGCAGTCGTCTATCGGAATCCCTTTTCCACTTTAATTTACACTACTCTGTCTTAAGGTCCATCGACGAGGAGTACTTCACGTGGCCGAGGTGGTCAAGGGTTTTGTCGAATCATGGCGAGGGTGCACATCCTTTTAAGTTATGTCGTTCTGTCACCGGTACTTACCGCAGTACCTTAATGCGCGGTCTTTCCCTTCACGAGTACGAATGGCGTAGAAAAAGGGCTTCTTTATGGCACTTTATTGTCGTCACTGAAGCTGTCTTCGATGTGCGTCCGGATGCCTTAATGCTTCCACGAACAAACGCCGTACGGTGACGGTTATGTAGGTCGGGCTCCTTCTTTGGTTATACTACATGCTTCGCATGAGTTGTTTGAGGTAGTTTTGGATTCGAGAAAAAAACTCGCTATGGCGGCGCCGCAAAGCCAGTAATTCTGTCCATTTGTTATGCGGCATCCCTGCGTTCACGTCCCAGGAATCCGGAAACATAAAAGCATCTTCGGGTTCACCTTCGAAATCGCTTAACGGGGAAACGTCACTTGCTTTAGACGTGACGTGAGCGCTCCTGTTTGGAACACCCCTGCTTAAATGCTGATTGTCCTAAATAAAAAAAGGGACGAAAACGTGGGACTTTCGTCGCTTAAAAAGCGCAATTTCTCATACGACGGAGACACCACGGTACAAAAGCAAACATTGGTCACCCTCTACGATACCGTCGACATCAGACATGGCATTTTCTTCGTGGACGGTGATCATCAAGCTTGAGCGGCGTGGTAGGGTGATGTGATCAACGGTGATTCTTACAGCTGCACTGTTTTTGGGGTTCGGTAGCGGCGTCATGGAGCGATTGGAAGAAAAAGTTATCGGCTTGGTCTCCACATAACCTATGGTTCAATGTCCGTCAAAAAGCGGATTCCGAGAATTGCGACGCGGGAGAAGATAGGTTAATTGACGAACGCAGAATGGTAGGTGGGGCCGTCTTTGCTGATGCGTGATGTGCACGTTCCACTTGGCGTTACGAGATCGCCGCCTGGTGTGCGTTTATGCGGACCGCCCATCTGGTCATCTCTTTATTCAGCGTAGAGGCCAATCATCAGATATTACTGAGCAGTCGGTGTGTGTGCCAATGAGGGTGACTCCATCAAAGCCGTCGATGAACAACTGGACGTCGGAAGCCCCCTTAATCGAGGTGTGGGTGGGTCGGGGCGCCGTATCTCTCCTGTTGTCGGTCGGGCACTATGCGTCGTCATCTTTGCCGCCATCTACAAAGCGGCAGGCTAGGTCATGTAGGGTAAACGTCAGCCGTGCGCCGGTCGTCATTCGTGCGTCACGTCAAGTTAGGTCGGGGCTCGCTGCTGCTGATGGCATGTCGTGAATCCCAGTCTTTGGTGCGTTTACGCGCCATTTCAAGGTTACCGCTTTCTCGCCTCTATTAACCTCGAGAAATTGCTCCTTATAGTTTCCCATACGTGGGCAGGGATTTCTCATACCCGTGAGGTCTGCCCTGCTTTGAGGATTGGCTATTGGCATGGGTACGGCGATAGCGAACAGTGAAAGCGAGCGGCACCTCGATTGGTGTTGAATGGGTATTCTTCGATCTTAGTAGGGCGCTGGACAGGTATGGGCATGGTGTGTTGACGGACAACCCTCGGAAAACAGGCCTCTTGTCACGGCAGCGATGGTAGATTTGGTGTCGGGCAGAGCAAGTAACTCTGGTCGTGGGGGGTGGAGGGAGCAGAAGATTATTAGGGGTTCGCCATACGCCCGTCTTTCCTGGCGTACGGTTTTGGGCATTCGTAAAAAAGCTTAAGCTTCTGCAGTATTTATTACTGCCACCCTATAGCCTTGTCTAATGGACACTCACAATCGCGATGCGATTGAGTTGGTCTGGACGGAGTGCAATCCGAATTGGGCGCTGCTGCACAGCCAGTTTCAAACGCAATCGAGCCTGATTCTGCTAAAACTCAGCCGTGGTTCTCTTACCAAATGTGATCGGACGAAAGTGGTGATACCCTCTTTCCACGGAGTAATGAAGTAAAAGGTGAAAATTTCAAGTAATCCCAGAAATGGCATCCAAACACTTCACATATGTACGTGCGCAATCCCTTTTATATAGTTACGTATCTATAGGATTCCTCAAAGATACCAGACGCCTGTAGTGAAATGCATTTTTTCCGCCATATGGCGTACGTAAGTGCAACCGGTGTAACTCCTCAATCGAGACTGAAGCGTGCGGTGCTGCTGCAGTATGACTTATGTGGGCTCGAACATTTATTCGCCATTCACTTCAATCCGGATTTAAAGTGCCCGAGTGCCAAGGATTTAGACATAATTGAGATCTTTCAAATAATTTTTTTTGGTAATCTCATACAAAAATCGAATATGGGCTGCATGTTTGCAAATAAGCTAGCTGAAATAAATCTCATCATAATGTTCTTATTCTTCCACAAAAAGGCAGAAAATACGGAAACGTTACACAGCATAACGACGTCCCTTAAATACTGGCTGCGGTGGCGCCAGGTTCATAAGGAGTAAAAAAAACGTTTGAATATGGCAATTTTGACGTTTTTTTTAATTTTGTATGGTCTTCCTTTTTTCGGACGCCTGCATTCTCGCGTGTTTCGGAGCGCAAACGCATAAATACAAAGGAAAGCTTTAAAGTTGCATTTTAAAAAGCGCCCGAGTTTTCATTTCACTGTATACAAACGAATGCTTTCAGACGAAGTATAGCCAAAGTTTAGTGTCCGTCCTTCTTCTTCTTTAGTGAAATGAATTTAGGAAAAAAAACAACTTTCTGACGATGTAATGGGTATAGAATAGCGTTTTATTTTTCCGTGAAAGTAAATCACCTTCAGAACCTTTAAGGAAATTTATTTGTTAAAAATAGAATACTGCTTGATTTTTGAGAACGAGCGATTTTTTTGTAAAGCAAGCTCTTCTCAAACGACGTTGAAGAGCAATATGAAAGAGTGCAAGTAAAAATGTTTTGAATGGGATAACTCGGCAGCCATTTCGAATTTCATAATGACATTTTGTTCTTACTATCAGATTTTCAAATTCCCGTTGAAACTGTAACTCAACAAGACGAACATTGAAAGCGTCTTTCCGTTTTCCGCAGATTGTGTACACAACAATATGACAATATCTTTTATTCAGCATGGTACCTGTTTTCTGCACAACCATGTACGAAGCTCATGTACCACGTTTCACTCCGCTGTCTGAACTCCCGATACCGCTCGTGTGGGGAAAGAAAACTCCTCAGCCGCGAAAGACCGTAAGACCGTAAGGTGCCTAATTGCAGAGGGTGCAAATGCATCTCTCTCTCTCTCTCTCTCTCTCTATATATATATATATATATATATATATATATATATATATATACAGAAAATAAGGGTTGGCAGTCAAGAAAACCTCGGAAAGCAAAGGGGAGGTTGTGGTGGGTCATAGAAAGAGATGAAGAATTTTTTGAGTCGAAAAGAAAGTGGTGAAAAAATGCCCGCCGGGTGGGATCCGAACCCACGACCTCCAGAATACCGCTCTGGTGCGATAACCACTACGCTACCGGCGGGGCTGTTTCCCCAGAACTTTCTCGGGTATTTATGTTAAGGTATTTTTGTTTCCTGCACTTGGGGGTGGTAGCCAGCGCCACTCGGACTACTCGGGGTGAAGGGGACCTTCTTTTTAACCCCCGGGCCGTGACTCGAGTGTCTACGACATGTCGAGAGTGGTCGACCAGCGTTGAGCCCTCTTAAGCTCCCTTTGGCACCAAGACTGCCAGAACAGAGGCCCTCGCTAAGCATGTAGCGAATCAGAAAATGGGAAATGAGGGGCTCCGTGAAATAACACAGAAAATAAGGGTTGGCAGTCAAGAAAACCTCGGAAAGCAAAGGGGAGGTTGTGGTGGGTCATAGAAAGAGATGAAGAATTTTTTGAGTCGTAAAGAAAGTGGTGAAAAAATGCCCGCCGGGTGGGATCCGAACCCACGACCTCCAGAATACCAGTCTGGTACGATAACCACTACGCTACCGGCGGGGCTGTTTCCCCAGCACTTTCTCGGGTATTTATGTTAAGGTATTTTTGTTTCCTGCACTTGGGGGTGGTAGCCAGCGCCACTCGGACTACTCGGGGCGAAGGGGACCTTCTTTTTAACCCCCGGGCCGTGATTCGAGTGTCTACGACATGTCGAGAGTGGTCGACCAGCGTTGAACCCTCTTAAGCTCCCTTTGGCACCAAGACTGCCAGAACAGAGGCCCTCGCTAAGCATGTAGCGAATCAGAAAATGGGAAATGAGGGGCTCCGTGAAATAATACAGAAACTAAGGGTTGGCAGTCAAGAAAACCTCGGAAAGCAAAGGGGAGGTTGTGGTGGGTCATAGAAAGAGATGAAGAATTTTTTGAGTCGAAAAGAAAGTGGTGAAAAAATGCCCGCCGGGTGGGATCCGAATCGACGACCTCCAGAATACCGGTCTGGTGCGATAACCACTACGCTACCGGCGGGGCTGTTTCCCCAGCACTTTCTAGGGTATTTATGTTAAGGTATTTTTGTTTCCGACACTTGGGGGTGGTAGCCAGTGCCACTCGGACTACTCGGGGTGAAGGGGACCTTCTTTTTAACCCCCGGGCCGTGACTCGAGTGTCTACGACATGTCGAGAGTGGTCGACCAGCGTTGAACCCTCTTAAGCTCCCTTTGGCACCAAGACTGCCAGAACAGAGGCCCTCGCTAAGCATGTAGCGAATCAGAAAATGGGAAATGAGGGGCTCCATGAAATAATACAGAAAATAAGGGTTGGCAGTCAAGAAAACCTCGGAAAGCAAAGGGGAGGTTGTGGTGGGTCATAGAAAGAGATGAAGAATTTTTTGAGTCGAAAAGAAAGTGGTGAAAAAATGCCCGCCGGGTGGGATCCGAACCCACGACCTCCAGAATACCGGTCTGGTGCGATAACCACTACGCTACCGGCGGGGCTGTTTGCCCAGCACTTTCTCGGGTATTTAAGTTAAGGTATTTTTGTTTCCTCCACTTGGGGGTGGTAGCCAGCGCCACTCGGACTTCTCGTGGTGAAGGGGACCTTCTTTTTAATCCCCGGGCCTTGACTCGAGTGTCTACGACATGTCTACGAAAGAAGGTCCCCTTCACCCCGAGTAGTCCGAGTGGCGCTGGCTACCACCCCCAAGTGCAGGAAACAAAAATACCTTAACATAAATACCCGAGAAAGTGCTGGGGTAACAGCCCCGCCGGTGGCGTAGTCGTTATCGCACCAGACCGGTATTCTGGAGGTCGTGGGTTCGGATCCCACCCGGCGGGCATTTTTTCACCACTTTCTTTTCGACTCCAAAAATTCTTCATCTCTTTCTATGACCCACCACAACCTCCCCTTTGCTTTCCGAGGTTTTCTTGACTGCCAACCCTTATTTTCTGTATTATTTCACGGAGCCCCTCATTTCCCATTTTCTGATTGATTCGCTATATATATATATATATATATATATATATATATATATATATATATATATATATATATATATATATATTTCTGAGACAAAAAATAAGGGTTGGTAGTCAACGAAAATTGGGTAAGCAATGGGGTGGTTGTGGTGGGTCAAAAAAAATGAAGAATTTTTTGAGTCAGAAAAAAAGTGGTGAAAAATGCCCGCCGGGGGGGATCCGAACCCACGACCTCTAAAATACATGTCTGGTGCGGTAACCACTCCGCTACCGGCGGAGATGCTTCCCCGCCACTTTCTCGGGTATTTGTGGTAAGGTATTTTTTGTTTCTTGCGCTTGATGGTGGTAGCCAGCGCCACTCGGACTATTCGGGGTGAAGGCGACCTTCTTTTTAACCCTCTGGCCATGACTCAAGTGTCTACGACATGTCGTGTGTGGTCGACTAGCGTTGAACCCACTTAAGCTACGCTTGACACCAAGGCTGCCAGAACAGAGGCGATCGCTAAGCATGTAGCCAATCAGAAATGGGAAATAAGGGGCTCGGTGAAACAAGACAGAAAGTAAGGGTTGGCAGTCTAGAAAACATCGGAAACGAAAGGGAAGGTTGTGGTGCGTCATAGAAACAGATGAAGAATTTTTCGAGTCACAAAGAAAGTGGTGAAAAAAAAATATATATATATATATATATATATATATATATTTCTGAGGCAAAAATGAGGGTTGGTAGTCAACGAAAATTCGGTAAGCAAAGTGGTGGTTGTGGTGGGTCAAAAAAACACCCGATACTTCGTAGCAACCCGCTTAAGGTTGTGAGCTATCGGGTTCCGATTGTGTTTTCTGCTCCACGCAAGCTAGGTGGGTTGTGCAGCCGTATCGCCGGAAAAAAGAAGCCTAATCCATGTGGTAAGACGCACGCCATGAAGAACATGGGGTGCAAAGTTGGCATAGTTTACCAGATACCGCTCACTTGTGACAAGGTATATATTCCGCAAAGTGGATTCTGCATAAATGATCGCCTCAGGGAGCACGATTTATCAATCAAGAAAGGCACAGGATCACACTTGCCCATGCATTGCCGTGATTGTGGTTGTACGCCGCGCCTCAAAGAAACCATTATCATTGACAGAAGCCGTGACACTCTGGCGCGTGAGCTTTCAGAATCGTACTTCATTAAAAAAAATCGCGAGGGGTGCATCAGTGAACCATCATTATCACTTTTTAGCAATGAGTTTCGTTTTTTTAGACAGCAAGCGGTTGGCGGGCTCTGAGTATTGTGGTGTTGCCATCGATTGTACTATCTGCTTTTATGTGTTTTTTCTGTCTTGTAGAAGCCTATATAAGGCAACTTCTTTTCCTGTGAATAAATAGTTGGGAGTTGCGCATCGTCCGTCTTCCTTCGTCTGTTTATGTCTATTTAGCGCAAGTTTCGTGATACATAATGCACCAACTAGCCCAACAGCACATTATACTGAAGTATATATATATAATATTTGGAAGTGAGGGGCTCGTTAGGAAATACAATAAGAAATGCCGGCAGTCTACAACGCCAAAGAAGTCATAGGGGAATTGTTAGACTATTTTGTGACCGTTGGTGAAGTTACATTTTTTTATATTAATTTAAGTAGAAGGAAAGAAAAACACGCGCCCAGACTTAGGACCGAACCCACGCCTTTCGACTAGATATCGAATGCCTTACCACTTCGTCTATCTGGGCGAGTGTGTGTTCTCCTTCACTTTCTGGGGTATTTATATTCACTACAACTGTATCTGACGGTCCCCACTCTGGGCTAGTATTTTGCTTTCTTTCTTTCTACTTAAATTATTTAAATACATATATCTTCACTAACGGTCACAAAATAGTCTAACAATTCCCCTATGCCTTCTTTGGCGCTGTGCACTGGCGGAATTTCTTTCTTTCTGTATATCTCACCCGGCGGGCATTTTATCACCACTTTCTTTTGGACTCAAAAAATTCTTCATCTCTTTCTATGACCCACCACAACCTCCCCTTTGCTTTCCGAGGTTTTCTTGCCTGCCAACCCTTATTTTCTGTATTATTTCACGGAGCCCCTCATTTCCCATTTTCTGATTCTCTACATGCTTAGCGGGGGCCTCTGTTCTGGCAGTCTTGGTGCCAAAGGGAGCTTAAGAGGGTTCAACGCTGGTCGACCGCTCTCTCTCTCTCTCTCTCTATATATATATATATATATATATATATATATATATATATATATTGTAGAACAGAGACGTACGGGGCTAGGGATTCCGTAAGAACACATATCAAAGTTGCAGTCCTTATTGCCAGTGCTGTTTGGCGTTTTAACAGTGTTTTATAGTGCCGAATGAAGTATGATTGCCTTTTTTTATGCAGGAATAACATAATTGAAAATTCAAGTAGAGAAAAAATGTGCCGTTTTTTCCTGAAGCGGGAATCGAATCCACAACCTCCGCATAACGCATGCGGTGCTCTACCATTGAGCTAGTTCCGCGACAACTCCTCTCTCGACTATACCGCGGGGTTTTGTATTTACGACTGCTCAGAGCTCGGTCAACTAGCGCCGCCCCTCGACCACCGAGGGAAGACGTAGAACGTCTTTTCCGAGCGGCCGCACGTAAGACGTGGTCGGAAGTCGGGGATAGCCAAAGGCATTTCGAAGCCAGAACCCTGGTAATGCATTTTGTAGAGCAGAGACGTACGGGGCGAGGGATTCCGTAAGGACACATATCAAAGTTGCAGTCCTTATTGCCAGTGCTGTTTGGCGTTTTAACAGTGTTTTATAGTGCCGAATGAGGTATGATTGCCTTTTTTTATGCAGGAATAAAATAATTGAAAATTCAAGTCGAGAAAAAATGCGCCGTTTTTTCCGGAAGCGGGAATCCAACCCACAACCTCCGCATAACGCGTGCGGTGCTCTACCATTGCGCCTTCCTCGTTACATCTTATGCTGGAGGTTGCGGAAAAAAATTGCCGTCGGGCGCCAAGAAATTGCAACCATGGACATTCCTACCACCTGCGCCGCGAATTGCCGCAATGTCAACTGCAACTCCGCCTTCGCCAAACCGCGGGCTGATTTCGGCCTTCCTCGCTCTCGGACAAGAAACCTCGCCGAATGGCGCACAGTGGACGATAGGTCCATTTGCGTTAACTGCAATATGGTAGGTCATGTGGCCTGTTACTGCTGGTCCCGCTTGTTTTCGGCGCGGCTACAGCCCCCTGTTGATTCTTCTCCAGTGGACGCCAAACCTCGCCGTTTCATGAATCCCGATTCGTAGCCCTATGCCGAAACTTCCGTCCACGCTTCGCGATTCATCCGTTCTCCATCTCCACAGCGCCGCCAGTCCCGCTCGCCGCAGCCTCGCCGTTTCTAGTCACCGCTTCCAGGTGGACGTACCTCCTGGAAAACTGAGAAATGCAGCACCCGGAGGTGACGCTGCATTTTCGACCCCTGCCCGAAATCCTCTTCTTTCTATAACGCCTCAACATAGCTTACTAGAAGTACAGGTAGACGGTGTGACTGTCAAGGCCCTGATTGACACTTGTGCACACATTTCTATTATGAGTGCTGCTCTTCATCGTCCTCTTCGTAAAGTAGTGACCCCTGCCCCTTCTTGTGCTGTGCATGTCGCTGCCGGAGGTACGCCTTCCGTTGCCGGAGAATGTGCTGCCCGTGTCAACATCGTTGACAAACAAGCTTTTGTTCTTTTCACAGTGTTGGACCAATGCCCATATAACCTTATTCTCGGTCTTGATATTGTTTCCGCCCATTCTGCCCTAATTGACTATTCCGAAGGCCTACTCCATCTTGAGCTACCCTGGTCCGACGCCGCGATTGACGAAATTTAGCAGAAGTCACGGTCCGTATCTGCGGACCACTCCCGGTTACCACCACATAGTGCCGCTTATGTCCCATTGACGCCGAGCCCTCCTGTTGCAGACAGTGTATACGAAGTTTCTCCCATTGTTGATGTGCTCCTCACGCGCAATGAGGCGCTGCCTCACACCCTGGTCACTATAATTGACAACCACGTTGAACTACCGTTCATCAACTTCGGTTCCTCTGCGCAGCACCTACCGGAGGGCATGTCTTTCGCAACGATTTCCGTTCTCGACGACAACCACGTTGCCGCCCTGACCCTCGATGATAACCTCGATCATTCCAACGACGAATTATGAACTGCGAAACCTGACCACTGTTACGCTGCGATGTTTTCCCCCGACCTACCACCCACACACGCCGGTGAGCTCCTCAATCTCCCATACTCTTACCGAGACACTTTTTACCTTGACAAACATCCACTAGGTAAGGCAACCACTGTGAAACATCGCATCAACCCTGGCGATGCCATCCCCATTCACCGAAGGCCTTACCGCGTGTCCCACACTGAACGTAAAATAATCGAGGAGGAAGTGGCCACCATGCTCCACAGATATTTAGTAGAGCCTTCTTCAAGTCCTTGGGCTTCCCCAGTCGTCTTAGTAAAGAGGAAAGATGTCACCTGGTGTTTTTGTGTGGATTTCCGTTACCTAAAGATGATTACCAAGACGTGTACGCTCTGCCTCGTATAGATGATGCCCTGTATTGCCTCCATTGTGCAAAATCCTTCTCCTCCATCGACCTCAGATCCGGATACTGGCAGATTGCGATTGACGATGTTGACCGAAAGAAGACAGCCTTTGTTACACCAGATGGCCTCTATCAATTGAAAGTCATGCCGTTCGGCATCTGCAATGCACCAGCCACATTCGAACGCATGCTGGACTGTCTATTACACAGCTTTAAGTGGTCCACACGCCTGTGTTACCTCGATGACGTCGTCGTAATTACCCCAATTTCAACACTCGCCTTCACCGACTTGCCGACATACTTGACGTGTTCCGATGGGCGGGTCCTCAGTTAAACGTGAAGAAATGTCGCATCGCGCACCGCGAAATAACCATTCTTGGCCACCTTGTCGACGCCAATGGAGTAAGACATGATCCTTAGAAAATTCGCCGTCCAACACTTTCCTAAGCCGCAGTCAACCAAAGATGTGCGCAGCTTTGTCGGCCTGTGTTCATACTTTCGTCGCTTAGAGCGGACTTCCCTACTATCGCCCCACCCCTCACCGAGATTCTCCGCCATGGTGTGGGCCGTGGCCAAATTTCGCGCTTACCTCTACGGCCGACCTTTCTCTGTTGTAACAGACCACCATGCAGTATGCTGGCTCTCCTTGTTGAAGGATCCGACAGGACGTCTGGGCCTCTGAGCGTTAAGCCGCCAAGAATACACCTTCTCCGTCGCGTAGAAGTCTGGCCGTCTACACCAAGATGCCGACTGTCTCTCCCGCCACCCCATCGACCCACCTGATACGTGCACGTTTTGTTCAGACGCGTTTGTCATGAGCTTGTCTGATTTCCTGCGCATAGGGGAGGAGCAACGTCTTGACCCTTTATTGCGACGCATAATTGCAGAGATTGAGTCTGCAAATGCCGACCCGTCGCTTCACGCCTTGTTACTCTAGGATGGCGTGCTGTACCCCGCCACTGTTGCTCTGATGGCCCAGCCTTTCGACTTGTGGTTCCCGACACCGGGCAGTTGTCGGTACTACAGCAGCTCCATGACGTTCGCACAGCTGGTCACCTTGGTTTACCTCGCATCTATGGCCGCAGACACCGGCGATTTCACTGGCCTTGTCTTTACAAGTGAGTGCGCAGCTACATCCAGGCATGCGACTCCTGGCAACGGCGCAAGACCCCACCTGTGCTGGCCGCCGGGCCGCTACAACCGACACACGTCCCAAATGAACCGTTTCATTGGGTTGGCGTCGACTTACTAGATCCCTTTCCTGAATCTACCTGGGGCAACAAACTGGTTGCTGTTGCTACAGACTACACCCCGCCTTTCGCTATTATCCTGCCATTCCGACAAGCTGTGCGACTGGCGTCGCAGATTTTCTACTCCGTGACGTCATTCTCCAGCATGGCGCCCGTCGACAGCTTCTTACTGACCAATGTCAGTACTTTCTGTCCCGAGTTGTCAGTGACATTCTTCGTTCCTGCTTTACCACCCACAAGATTTAGACCCCCTACCACCCTCAAAAATAGGTCTCATGGAACGTCTTAGCCGAACACTCACGGACATGCTTTCGATGTACGTGTCAGCTGACCATCGAGACTGGGGCAATGCATTACCTGATGTCACATTAGCCTACAACTCTTCCCGGCATGCCACGACTGGATTCTCCCCCTTTTATCTTGTTTACGGACGTGAGCCGATATTACCGATGGATACATTGCTTTCTTCCTGCCTGGTTACTACGGAATACGCTAACGAAGCAATCGCACGGGCACATCTTGCACGCGAAGTGGCTCGTGCAAAACTTTGAGCGTCCCAAACGCCGCAAAAGATTCGGTATGATCGCTGCCACAGGAGTGTTAGCTAGATTTGGAACACCCGAGGAGCTCGTGGAACACTCGTTTTGTTATGGTACCCCAGTCGTGGTTTGGGCCTGTCTCAGAAACATTTGAAGTGTTACAACGGTCTGTACCGTGTTTTGCGCCAGGTAACAGATGTGACCTATGAGATTTCTAAAGTACTGCCAACGGGTTCACCAAGTGGCTGTCAATCAGATATCGTCCATGTGAGACGACTCAAGCCCTACCACGCAACCCCACCTCTTCCTGCTACCTAGAACCGGAACGGTGCTTTTCGTCGCGGGGGTTGTGTTCCGAGAATGATCTAGTGAAACCTCGTCATTTCCGGCTGAGATCATGGGGCTATGTACCCGCGCCATGCCAGCTATGACCCTAGCGCTGACAGGGAACAAAGAGGAAGACGACGATTGGCCTCTCGCTCGTTTTGCTGCCACCTTGCCAGACTGGTGACTCTCCCCACTCGGACTGCTTTTCTGTAAATACCTGCTAATACACCACTATTCCTTGCGCCTTCCTCGTAACAATATATATCAAGTTTGCAGTCGTCATTGCCAGTACTATTCAGCTGTATATAAATTATTTAATAGTGTCGAATAACGCATGTTTTTCATGTTTCTTTGATACAGTAATAAATAAGCCAAAATATAGGTCGAGAAAAAATCCGTCGTTTTCCCGCTCCCTGAAAAAACGGCGGAAATATATATATATTTTTTCAAGAATAAAAGTTTCTTGGACACCGGCAAATATCAAGAAAAAGAAATACACACGTCCAAAGATGAATAGTATAACGTTTCGGTCGAGGACCGGCCTTCGTCAAAATAACAGAATATATATATATATATATATATATATATATATATATATATATATATATATATATATATATATATATATATTTATATATATATGGACATATATGTGGGCATATATTGATACGTTTTTAAAATATCAACCACAGTGCTTCGAACAATGCCTAATATTATCCGTCCAGTGTATAGGCCATTGCTGACAATTGAAACGTGGTCATTGCCACCACGTAGCTGAAATATCTATTTTTTGTTAACATCTTGATCGCCGCGCTAAACGCAAACTAATAAGAGGTGACCGCATAATATTTTTATTTTAGGAAGCACCCAAAACACAAAAATTTGGCCACCTCCAGAATTATTATACGAAAAGAGAAGAACAGACGAGCGGTCGGTCTCCACTAGCATTAACGGCCTAAGGCTGAAGCCACAGTCCGCTTACACTCAGCCAAACCCAATTGCCAACGCGCGTGCTACGAACCTAAACGTAATGATGAGGGCCCCGAAAGAGATCACAGCACAATCGGATATAGTGGTTATATATCGAGAGAAACTGTGGTTCCGGTACGACCGCGAGATGCATTCCTGCTTTAGGTGCTCACCCCCTGCACCTGCCGGTCGGATCTGTGCCTAGGCCGGACTTTTCCTCACATTTCTTTGAGTAGCACTTTACTCCTCTCCAGTTTACAGCGGCGAGTTTTGATCGACGCTAATCACGGATTGAACGGAAGCCTAAAAAGGTACGCTGCAAAAACTTTGTAACTATTGCGTAGGCGGGAGGTTTAAACGACCGAATGTACTGACCTATAAATTCATCATATAACTCCGCAATATAAAGCAACACTAGAAACGGACACAAAGATCTGAGGATGCGCCGCAGACTAACTCATTTCTATGTAGCAAACAAGAAATTTATGTGAAAGGACAAATCATCCCGGTTGCACACAATCAACCCCTCGTACATACAGACATACAAATTGCATAGAGTTACAGAATGGCAGGGACACGACCACTGCTGTGTTTCGACATAT
Source organism: Haemaphysalis longicornis (assembly GCF_048455015.1). Classification (NCBI taxonomy): domain Eukaryota; kingdom Metazoa; phylum Arthropoda; class Arachnida; order Ixodida; family Ixodidae; genus Haemaphysalis; species Haemaphysalis longicornis. The sequence goes on along the minus strand of NW_027526204.1, from coordinate 27,896,725 downwards.
GCATAGCTTTTTATATCTCTCCGCTCCCCCCCCCCCAAAAAAAAAGCGCTGTTTCATTTGCGAGTATTATGAAAAAACAAAGAATCAAAGGTTTGACTTGTTTGTCGAGGCAGGACAGTTGTGTTATGCCTAGCATTCTGTAGCGTTTATCATTTGGGCGTATATCCGCTGCCGGAAAGGTTTGGTCGGTCAGGGACTTCTAGACAAGACCTTTCAAAGCAGTTGTGAAACAACTATCAATTATGCTGCATTGTACTCAGCACAGAGTTCTAAACACGTGTTTAAAATGCTAGCACCCCTGGCACTTATATTGGTGTCAGTATAGTGTTGTAGTTTAACAACTCTGGCTAAGTAATCTGTAGTTCTGGGAAGGCAGGCTGGGAAGACTCTCTACAGGCTAAAAGCGAGCTGGTACCATCATCGTCAATGAAGACTAATCTGAAGTTAAATTAACAATCAGCAAAGATGAGGCCCGCATTGCAGGGTCCAGTGTTTCTCAGAAAAACACAGGCCGTTCAACATAGAGATAATTACGAAGTTTCATAGGAGAATGTATAGGCAACATGCAATTTTACCTTTAGCTCTGTATTTTTCTTAACTAGTTAATATTTGTGCGAGTTACTGAAGTGATTTCTTTATTATCTTCACTGGTTACGCCAGTGGCGTTTTTTTTTGTAAACCACATCACATAGAGCGTATAAGCATAGAAGCCCGTATTCACAGGCAAGTCACTAGCTCGGGGCTAAATAGTTACGAGCCCCGTCTACTCAATCAACACTTACGCAAGTCAGTCCTTACTAGGCCCCGACTAACCAATACCGTATTAACGACACCTCCCAAGTTTGTTGATAGTCGCGACTGTTACGTATTCAGCAAACGCTCCGCATGCCCTACAGATTTACCCTTTGAACAGGACCATGGCTGTGGCTACGGCTAAATATATTCTTCACCATCCCACTTCGGTCGTTTCGGTTTTTGTTGCCGTCTTGTCGTCTGCTTCCCGCCAACTCTAATCAGTGTGCTTGCAGGCCTGTGGCTCTCGGTCCCTGTATTGTCTGCGCAATCCTTGCTGTATAGTGGCCGTTTGCAGTGTTTTTAAACCATCCAAATTGTTCATATGTTGCTAGCTTTCACAATGGAATGGCCGGCGTATGGCGTGTGCTTAGTGCAGTACACAAGTGATCGGCGCCAAGAGACCACAGCTCTGAGGCAGTCCCATTGATTTGGCGCTTGCTTGGCACACGCGGCAACGAAAATGTGTGTGGTTATTTTACCTTCGTTCGTAGCAGTGACCAACCAGGCTTTTGCTGACGGCGTAATACAAAAATTATAAAGAAAGTAAAGAACAAAGACCCCATCACTCACTCCCCTTGCTCCCCCTCTCTCTCTTCAGCGAACAGTATCCAACCGACCTACCCTTGATTCTGGGGTATAATCCTCTGTTTTTGGTTGTCTTTGTAATCCAAAGAAGAGTCCATAATAAATCAGGGAACGCGCTGCCCGGCTTGCCAATGTAGCTGACGGACCTGAATGGGGCGGCTGCTAGAGCTGCCACTCGCTGTTACCAAGTAGAAGAAAGTTTTTCTACGCTGTTGATTTAATATCCGCCTTTCCGCTTTTATGGTGGAGTTAGGAGTAACCATGTTTCTTCAGCGTATGCTTTTTGCTGCAAATTTTAACCAGTAGTTGAACGCAAACATCGTTTTGCAAACACGTATCTTCTGGCGCGTTCACCCGACTGAAGCCAGCCTCAGCCGACGATTTCTTTGCGGAAGAAGACATTTTCGCCTTTAGCAGGTGTTGGGATGCAGGGCAATGTGGCTGGAGCAGGCTGCTGTGCAAATAGCCTCCGCGTGACAGGTAATGCTGAACTTATTCATTGTAAGAAAACCTTTTTTTAGTTATTGTTATGAAATAATTAGTGTATTTATTTATTTATTTATTTTATATAGTTATATATTTATTACTTTATTTACGAGTACGGTACAGGCTTATTGTGTAGCGCATTGAGCAAAGGGCAGAAAAAGAAACTTGCCCGATTTTCTCGAAGATGCAGAAGTCAGGCGTAAATTTACTAACAAAGAATAGTGTATAGAAACGAAATACATAATTCAGCATATCGCATTCATAACATTATAAAAATGCAGTTTGCAAACGATATAGGATGCGTAATAAAGATTGGCTAAACCATTGGAGTGACTGAGTGAGAAACATTACATTTAGCTGGGTAAGTGGGAGTGGTTCCTTCTTCCAGGAAGCCATGCGATGAGCAGCAGCCTTCGCTCTGGAGGCCAAAAGTGTCTGGACGTCCAGATCGCTGCTGGTCACCAGGTTCTCCTACAGCTGAGGGGTGGGAAGGGGGATTGAAGAGGGAGGAGGTTGGGGTTGTGCTTGCACTCTAATATGATGTGGGCAAGAGTACCGTGCTGTAAGCAGAACTTGCATGCGGCGGGGAATTGCGTTGGATACATGCGCTGGAGGCGGACTGGGTGAGGAGGGCATTGCTCTGCCGTCGGCGAAGTAGGGATACTTCATCTTTTGAGAGTTTAGGATGCAGAGGAGGCAAGTGTTCTTGTTCGAACCGGTAATATTGAATGATGTCTTGAAAGGTCAGTAGAGGGACGGTCGGTTCGGTATCCTCAGTAGCCTGAAGGGACAGGGCGCAGGCTTGCTGGTGAGCAAAGTTGTTGCCCGTCAGTGAGAAATGGCCAGTAGTCCACACGTGGGTGACTTTCCGGCTGGGTTGTTGCAAAGACAGTATTTTTAAAGTAGAGCGGGCCACCCTTCCGGCTCAAAAGCTTCTGCAGGCTGCTTGAGAATGTGTGATAATTATGCGGTTCTTCGTTTGAATGAGGGCTAATGCGATGGCGAACTCTTCGGCAATCGATGTTGACGACGTCTCAATTGTTGCTGAAGCTACGAGGGCGGTCTTGGTGGTGACTACGGCTACTTGATATTGTGCGTTGGGGTAGGTGCTCGCGTCCGTGTAAGAGACATCCGCACGCTTTCCATAGATGGTCTCGTGCACTGGACTTCGCGCTTTTCGGCGGCAGTGTTGTAGGTCCGGGTGCATATTTTTTGGCAAGGGGCAAACCGGGTAACACTTCTCCAGTTATGAGGGAGGGGCTGAGAGGCAGTGGATTGGCATGGGACGTGAAGACGTTTCAGGAGGGGTAAGCTCGCAGGTGTTTGGGTGAGACGGACACGTTGACTATATAAATGGCCTTCAATAAGTTCTGACACCGTGTTGTGGAGGTCAAGTTGTAAAAGACGGGCCGTGGAGGTGTTCATAGGAAGATTTAGCACTTGTTTGAATGCTTTCCGTATAAGCCAGTCAATGGTGTCCGTGTGACTTCTGGTGAGGATAAGGTACGGTGCGACATACGTGACACGTGAAATAAGGAGAGACTGGACCAGTCGGACCATGTCTTTTTCCTTCATGGCACGGTGGCGGTTAGAAACACGTTGAAGCTTGTGGGAGACTTGGTTAAAAGCCTTGGAGAGCTTAGATAAAGTTTCATTGTTGTGTGTATTGGCCTGGATGGTCAAACCTAAAATCGTAAGGGAGGAGCCGGGCCGTACAGTATTGCCGTCGAGGTGGATGCAGACTGGTTATTTCTGTAGATCAGGTTGATGTTTACGGATTATGACAAGCTCAGGTTTTTTGGGGGATCATTGAAGTAAAACGGAAGAGGCATAGTTGTGAACGGCGTCGGTAGCCTGTTGAAGTAGTCTTGGATGTTTCCCATGGATCTGTATCTTTCCATGTGGTGATGTCGCCTCCGTAAAGTACGTGATGTATGTGAGGGATGGCGTAAAGTTTCTGGGGCAAATCCAGGAGGGCGAGATTGAAAAGGAGGGGAGAAAGAACTTAACCTTGAGGTGTGTCTTGGGCCCCAAATCAATAGGCTGGGATTTAATGTCACCTACACGAATAATAGCTTGCCAGTGAGTAAAAAAATCTGCCATGTATGAGTACGTACAGTGGCCGCCACCTGTTTGATTGAGGCGGGATAAAATGAAGGAATGCCAAACATGATCAAATGCCCCTTTTAAGCCCAAGGCAAGAATGGCCGGAGGGGAGGAACGAGTCGCTGGAGCAAGGACTTCTCCTTTAATTCGAAGGAGAGTATCTTGTGTGCGCAGATGCTTCCTTAAGCCATACATGGTGTCTGGTATAAGGCCTTTTTCTTCAAGGAAGGGTTGGAGGCGCTTCAGTATCATCCTTTCCATTAACTTGCCCACGCAGTAGGTTAGAGAGATCGGTCTTAGGTTATCAAGGTGAGGGGACATATCTGGCTAGGGGATGAATCGTATTTCAGCCGTCTTCCACTGGGGAGGGAGGTGACCTGAGCTCCAGTGCGATTTGATGTGGTATAGAAGGTGATCCAGCGAGCCGCCGTCCAGGTTGCCAAGAAGCCGAAAACCATTGGACAAAATAGTAAGGATATCAAGAGGAAACGTGCCATATTTTTGAGCAAAAGCATGGTAGCAATACAAGCAAGTAATACAGACGAACAAAACTATAACAAACCCGGATAGGGCAAAATATAGTATTTAGCGAACAAAAACAAATCACTTACGAAAATACTCGCGAAACATACTCCATATAACGAACTTCACATCTGATATATCTAACTCGGCGTACCTACGTTGGCCGTCAAAATGCGTGGTCTCGGAGAGGTGATTTCGATGTTGATTACCCGCGCCAGTGAGAAAAGTTCGCGACTGAGATATTACGCCTCGTATTGAGCGACAGGACGGCCGACACATTCCGTAACTGTTTCCGACGCGCGGGTCTCACGATGGAACCAGCTTAGTCAGTGAGTCCGGACCAAGACGGCAGCATCGGTGAACTGTGGGTAGAGCTCCCCAACGTTCCAGATGCGGTGCCGAAAGGAGTGTCCTTCGAAGGTATTCTGAGGGTCGACGGCGACGATGCAGTCCATCTAAGCCCCTTGAATTTGGACACCGCCAGCAGCACCATCGTAATGCTGCCGAAAAGCAGCCACGAAGCAGAGGATGTCGTGAGTGAAAGCAGTCTAACGCTGCAAGAAGTGCTTTCTGCACTCCATGTCCTCCCCCAATATTTCCTAGATATTGAAGTAAAGGGACTAAAACTGGTTCAAACAATTCCTGGTGTAAAGAATGATGTGCTAGTGAACGCTGTGAAAACGAAAAGGAAAACAAAAATCACTGCTTTGTTTAGGTAGGCAGTTAACGAGGAAATTAGCTTTATTATTGGCAATAAATAGATTGGTTCGTGTAAGGTAATACCATACATTATTTTGTTCGTTTTTGCATTCCGGGATGGCGGGGAGGGGAGGGCGGGCTTCCGCGTATTGCGAACTCGTAACAATAAACTTGTTATGGGTGGGTTCGGCTATATCGAACTATTGTATATATCGATCTAATCAAGGCAAATATTCCAGTTTGCTAGAACCGACATTGACTGTGCAATGGCGCAAAAACCGAAGTTCGAAATGTGATTTTAAGACATTCACGGCGTGCTGCACGTCTAACGCATATACAAAAACAAGGAGAGACTATTGCAATATAAAACAATCGAGATAAACGTGAGAGTAACCTTCGACGGAAAGAATTTAAGTTAGTGTCCCGTGCTATGTTATGAAGAAAGGCATTCCATAACCAGCTTGGCCTGCGCAATGATGCATTTAAAAAAATTGTTTTGCCATGGATTCGCGAGAAACTAAGTCGGTTTGACAATGTAGTCGGTAAGTATGAGGGGTCATTGAATGGATAGCCTCATTTGTTTACTGATGTGTACGTTTGTGTGAAAAAGGCAAAGAGAGAGTTGTGCCGAGCTACTATGGGTGGAAGTAAATATTCTTTTTTAAGTTGCGTTACACTGGAACGGTAGTCATAATTGCGGTAAAGGAAATGGAAAGCCCTTTTTTGAACTCCTTCGACTATATTAACAAGGTATGTTGGGTGAGGTGACGAGACTGCTGAGGCAAATCGATGTTGGGGGCAGACAAATGTTTCGAAGGCTAATTTGCGGATGTTGAAAGGGGTAAAATGTAGTTTATGGCGTTCGTATCCTTGTTAGCTTGAGTCACTGACGCAGATTTTAGTTATAGAAGAGGCCCATGAAAGGGTATGTGTGAGATAAACACCGAGGTATTTGTAGGTAGACACCTTCGAAAGCACTTGATTATTTATACGGTAAGAGAACACGTGCGGATCACGTATTCGGCTAAGGGTATTGTTTTGCGATGCAATACCCCATATGACAATTAGGTCAAGATTTTTCTATAAGACATGATGATCATAACGTTGTGTACTGTATATGGTATATTATTAAAATAGAATATGTTATATTTTAAAATTACGGTAATATATAATATGTTATATTATATATGGTATATTATAGGTTGGTATATTATGCAGTCATCGGCAAATATGCGTATTTATGCTGTCAGGCCCTGTGCCTAGTCAATAATAGAGATAAGAACAGCAGGAAAGCAAAGGCGCTGCTGAGCGGCAGCGTCCTTGCTAAGTTAGAAGGTTCGCTGAAATGTTCTCAGAAAACGAAAGGCACGAACAGCTTTAAATAATATGTTGTGAACGTGCCTACGCAGACCAGATCGCTTGGACTGTTTTAGCCAGCTCTCTCTGCTATTTTCTGTTTATTCAGCGTCCGCTTGTCACGTATACTGGTCTTCTTGTGCAGCGAGCTTAAGAATGCTTCCGGCTACGGGCATGGCCTTGGGTTTTCCCCCCTTCGTCGGTTCCTGGCAAAGCACCCCATGCTACTCCAGACACAGTCCAGACGCTATCCAGACCTAATTTAGACGCGATCCACCATCGCTCGCTGGCAACCGTGGGTGGCTTAATACGCGCGAGTCAGCGCAATAATTCGGCTGCACGAGCACGCGAAGCCGCAGGATGTCTCGTTTTCTCTTGACGAAGTCGGCAATTTGGTTTCTCAACAACGAGCAGCACATCGCTGACTGCTACGGCATGACCAGCCAGATACGCCAGATATTTGCCGCATCCGCTGCTCGTTCTGACGATACGAAGATGAAGCTCGAAGCTAGCGTGCAACATGCCCAGGAGATGTATACGTCCCATATGAAGAATGTTCTTGCGCTGTGCCGTCGCGTAAACAGTGATATGCAGGAGGCAGATCGGGGTTGCCACATTATGAAAAGGACCGGCCAGTTTACATTTTTCAGCACTAGTTGTACAGAACCCAGGTACAGCCTCCGATGTGGGTTGGAAGGGTCAACGCAAGGAAGATCTTCAATCCATCTGGCTCCAGCCTTCATCCGGCTCCATCCTCCAGCACTCATGAGCTCTGCTTGATGATTCTGGCCACAATTATAGAAGAGCTCGGCAGCCGGCCCTCAATATACAGTGCCGCTGTTAGTCGCAAAACCCCTGCATCTTGGCTCCGTGAAATGGTTTAGGAGGAGTTGGTCTCTATGTCCGGTGTTCTGCCACCAGACCTTTCAGCAGCTATGCCTTCCGCGTCCTATTCCGAGGTTGAGGGACTGCCGCCTTTATCGTCGGTTCCAAACATGAATCTCTGTAACTCTAGCTTTGCGACTGCCGTTCCTCCATCTCTGATCCCGCAGCCCTAATATCCGATGTGGCGGTATCTCTGCCAAGGCCTTCGCATCGGCGGTGTTGTGTGCTATTACTTCAGGATTTGTGGGCGCAGTCTACGTTTTCTGCAGGTGGCACCAGCAAGATGAAAGATGTGGCTACGGCACCTGCAAGCGGGGTGACATTCGTTCGAGTTATGGCACCGCCCTCGATCCTTTACGTCTCCTATTAGCCACTCTGAACCTAACCTTGACCAACAAACCATTGTCCGCCACTCTGTCGAGGGGCAAGACCGGTCTCGATCACTGTTTCGCCGGTCTTCGTACCTTTTTTGGCCCGCTTCCAAGGTGCCCACTCAGGTAGCGAGAAATCAGAGCTAACAGTTTCTGGGTGGGGGGGGGGGGGCGAGGAACTACGCCAGTTGCGAAGATTGAAGTTCCCCCAGTGAACCCGACAAATATGTTGTCACGATTTGTTGAAGGAATTTGTGGGCAAGCTCTGGTCCATACAAGAGCGAGCATTTTGATTAAGCGTGCTGATTTGTGTTCCCGCTAGCGGAAGGTGAGGACTCTCTACTTGGGGTGTTCTCTACAAGACATCAATGAGACGGCAATCAAGCCTTCGGAATATTGCACAGTTCGAGTGATGATTGCAGGAGTAACTTCCCATTGATTATGTGCTATGCCTTTTCTGTGTGCCCACGAGCTCATATTAGGATGCTCACATTAAACTTTCTGTCTTCAAAGTCTGCTGTCATCTCTTGTCGTCAAACGGTCATTGATATTTAAGGTACTGAAGCCATAAATTCTGAATCGCCAACGACATCATTGACTTTGAAAGATTACTGTGTTATACTTTCTTGTCACGAGCCCGAACTGTCCGTTTCTGCTGAAGACATTATAGAGGCCAATGCGTTCACTGTGATGATGTGAATGTTTAGATGTTAGGGGCGCAAAGCTAACCTTGGCAAACAGCGCCAAAACAATGTTTACGCATGAAAGGTGAACCCGTAAACACTAAGATAATTCAGCAAAAACAGAAGTAAAATCAGAAAATGACAATGAGCATGGCTGGTGTATAGGACCCAGGGAGAGATCACGCATGGTATGAAACTAGGTCTAAAAATTTAACTTCTTCTAAATACATTAAAACGCACTTGATTGAAAACATGGCATCGTCCGACAGGAAAAACGCTGGGTGTAGTGGGACATGTAGTCTGAATAGTTGTGGGAAGTGTTTGTGTCGTGTTGTGTGAAGTGGTTGCATTGAATGAGTATGTGAAGTTCAGATAGGGTTTCTCCCCACCTGCCACATGGACGTCTTGAAGTCCCCGTAGTTTGATATGAGTGTGTTACATGTGTGTGCCCTATCCATAACCTTGTGTGCACTACTTGATGCTTGTGGTCGCGAAGAAGAAATGACCGACTTAGGCTTCTCTGCAACATTTCGACTGGATTAAAATGAATGAAAAGAAATATTTTCCTAAATCCGACTGATTGCGTGTCAGCGAGAAAAGGCAATTTAGAATAAATTATACCATAACACCACCCTTACTGGTATTCGCTTTTTGAACGCCGTTAACGATGGCAACCTACTTAAGAAATAAAATTTTCAATCGCCCTATGTTTTAGGCTCATTGTAAGGCCTCCTAAATGCTACCCTGTTTACAGTAGCTCTTGTTGACTTCATTATTTTATTATATGTTCTTACCGGCAGAAACACCAAAGAAACTGGGAGTACTGCTGTGCAACTTTCTTTCGTATGTTTGCTTGATGTTTATTTGTTTACAAATTATTTCTTACAATAGTCCCGTAGGTCGCTGCGGGGATTAGTTAACCGTCAATAACAATAAATAAATACTTAAATAGGCCGATAAAACATTAAAAAAATAAAAATAAACAAGTAAACAAATATTAACCCAGGCGCCACGGAAAGTGTGTCCCAAGACCGGCCCGTCTATGGCCGCTTTCTGGCATGTCCAGCCAGCATACAGGTTCTGGCAGCAACTGATCATACGATGAACGGCCAACATTCGGCAACCAGCGCTTCGGTATTTTTCCGGCTGCCCGTGTTCAGACGCACAACGGATGCTGCCCGGCTTCCAGATATTCAGTTGCCTTTCGGGTGCCGATGTTGAGAAAGAAATCGGCCGGAGTATGGCTTTAGGGCATCCTTTCTTTCCTTCGGGAAGCCGTGTTCAGCCGAAGCACGGCAAGCGACCGGCCACAAGATATCCGTATTCTTGTGGCAGTTGGTGTTCAAAAGAAAACCGGCCGTAGCGCGGCTGCCGCGCATCCGGTCTTTCAACGGCGTACCGCGCGTCCGGCGGCAGAATATTCGTTTTCTTCCGGCAGCCGGGGTTATTAAGGAGACCGGCCCACTTACAGCCTCAGAATGTACGTTTTAGATGCAGAGCATCTTATAGCGGCGGCCTGTCACGCGTCGCTGGTGAGCGCCGTCCGTCCGCACCCGCCAGCTGTGCGATAACGCGCGCTCGTACCCACCTCTCCCCTTCTCCTCTCCGCGCCGTCTGTGCGCCGATGCGCTTCTCCCTCCGTGTCTTCACCCCGCCAGCTCTGTGATAGCGCGCATGCGCGCCTCTCTCGCCTCCTCCTCTCCACGGCAGTTGCTTTATATACCCCGTGCATGCGCCGCTGGATC